>NC_053499.1:91139605-91456303 GCF_905171775.1 Rana temporaria | reverse complement strand
TCTGGATAGGAGAGGGAGTAAACAGACAAGCAGCAGCTGAGAACACTGAGCAAACCTAACTAGTCAAATGTAGCTGCAATGAATACAGTGAGCAGCTAAAATGACCCAACACAGCAATTGCAGTCACACTGAATTGAGTGTAACAAGCTAAATGTACCCATCAAAACACAGCTCCACAAAACAGTGAGCCAACACTAAATCTAATCCTAGCACCTATATAGGAGGGTGCTACATAACCTTTTTAGAACTTAGGCCTTGTAAACTAGGGTGACCAGACATCCCCAGTTTCAGGGGACAGTCCCCTGATTGAGGACACTGTCCCCGGACCAAGTCTGTCCCTGGTTTTGTCCCCAGATTGGATTTAATAGGGGGCAGGGGCAATTTCAAAGACAATCAGTGCAGAATTAAAATAAAAAAATTTGAATTACACCCCCCCGCTCCTCTGTGCCTACGATCATGTGCTGGTCGGAGCGGAGGGTATATTTCTTCAGTTTCGGGCGCATGTTCATTCAGCTTCGCTCGCATGTTCTTCTGCCTATCTCCTTGCCTTCCCTGGCGGAGTGATCTTCCTCCGCTCCCCATCCAGTAGTACCTGGGGCCCGAAGAGTAAGACTTGAGAGGCTGTGAGGCGGGCGGCGACGGGCAGAGAGTCGCTGATTGTTGCCATTACTAGTAGGGGCCCCTTTCACACCTGCAAGCGGAGGTTTATGGGGCGGATCATTACTGATCCGCCCCATGTGAAAGGGGCCTAAAGAAAAAATGTCCCCGGATTTCAATTAAAAAATCTGGTCACCTTATTGTACACGCACGTTTTTCTCGACAAGAAACAGCAAGAAAACTGCTGGCAGAGTTTTTTACCGAGAAAACCGTGCGTGTGTATGGTTTTTTGGCGAGAAAACTGCCGGGAATCTCGACGAGCTAAATGGAGAACCTGCTCTCTATTTTCTCGTCGGGATTCTCTGCAGTGTTTTCTTGCCGAGAAACCCGAGCGTGTGTATACTTACCTGCCTCCATGGAAACCCACCCATGCTTGATGAGACTTTGGCGCATGCACGGTAGTATCCAAGGCATAGTGAAGGGTGTAGCAAGATGGCGGCGATGGCTTCGAATTTGACAAGCGCATGCTCATCGTAGTCGATGACGTCACCGCGTTCCTGCCATTCAAAAGGCGGTTCTTTTGAATGGTGTGTGTACACTCGGCGAGCAAGAAAGCTTGCCAGGAATCTTGTCAGGAAAACCTACGTTTTTTTCCTGACGAGATTCCCGGCCGTGTGTACATGGCTTAAGGTTGTATCAGTGTGCACAATTATCATGGGATGTACATAATGAACAATGTTCTAATTTAATTCTAGAGAACAAAACAAAAGCTTAGCACATCTAATGCCCTGTACACACGATCGGTTCTACTGATAAAAACGGACCGATGGATTTTTTCATCAGATATCCGATGAAGCTGACTTTCATCAGTCTTGCCTACACACCATCAGTCAAAAATCTGTTTGTGTCAGAACGCGGTGACGTACAACGGCACTATAAAGGGGAAGGTCAAATCCAACAGCGCCACCCTTTGGGCTGCTTTTGCTTATTTTGTGTTACCACGTGTTGGTAAAAGTTTGGTGGGAGACGATTCACGCTTTTCAGTCTCCGTGCTTTTCAGATCGTTTTCTGGTGGTCAGTTGGTGCTTGTGGGTTTGTATCTGTCTTTCAGTGTGTGCAGTCAGGTCATATCTGTTTTGCAGTACTTTCCTGTCCACTCGTTTTCTGGTTTTCTGGTCGTTCTTTATAGGCCTTGCTGTTCCTCGGTGCGTTCTGTTTAAAGTTCGTTCTGACCAGCCGACCGGTTTTAAGCCATGTTGGAAGTACGTTTTCATTGTCGAGTATGGGCTTGTTTCTGCAGTTCATACTGTAACCCGAGCTCAGGTCATGAACAGGGTGAGGAGGAGTTCATGGGCCAAAAAATTGGTTGCTCCAGCGGGACCAATTCTCTCATATGCCTCTGCTGTGGGAAATCCAGGAGAATAACCCTGATGACTTCAGGAATTTGCTCCATATGACAGACCCAGTTTTTCACTGTCTGTTGGATTTGCTGTCCTCGTATATCATGAGGCAGGACACTGTGATGCGCCAAGCCATCACTGCCGAGCAGAGGCTCATTGCCACGTTGAGGTACCTGACGACTGGGAGAAGCTTGCAGGACCTCAAGTTCTCGACAGGCATCTCCCCCCAGGCGCTTGGGATCATCATCCCCGAGACGTGTTCTGCCATCATACAAGTTATGCAAGAGAAAGGGAATGACCGCTCCAGGTGGGTGTGTTGAACAATCAGCAACTGTTCAGGAAATCAAGGGTGCCGGCAATGCACGAAGCAATTGGTAGAGGAAAAAAGAATGAACAGCCGCACTCCAAAAAAACATAAGGTTGTCTTTAATGTAAAAATGGCTCATGATTAAGCACTGATTTGTAGTGTGAAACGCATAGGCTATTATTCCCATTTTCTGCTTGTTTTTGTAGTGCATTTTCCCATTTTTACATTAAAGACAACCTTATGGTTTTTTGGAGTGCGGCTGTCCATCCGTTTTTCCTCTACTAAATTCAAGTTATGCAGAAGTACTATATTAAGGTAAGTTTTCTCCTTTAACATCACATTCTCTGTCTTTAATGTATGCTAATGTATTGTATTTCTTTCATCCTTCCCTAATTACCATGATTGTAATATGCTGTGAATGTAAGCTTTTAATGCTCCTTTTTTGGCCTACATGCATATTTCACTAACCTCTTGTCATGGAAGCATGAATCAGACGTACAAAACAGATAAACGAAAAAGAGGATCTTTATTGAAAACCAAACAGCAAGGTAAAAGTCCACGCTGACGATCATAACCGCCAGAAGAGTCATCCAAGAGTGCCAGGATCGATAGCCAGGGAAGAACGTCAGCCAAGCCGGAGTCTGTAGCCAGAGACGGGGTGAAACGAAGCCGAGGATCAGGAACCAGAAGGAACGTCCGTAGCCGGGTCGGTAACCAGGAACAAGCAGCACGTTCACAGAAGGGGTAACAGACGAGAGGCCCAAGCAAGGAAATGCTGCAGCTGCCGTCATATATATATATATATATATATATGCAGAGCAGCCAGCTCCTCCCAGTGGGAAGGAGGAGCCGCAGAGTGAGGCAGGTTACAAGAACCCCATGAAGCAAGATGGCCGCCAGCACATGTCAGTGATGAGAAGCCTGCAAAAAGGTAAGACCATGACACCTCTCCAGCATGCTATTCTTGGCCCAAACACACCTAGCCTAGTCTGTTTTAAAAATGTATTTTGTCTGCTCCATTGTAGTTCTGACCCCCCCTAAAATGTGTCGCAATGTATTGTTTCTCATTTAATTTAGGCAGTGTGCTAGGGGCTTTTTTTGGAGGGCCAAAACTCAGCTGGAATCCCCCGCTCCCCCCTAAAATGTGTCCCAATGTATTGTTTCTCATTCAATTTAGGCAGAGTGCTAGAGGCTTTTTTGTGGAGGGCCCAAACTCAGCTAGAATCCCCCCCCCCTCCCTTAAATTTTTACAATGGGCCATCAGAGGGGTGAGGAATCTGATAAGTGGGCCTTTTATAGTTTTGGCTTTAAATACTCATTCAAATAAATGTTATACTGATGTTGGATAAGAATGTATTTTTATAATCTAAGAAAAGAAATACCGCGCTAAGACACCAGAAAAATACCTAACTAAGCTGCAACACAACAGTGTCATACAAACACAATACGAGTAAGGAAAAAGAGAAACGTTGCGCTATTAATATAAATTAAACTAAACAATCAATTGATAATGGAAAAAGTATGATGAAATATAAAATTAAAAAATTAAAAAGACCCCAAAATTAAAAGGAGATGGAACACATGAATGAAAGTTCAGTCCTTGTATCTATGGAAATGGTTAATGGTAAGTTCATCAATGCTGAATAAAAGTTCATAAGTTGAAATCATGTGTGGTGGCCAACACCACTAAATAAAAAAGGATGGAGGCTTACTGGATGGCAAGCAATAAAAACTTGCGGCTGCAAACCCAAGCCAGGGCCTTTTGATGATCCTCGCAGGGGGAAGAGAAGGGATGGATGCTGAGACTTCCAAAAAACGGATCCACAGGATTGCAGCGTGTCACAAGAAAAACTTAATAGTGAAGTACAACAGGACCAGCACATATAGGATATTTGTGACTTTAAGGGACCACCACCACCAAACACCCTATGGATGGGAGGCTTACCAGAGCATACAGCAATACAAGCATGCGCTAAACCCCTAGCCAGGGCCTTTGAGATCCTGAGCGGTGGTGAAATATCCTGAAGTCCTCCGGTGTAATGTGGTCAGTGGATACATAGAAAGAATGATATTGCCCATATGGTGAAGTATGTTGACTAAGTTGTTTTAATATAAAAAAGTAAAACACTTACAGGACGAAGATAAAAACAGAAATAGATAGAAGCCGGCCGGCTCAATCAAACGCCCGTCCACACGGAACGAAGAAAACGTCTTGCGTCAGCACGCTACCTTCCCGACGCACGTTTCGTCAAAAGTTGCCCCAGATGACGTCAACTTTTGACGAAACGTGCGTCGGGAAGGTAGCGTGCTGACGCAAGACGTTTTCTTCGTTCCGTGTGGACGGGCGTTTGATTGAGCCGGCCGGCTTCTATCTATTTCTGTTTTTATCTTCGTCCTGTAAGTGTTTTACTTTTTTATATTAAAACAACTTAGTCAACATACTTCACCATGTGGGCAATATCATTCTTTCTATGTATCCACTGACCACATTACACCGGAGGACTTCAGGATATTTCACCACCGCTCAGGATCTCAAAGGCCCTGGCTAGGGGTTTAGCCGCATGCTTGTATTGCTGTATGCTCTGGTAAGCCTCCCATCCATAGGGTGTTTGGTGGTGGTGGTCCCTTAAAGTCACAAATATCCTATATGTGCTGGTCCTGTTGTACTTCACTATTAAGTTTTTCTTGTGACACGCTGCAATCCTGTGGATCCGTTTTTGGGAAGTCTCAGCATCCATCCCTTCTCATCCCCCTGCGAGGATCATCAAAAGGCCCTGGCTGGGGTTTGCAGCCGCAAGTTTTTATTGCTTGCCATCCGGTAAGCCTCCATCCTTTTTTATTTAGTGGTGTTGGCCACCACACATGATTTCAACTTATGAACTTTTATTCAGCATTGATGAACTTACCATTAACCATTTCCATAGATACAAGGACTGAACTTTCATTCATGTGTTCCATCTCCTTTTAATTTTGGGGTCTTTTTAATTTTTTAATTTTATATTTCATCATACTTTTTCCATTATCAATTGATTGTTTAGTTTAATTTATATTAATAGCGCAACGTTTCTCTTTTTCCTTATTTTTATAATCTGATTGCAATGTTTATGTGCAAAAGTACAAATTTTTTTTGTTTGACTCCACAGTTTCCTTCAACGCCACAGGAATGGCAGACTGTGGCATCCCATTTTGCTGAGCGGTGGGACTTTCCTAACTGCGGAGGGGCAATTGATGGGAAACACGTCCGCATAGTGCCCCCACCCCGTTCGGGTCGTACTATTATAACTATAAAGGTTTTAATAGTATTGTGTTAATGGCGGTGGTGTCGGCACAGTACGAGTTTATGTATGTGTCCGATGGTGGAGTCTTCGCACAGACGGAATTTGCCCAATGTCTCCAGACTGGTGGCCTGGCACTGCCACTGGATGAGGACAAAGTAGAGGGACTTCCATTTGTTTTTGTTGCGGATGAAGCTTTCAGGCTGGGACCACATCTGATGAATGAATGAATGACTTGTATAGCGCAACGCATGCGAACTGAATCGCCTCTGGGCGCTTTTTCCAGCCAGTATCTACTTGGCTGGTGTGGTCATTTTTACCCAGTAGGATCATGACACGCTAGGGACACACAGTCATGCACACATATAAACATATATACTGGGCCAATTTTGGACGAGATCCAATTTACCTACCAGCATGTCTTTGGAGAGTGAGAGGAAACCCGAGTACCCAGAGGAAACCCACGCAGACACAGGGAGAACATGCAAACTCCAGGCAGATGGTGTCGTGGTTGGGATTCGAGGAGGAGGGTTTTTAATTACCGGCTGGCAAGAGCCTGGAGGGTTGCAGAGAATCATGCCTTCGGGATAATGGCCAGCCGGTTCCGCCTGTTCCTGACAGCCATCCACATGGCGGAATATAAACTCAACCACATTGTTTTCTGCTGCTGCATACTACACAACTTTCTGCACAGACATTCTTCTTCGTATTTAACAAATCTTGGGCCTGAGGCCGGACTTTCACAAACATTGACTGTGCCAAAGTGCCTGTGAAGTACGAGATAAATACGTGAAGTACTTCATAGGTAGGGGGGCCATCGCTATCCAGACAATATTACATTTTTACCAAAAAATAAATAAACCAAAAATGTGCTCTTTGAAAAACCTTTTTTGTCATTGCTTGTGTTTCTTTTATCTGTCTCCCTGGTTCTCCTAGTGCACTTGTAGTGCCAACTGGATTTCTCTGTTTTAGTAAATAATCACAATTGTAAACAATCACTTTTAAATGTAAACACTGGTATTGAGCATAGAAAGAGGAAGCCACACATTGTTGAGTAGGAATTTTTTTTATTCTGTGCACAACTTGTGCGTTATGAAAATTATTTTTTAGAAAAATATAAACTTTTTTTATTTGATTTACCTAACCAGGCATGGTTTAAACAAGCAAATATCTAAAAACATGGGAACTTACAAAGTTCAACCTTAGAAACACATGAGATGGGGTGATGTCACCCCTAAACAAGCCAACATTTTAAGATGCACACAGTTTTTGTGTGGCAAAATGGGTATTTATATTCTGATCCCATGCCAAATGTCAACATGTGCTATCTGCCATCATGGGGGATCAATGGACGTGTTTTGGGGGTGCAAACTCTTCCTCTTACCTACTTGAGTAGCGAGGAAAGGGTTGCACCCACAAAACACGGACATAGATATCCTGTGATGGCAGATAGCACATGTTGACACACTGTGTGCATCTTCGAATTTTGGCTTGTGAAATATCCAATCTAAATTTGGGCGCATAACAAAAAATATAAAAGGGGGGGGGTCTCAGTCTACTATTCGCCCCAACATGTCAATGATGTTTTTAAATTTGTGTTCAATGACATTCATCCTATTCCTCATGTCGATTTCACTACCACATTCCATTATTTCTTGAATTATTATTTGTGCACTAGCACTTGAGAAAGGAGTAGTAGTAGTTGCTGTGACACCACCATGTTCATCCCCTAAAAATAAATAAAAAGGGTATTATAATTATGCAGGCCTACATCTCTTTACCTGAAGCTGTGGTGACAGACACTGACCTATTGTGGTGATAATCTCCACCTCTCCTTCCACCTCTCCTTCTTCCACATCTACTTCTTCCACATCTACTTCCTCCACATGTTGAGGTTGGTGTGGTTTAGGATGTTTGTGCTTCCTAGCCTCCTCCGAATGGTGTCCTCCCAGTCTTCTATCCCCTAAGAAAATTAAACAAAAGGTATACTCGGCACACAGATATTGGAGGGCAGAAATTGAAAACATTGCTTGGAAGTGGGGTACAATTGTCTGTTTTGGCACAGTCCAAAAATGAACACAAAGCTGGAATACTGACGCTTTTTGTCAAAGTGACACACGATGTTTACTACAAACGATAAAATAATAAACTTTGGCCGCTAACCTGAAAGTTGCCATTTTCTAAAAAAACAGCCAGGCAAACCAAGCACATGGAGAAAAACATGCAATAATCTAATAATCAAATTTGCAATAACACATGAAAAATACTTACTTTTGTCCACAATTTTCTTGATCTTCCTATACTGCTCCGGCTCCCTCAATTTAAGGTCAGACCACCTTTTACGGAGCTGCTCTCCTGAGCCAAAATTTATGGTAAAGACTCTTCACCACTTTGTCCATTATTTGTGCCTTCCTCAGATTAGGGGTGTTGTATGGCCCATGATCGCCATCGTAATCTTTCCTCCGCAGTATGTCCACCATCTCCACCATCCCATCAAGTGACATATTCGTGGCCTTGTATCGTCTAAACCTGCATCAGGACGTTCCCGCCCCTGGGCTTTCCTCGTCGGTATGGGGTATACCATGCACATGTGACACCGCCATATTATCATCTCCCACTGAGAAGAGGCGTGGAATAGAGGAAAAAGACTGATGGGGATGACGAGGGTGGAGTTTCACGCATGCGCAGGGTATATAATGAAAACGACGTGACTACTTTGGGTGCGCGGAGTAAGGACGAACGGAAGTGCCGAACGACTGAAGTGAAGGTAAAAATGAAACTGCGGCCATCAGTGGCCTATATACTTGAGTCATGATATAAAGGCAGGGCCGTCGTTTTAATGTTGATTGGACCCTTGACCAAATAAATCTTGGGGCCCCCCATGCAATTTTGCTCTCCATCTGCTCTAAAACATATACAATATATATCAGCGAGACTTAAAAACAGTTTATTACTGTATATCAGATCAGGCAATGATTGTGATTGTTTGGCAGAGGTTATTAAACAGTGTATCATCTCATCACTGCAGAGGGGCATGATATTCATGTTGATTTACAGATGAATGCTCTCATTACTTTTCTATATGAATGCCGGTTATTTAGATGTAAACAGTAACACAGGGGCTGGGATTTAGAAAGAGCTTACGCCGACGTATCTACTGATACGCCGCGTAAGTCCATGGATGCGCCGTCGTATCTTTGCGCCGTACCCACAAAACTAGATACGCCAGAAAATAGGCTTCTTCCGACCAACGTAACTTTCCTACGCCGGTGTATCCTGGGCGCATATTTACGCTGGACGCATCTAGCGCTCCCATTGATTTTCTAATCAAATATGCAAATGAGGGAGATACGGCGATTCAGAAACGTACGTGCGCCCGGCGCAGGCTACGTGCGGTGCGCATGAGTTGTACGTCCGGCCTAAAGTTACCCCTCATAAAGCAGGTGTAACTCTGCACCAGACTTGCACAGGTCAGCTGGAGAGCAGCTACAGCAGCACCGTTACGGACGAGCTGAGCAACCACACTTGCAGGACAACACATCTGTATGCCAACATGCCAGGGGCAGCGGTGGTCATAGCACTACTGCGTCTACAGGCACGGAGGAGGGCACTGGAGAGGATCTACCGAACGCGCATGAACGTCTTTGGCATGGGGGATTCGGAGGTGTATCGCATCTTCAGATTCAGCCCTGCTGCCATCCTGGAAATAGCCACAGCCCTGCATGATGACATCACCAGCCAGACACAACGCGTACATGCAGTGCAGCCACTGGTCAAGGTACTGGCAACACTGCATTTCCTCGCCAGTGGATCTTTTCAGCGTACAAGTGGAGTCATGGCTGGGATGTCACAATCCACCTGTCATGATCGCCCAGTTGGCTCTGGGTGGAATCGAACCCAGGACCTCTCCATTACAGGTCCAGCTCTTTGCCTCTGAGCCACTGCTCAGTGTTATTCTGCTTGCTGTCCGTTGGAGCCTGGTTCTGAACCTGTGCTACTTTGGACCAATCAGTGGCCTGAGCGGCCTATTTAAGCCAGCCCCTTCCTCCTTGCAAATTGCTGGTTCGTTGTCAGCTTTACCTTGTTTGAAACACCTTGAAGAAACCTGAACCTTTACCTGTTTGACCCAGATCTGGACTTGACTACTCTTTTGCCTTCTCCTGTACTTGACCCCTGGATTGTTTATTGGACCTGCTGCCGTCTCCACTCCCTTTGACCATTGGCTTACTGATTTGGACTCTCTGCCTTCCGGAACCCCTGACCATTTGGCTTGCTTCTTGGATCTCCTGTTGTCCTGACCTGAACGGGCTCCCAGCCTTCTGGACTTTGTTTTTGCACCTGCATCTCTGCTACATCTACCACAGCTCCTCTGGCGTCTTCGCATCACATCTCCAGTGATTCTCGTCTTACCATCTTCCGCTGCTGGTAGCCGGTGCCTCTTTGTGCCCCTCCTCGCTGTTACCACCTCCAGGGGGTGAGGTGCACAGAGTCGCAAAGGTAGCCGCCCTTGGCATCTCGGCCTCGGTGAGTACTAACCTTAACGGTCCTGACACCACCATGAGCAGATGCGTGCACCAGGTTGTCCCTGCAATCCTCACACGCATGTCCCACCACATCATCAAACCCACCCATGAGCATTTGCGGCAGAAGGCAATGCAGGATTTCTACAGAATTGACAGATTCCCACGCACCGTGGGGGCCATTGATTGCACACATGGGGCACTACGGCCCCCCCCATGCCACAGAGCACATGTACCGCAATCGTAAGCATTGGCATTCCATCAACGTACAGGTGATAGCCGATGCCAAATGCCTCATATGGCACGTCCGTGCCAAACACCCAGGGGCCAGTCACGACAGCTACATATACCGTCAAAGCAACATCCCAACAGAATTCGAACAGAACGTGTGCAGTCTCTCCCCACAAACGACACTCGCCCCTGGAAAGACTGGATGAGGACGTGACGTGAGAGAGGAGGGGAGGTGCCGGATGGCTCCATGGCTGCACGCGGCGTACGACGCGCTGAGACTCTGACGGATCCAACAGCGGACCGGCGGACGACAGCGTGAGAGGCTGTATGTCCGGAGGACCGCGCGGGAGACTCACCCACCACAGCCCCCTTCCCGACCCGAAGTAGCGACTCGTGATCTCCAGGCGAGCACCCCCCGCTGCAGAGGACGGACGAGAGGAGTGCAGCCGACTGTGAGGCTGTCACTCAGAGATAGCGTCAGCGGGGGTGCCATTGAGGGATTCCCTCGGAGAGGCACAGCTCAACGGTGGTCGGAGAGAGGACTAAAGGGATCGGTGAGGCGCTCGTATGAGCCGAGTCGGGTTGGTCTTCTGAATCCGTGCGTTAATTGAAGAGAAAGGAGAAGACCTAAGGAATATCATGAACATTATATTTAATCCCATGTTAGATAAATCGGCAGAAGCGAAGCCCCTAAAAATTGAACAGGTTCACCGGGTAGGGAACCCCAAACAGTCAGAAAGAAAGGGTCCCAGAGATGTCATAGTCCGGTTTCGGAACTATGAAGATAAAGCCAAGATCTGGGGTAGGCTGAGGGGGAAACCCCCCATTAGATACAAAAAGGAGGAGATCCAGATTTTCACAGATTTATCAAAAGAAACATTAACAAGAAGAAGACATTTGAAACCCCTATTAGAACTAATGCGCTCACAGAATGTGAATTATCAATGGGGGTTCCCCGCATGCCTTATAGGCCTAAAGGGGGGGATAACTGCACGGTTGAGATTCCCAGAAGAGTTGACGGGGTTCTGTCAAAAATTGTACTTAACAGTCCCGGATTTGCCGGATTGGGTAGTCTAAAAAAGTAAAGTTGCCTTGACGGGGGGCGGGGGGAGTGGGAGATGGACGGGAGGGCAGTCATGGGGTATTCTTGAGCATCACCACTAGGAGGGGAGCCGATGGTAAAGGAGAGGAGGATAGCAGGCCAAGAATGGGCCAAGGGGAGGGGGGAGGGGACCATCTCGGAGACTCCACAAGAAAGAGGTAGATTCACTCGAATTTCCCTTAGATGACTGACATTAGTTTTCTCTCATATAACGTAAGAGGGTTGAACTCTTATGGTAAGAGACTCAAAATTCTTAAGGAACTGGAGCACTATAAGGCGGACATTGTCTTTGTACAGGAGACCCACTTAACGTCAGAGTCCAACATTAAGATGTTCTCCCCCAATTATCCTACATGGTTCTATGGAGATACAATATCAAAGAGGTCACGGGGGGTTGCTATAGGACTTGCTAGGGATGTACAGTTTACTCTGGGTGATAGACTGACTGACCCCGAAGGAAGATTTTTATTTTTGAAAGTTAAAATAGGAGGAGTGGATTTCACCCTGGCAAACATCTATGCCCCCAATGTGAATTCAGTCAAATACGTGAGTAAAACCATAAGGAAATTAAAAGATTTCGAGGAAGGGCATGTGGTACTAATGGGGGATCTCAATTGCTGCATGGATCCCATACTCGATAGTACGTCCCGGGCACAGGGGACCAATGGTGAACACTTAAAAGAACTGAAACAACGAATGTCACATAACCAACTGATGTATGGCAAATTCTACATCCCAAAACTCGTGACTACATTTTTTATTCCCCTGTGCACGGGACGTACTCGAGGATAGATTATATCCTCATAGATCATAGATTACTTGATAGGGTGATCGATGCAGGAATTGAGATCACGACAATCTCTGATCATGCCCCTATAACTATAAAAATTAGTACATCACTACAGAAATCAAATCAACCGGCGTGGAGACTGGATGAAAGTTTACTTGAAGACGAAGAGGTTGCAGGGAGAGTCCAAAAGGAACTGGAGTTTTATTTTAGGGAGAATGATACGGAGGGGATCTCGGGGGTATCACTATGGGACGCTCACAAAGCGTACGTAAGAGGGATCTTTATTGCTGAGGGAGCAAGGAAAAAGAAAGAAAGTACCAGGAAATTAAAATCCTTAACAGAAGAAATTTATAAGTTAGAACAAGATCATAAAACACAGGGCCAAAAGAGAGAAACTCTCCATGCTTTCACCCTAAAAAGGGATGAATATAGAACACTCTCTGAGCAAGAAACAAGGAGACTACTAAATAGAAGGGATAGAGAAAGATACATTTGGGGGAACAAACCTAGTAAGCATTTAGCTCGAATGGTACAAAGAAAGAAAACCAGAAACTTTATTGAAAAGATCCAAAAAAAGAATGGGGAATTAGCTAACTCAACTAGGGATATAGCCGAAGTTTTCAGAAACTACTACGAAGGCCTATACGCTGTACAACAAAAGAAGTGGAACCCCTGAGAGAAAGAGGCAAAAATAAGAGCAGTGCTACAGAAAGCAAACTTACCTAAGATAGATGCTCAAGCAACCGCAAAAATGGAGGAGCCTATAACTGAGGAGGAGGTTAGCCTAGCCCTAAAAAACTCAGCTAAGGGGAAAAGCCCAGGTCCAGATGGCTTTACGACTTTTTATTTGCAAAAGTTTGGTACCATTTTGATACCTAGACTCTGCCACTACTTTAATGGGTTGGGGGCTGAATATGAGATGAGTCGGGAGGCATTGGAAGCAACAATTACTGTTCTAAAAAAAGAGGGAAAAGACAATACACTCTGCTCAGGCTTCCGGCCCATCTCATTATTAAATGCAGATACAAAATTGTATGCTAAGATTTTGGCCGAATGCATGAAGGGGCTAATGACAACTATAGTGCATCCTGACCAGATGGGCTTTATACCTGGCAGAGAGGGTAAGGACAATGTGGTCAGGGCTCTCCTTCTCCTTCGGCAAATTAAAGACAGTGGGTCCCCCGGTCTACTCCTGTCAGTGGACGCTGAAAAAGCGTTTGACAGGGTAGACTGGGGGCTCATGATTCAAACGTTAGAAAATATAGGCATAGGCCCGAGGATGGTGAGGCGGATTAAAACTCTGTACCACCACCCATGCGCCAGGATTAAAATCAATGGGTCCTTATCCACTCCCCTAGAGATGAGGAATGGGACCAGGCAGGGGTGCCCCCTGTCCCCTCTCCTCTTCGTTCTTTCGCTGGAACCCCTTCTGGCAATGATACGTAACAATTCCGAGATTTTGGGAGCCAAAGTTGGAGAAGAAGAGCACAAATTGTCCGCCTTCGCGGACGATATCCTATTCTTTATAAGTAGCCCCAGAAACACACTCCCGATTCTAATGGCAAATATTATACAGTATGGTGAGGTCTCAAATTTTAAAATGAACGTATCAAAGACGGAGATTCTGAATGTCAATATTTCTAAGGCGGAAAAACGATACCTTCAAACGGCATTACATTTTTCCTGGAAAAAAGAAATAAATTATCTCGGCATAAAACTTGTAAACTCTCTAAAGAAAATGTATAGAGTCAACTATATCCCCCCTGTTAAACAAAATTAAACAAGAAATTAAAACTATTTATTATCGGCCAATTTCATGGTTCGGTAGGATAAATGTCGTAAAAATGGTCTTAATTCCAAAAATAATTTATAAATTTCAAATGGTCCCAGTAGCATTGCCACAGACGTATATTAAACTCCCTTCTGATGAACTACATCTGGAAAAACAAAAAACAGAGGATTTCTGCTCAAGTATTAAAACAGAATAAGAAAATGGGTGGACTGGCGGTCCCAGGCATCAGTAAATATTACGTTGCAACGGTTCTCGCACGGGTAATAGAGTGGGCCAAAGAAAATCCAGACAAAAGATGGATTAATATTGAATGCACACTTGCAAGGACACAATTGGGGCGAATAATTTGGAATCCACCACAACATAGAACTTTAGACACTTTTGCACATGAAATAACATTTAATGCACTGCGGGTCTGGGATAGATTACACAAACAATTGAAATCAAAATTTAACCACATCCATACCAGCCCATTGTAAAATGACGTCCACAAAGGACCTCTAACGATCCGGGTGGACGTCATATGACGTCCTGGGCTTTGTGGGGGGATATCTGAATGATGCCTGCAGCTAGAGGCATCATTCAGATATCCTTCTCTTCTGCCGGCGATTCTGCACAACGTAAGAACGATCATAGCGGCGGTTCCGCCGCTAGATCGTTCTTACAGGCGGCGGGAGGGGACATCCCCCCCTCCCGCCGCCATCCGGTGCTTCTCCGGGCTCTCCCGTGTCATCGGGGGCCCGGAGAACGAATCGTCCGGCGCTGGCAGGAAGCATAGAGATGACTGGTGACCAGATGGTCACCAGTCATCTCTATGACCGTCGGAGGACCCGGGCGCAATGTGATGACGTCACGCCCGGGTCCCCGTAAGTAAACAAAGCCGCAATTGCGGCTGCTAAGCAACACTGATCATGAGATCGGTGAATTTTTTTTCACCGATTTCATGCTTTCCAGCCTGGAGGAGAGATGTGGGGTCTTATTGACCCCGCATCTCTCCATAAAAAGTACCAGTCACACACATTCCTATTACAAGGGATGTTTACATTCCTTGTAATAGGAATAAAAGTGATAATAAAAAAAATACAATTAAAAAAAGTGTAAAAAAATAAATAAATATGTAAAAAAAAAAAAAATGTAACGCCCGTCCCCAGTAGCTCGCGCGCAGAAGCGAATGCACACGCAAGTCCCGCCGACATATGTAAACGCCGTTTAAACCACATATGTGAGGTATCGCCGCGTGCGTTAGAGTGCCAGCAACAATTCTAGCACTAGATCTCCTCTGAAAATCTAAACTGGTAACCTGTAAAAAATTTCAAAGCGTTGCCTATGGAGATTTTTAAGTACCGAATTTTGCTGCCATTCCATGAGTGTGCGCAATTTTAAAGCGTGACATGTTAGGTATCTATTTACTCGGTGTAACATCATCTTTCATATTTTACAAAAAAATTGGGCTAACTTTACTGTTTTGTTATTTTTTTAATTCATGAAACAATTTTTTTCCAAAAAAAGGCGTTTGAAAAATGATTGCGCAAATACCGTGCAAGATAAAATGTTTCAATGACCGTCGTTTTATTCCCTAGGGTGCCTGCTAAAAAACATATATAATGTTTGGGGGTTCTGCGTAATTTTCTAGCAAAAAAAATTATGATTTGTACATGTAGGAGAGAAGTGCCAGAATAGGCCTGGTATGGATGTGTGTGTGTATAAAAGCCCTGTATGGAAGCGGTTAATTCCCCACTAATGGACCTTAAAGACAATGAATATTTTGCACCCGGGACTGAAGGGGTGGGAGGGAATTGGATTAAAAATAGAATTCAGGTTAGGGATATAATACAAAAGGGTAAGATATTGACACATCACGAGATTAAAGCAAAGATAGAATCCATGAGGCTGGATGAATGGCGATATATGCAGTTGGCGCTTTTTATTAAGCGCCTACCGCTACCTCTTCAACCATGTGAGGAATATACACCCATTGAAAAACTCTGCATTACCGATAGCTCAAAAGGCAACATCTCCAAAATTTACAGGTTTCTGTTTAAAAGGGAAGAGTTAGAGATCCCAAAATACATCCTAAAATGGGAAAGAGAATTGGAAGCACCCAGAGAAAAAACGTCAGTAACAAGAATAATAAAAATGATCCATACCTCTGCAATAGACGTAAGGACTGCCGAGATGAATTTTAAATGCTTAACGGGGTGGTACAATACCCCAGACAAAATCAGCAAATATAGAGAAGGGCAGTCAGCAGACTGTTGGAGAGGGTGTACAGTAAGGGGGACAATGGCTCACCTATGGTGGGACTGCCCGGTAATTAAAAACTATTGGAATTTTTTTTGCCACTGATTAAGGTAATAACCAAGAAATAGATAATAGAAGACTCATGGGTAGTTCTGTTCCATGGGGGGGAAGAGAGTATAAAAGCATATAAAAGATCACTGACTCCCCATCTACTTAACGCAGCCAAACGTCTGATACCAAAAAAGTGGAGGGAAGCAGAAAGCCCACAAGTGTGGGAGTGGATGGAGTCTGTGGAGGATACTTACAGGAGGGAGGAGTGGAAGGATGGGGCGGACGAGGAAAACGTTGACCACAGGGGCAAATGGGTAAATTGGATCGAGTTAAAAAAAAATAGGGGGTATATGGAGAACCTGAGGGAGATATAGAAAGTTCAAGTAGCATCTGGGATAAATTAGTAAAGTGGAGTCACAAGATGGTGGGGTGGGGGGGGGCTAGGAGGTGGGGAGGGGGGGAATGTTGGGCTTAATTTATGTATTCCCTTATTCTCTTGTTTGGTTGTAAAATTGTATTTATTCTTTATAAAAATAGATAATATATACTTAAAAAAAAAAAAAAAGAATAGCATGAAAAACCTATAAAAAGGAATCATATACCCACAGATGATGCTAAAACTTATTCGGAGACGATGGGGGACCATCTTCCATGAGAAAGTCACCAAGAAAGTTATTGACTGAGCGGAAGAAAGAAAAAAAAAGAACGTGTGCAGGGACAGCTGGCTGGTTGGTGAGTGACATGGGTGTCAGGCATGACTGTCCGACCCCATGATGTAGACATCACGAGGGGCACATGCATGACTAACATCCTCCTGTCTTTTCCCTTCCAGGTGACTCTGCATATGCACTTGGGCCCCATCTCCTGACTCCATTCTGGAATCCCCAAACCAGAAGAGAGAGAAAATACAATGCTGCACACATACGTGCTTGTGCAGTGGTGAAACGCACATTTGGCATCCTGAAGTCCTGTTTCCGATGCCTGGATAAGTCCGGGGGGACCCTGTTGTATTCCCCAAACTTTGTGTGTCAGATCATCGGTGCATGTTGCGTGCTGCACAACTACGCCATGGGAAAGGGCCTGGAGATTGACATATGTGATGACCTTACCCCCGAACCCCAAATTCCCCCCCTGCCCGAGGCTACCCTGTCTGCTGAGGGAAGAGCAGTCAGGAGATGCCTCGTGGAAGGCATCTTTGCACGTTAAACACACACATTCATCATGGCACAAGGAGAATGCACGCATGCACACCACTGTGGTCCCTAGATCACACACCACATCCACCTCACATTGGATTAACCCAAGTCCACCATGCAGGACTTGGGAGCAGCAACGCCGCGCCAAGGCCCCAATGGTGTCGCTGTCCATTCATACCACATTCACATGGTCATGGGGATAACATCTCCCCGACGACCCAGGGTGACACCCCTTTGCTGGCAGGAGTGTCACCTCCACATTCACACACCAGTCACACTGTAGCCTGCACTACTGACCGTGTGCATACACTACTAAACTAAATAAGCTCATATCCTGAGCATAATAAAAAACATAAATAAGCTCATATCCTGAGCATAATAAAAAACATAAATAAGCTCATATCCTGAGCATAATAAAAAACATAAATAAGCTCATATCCTGAGCATAAAAGTAAAAAAAAATAGGCACTCATTTGCCCTGTCGTGGGCTACGTCTGGTGCCAAGGCTCCTGGTCCTCAGTTGCCTGGGGGGAGCCTCAGGTGGGGGGGTGGGGCATCTTGAGGAGGATCATCCCCTGGTCTCTCCCTGGCTGGCTGCCTGCCCTCCAATGCCAGGGCAATACGGTTGAGGACGGCATTGGTCTCCACCTGCATCCGCAGCTGGCAGGTGGTGGTGGTGGGCTGGTGGCGCCTTGTCTGCCTCCCCTCCACCTGTACGGCCGCTGCCAGGCTCCTCCCCTCCACCTGCATGGCAGCTGTATTTGCCTGGACAGCCACTGCTAGGCTCCTGACCTCTGTGACAAGGCCTGATGTGGTGGCCTGCAGCTCCCCCAGGCAGGTCACAATAGCTGTGCAGTTGGCACTCACATCCTGCATGCTGTCAGTGATGGAGGTAGTCTGATCAGCCTGCTATGTGAGGGCCTGCTGGACAGCCAAGGTGCAGGCAGCCTGGGTCTGGGCCAAGGAGGCCAGGCTCTCTGCCACGCGGTGCAGGTCACCCACTAAGGCACCCATATGGCGGGTCTGCCGGGCCTGGTCCCTCGCCAGATTCTCCTCCAAGGCAGCAGGATCACCCCTGGTTTTGCGGGTAGCCTTCCTGGGGGCAGGAGAGGCTTGGGGCCGGCTGTATGGGGAGGCCCTTGAGGAGCTACCCCTGATTGGGGAGGAGGCCCTTGAGGGGCTATCCCTGATGGGGGAGGAGGCCCTTGAGGGGATATCCCTGATGGGGGAGGAGGCCCTTGAGGGGCTATCCCTGATGGGGGAGGAGGTTTGGGAGGGTGAAGGGAGGGTGGGATCCTCCATGAGGTACACAACGTCATCCAGAGTACCGTGCTCCTCCTCCACTTCCTCTAGAGGAGAGGTGTGGGCACACTCCTCTGGGGATGGCGTGGGTCTCCCAGCAGCCGACGACGGCCCAGCTCCCTCCAGCACATCTGTGGATGACACAAAACATTCATATGTTGGTGGACCCACACACTTGTCACATGTTCCCTTGCACCCCCACACATGCTACACACCGGATAGGAGATAAAACACACTTACCTGTCCTCAAGGCCT
This sequence comes from Rana temporaria, assembly GCF_905171775.1. Taxonomy (NCBI): domain Eukaryota; kingdom Metazoa; phylum Chordata; class Amphibia; order Anura; family Ranidae; genus Rana; species Rana temporaria. The sequence continues at coordinate 91,437,244 of NC_053499.1, read as the reverse complement.
GATCAACTGAATCATAGCCCTCCAGGCCCTCCACCTGCTCCCTCTCCAGGCACCTGGCAATGACCTGCTCTTCAGGAGTGAGGGTGATATTAGTGGCTGGTCGGCCTCCTGTGCCCCTGGCGTGCCTCCTCATCTTGCCCACCTTCTCTCGGACCAAACGACGCAGGTCATACATTTTTTTTGAGATGTCACTTGAGGTCCTAACCTTCACGCCAAGGGCATTCACCTGCGTTGTGATCTCCTGCAGGATCTCCTCCTTCTGTATCTTGCTGGTTGTGCCACTCTGTGCCCCATGGAGGCACGCATTGTACTTGGAGATGGCATCGATGATAATTGCCTTCTCCTCAGGGCTATAATTTTTCTTTCTCCTCTCCTTCCCAGTCACTGGTGCAGACATGACTCCAAAGACAAAAGTAATAACACCTAAAACTGCTGGTGTACTTTTGCGCTCGATGGGCGCATGTCTGGGCGTATTTATGCACTGGCGTAGTTGTGAGAATGCGCAGAGGGGTGCAGGCCAGACGTCCACGTCACAGAGCATGCGCCGGTTCACATACGCCCGACGTAAACCACTGTGACACGCTCGGACCATCATTTGCATGGGGTGACGCCGACTTACACTTACGCTGGCCTACGCCTTCGAAAATACGTTACACTGGCGTATCTTGGTGAGTAATGGCTTTCTGAATACACTGCATGCCTCTCCGCGCTGCTCCGGTGTAGTGTAAAAAAGATACGCTATGCCGGCATAAATATGCGCCAATGTATCTGAATCCCGGCCAGGGTCTGCAGTAAGGATGAGCCGAACACCCCCTGTTCGGTTCGCATCAGAACTTGCGAACACACCAAATGTTCGTGTAAACTTTAGAACCCCGTTAAAGTCTATGGGACTCGAACATATGAAATCTAAAGTGTTAATTTTAAAGGCTAATATGCAAGTTATTGTCCTAAAAAGTGTTTGGGGACCTGGGTCCTGTCCCAGGAAACATGTATCAATGCAAAAAAAAGTTTTAAAAACGGCCGTTTTTTCAGGAGCAGTGAATTTAATAATGCTAAAAGTGAAACAATAAAAGTGTAATATTACTTTAAATTTCGCACCTGGGGGGGTGTAAAGTCAGCATGTGAAAAAGCGCATGTTTCCCATACATAGAACTGTCCCTGCACAAAGTGTCATTTCTGAAAGAAAAAAAGGCATTTAAAACCGGCTTTGCGGCTATAATGAATTGTCGGCTCTGGCAATTACAGAGATGATTCATTCATAAAAAATAAAAATAAAAAAGCTGGGGGTCCCCCCAAATTCCATTAACAGGCCCTTCAGGTCTGATATGGATATTAAGGGGAACCCCGCCGTCAATTAAAAAAAAAAATGACGTGGGGTTCCCCCCAAATATCCATACCAGACCCTTCAGGTCTGGTGTGGATTTTAAATGGAACTCCACTCCAAATAAAAAAAATGGCGTGGAGTTCCCCCAAAAATCCACACCAGACCCTTATCCGAGCACGTTAACCTGGCCGGCCGCAGAAAAGAGGGGGGGACAGAGTGCGGCCCCCCCTCTCCTGAACCACACCAGGCTACATGCTCTCAACATGGGGAGGATGTCCCCATGTTGATGGGGACAAGGGCCTCATCCCCACAACCCTTGCCCGGTGGTTGTGGGGGTCTGCGGGCGGGGGGCTTATCAGAATCTGGAAGACCCCTTTAACAAAGGGGACCACAGATCCTGCCCCCCCCCCTATGTGAATTGGTAATGGGGTACACTGTACCTCTACCATTTCACGAAGGAAGTGTAAATAGTTTAAAAAAAACACACAGACACCGTAGAAAAAAATCCTTTATTAATAAAAAAAAATAAAATCCAGCGATGTAAATCCACTCTCGGCCCGGGCCCCTGCTTCAAAGTTGTCTTCTATCCAGCGACGGATGATCTCTCCAGCGACGGGTGATCAGCGGTCCGGTCCAGCGATGAGAAGATCCATCCGTCCAGAGCGCAGCAGGCAGCTCCTCTCTCCGCTGGACACAGCCCAGCGGAATGACGCGCTGGAGCTGTGACATTTCTTATATAGGGGAAGCGGCCACCCGTCACGTGACCCCGCCCCCTCTGACGCACCCTCGTACGTCACTGGGAAAGCCCGGTCTTTCCCGGTCTTTCCCAGTGACGTACGATGAGGCCCTTGTCACATGTTGAGGGCATGTGGCCTGGTGCGGTTCAGGAGAGGGGGGCCACACTCTGTCCCCCCCTCTTTTCTGCGGCCGGCCAGGTTAACGTGCTCGGATAAGGGTCTGGTGTGGATTTTTGGGGGAACTCCACACCATTTTTTTTTTAAATTTGGGGTGGAGTTCCCCTTAAAATCCACACCAGACCTGAAGGGTCTGGTATGGATATTTGGGGGGAACCCCACGTCATTTTTTTTTTAAATTGACGGCGGGGTTCCCCTTAATATCCATATCAGACCTGAAGGGCCTGTTAATGGAATTTTTTATGAATGAATCATCTCTGAATTGCCAGAGCCGACAATTCATTAGAGCCGCAAAGCCGATTTTAAATGCCTTTTTTTCTTTCAGAAATGACACTTTGTGCAGGGACAGTTCTATGTACGGGAAACATGCGCTTTTTCACATGCTGACTTTACACCCCCCTAGGTACGAAATTTTAAGTAATATTACACTTTTATTGTTTCACTTTTAGCATTATTAAATTCACTGCTCCTGAAAAAACGGCCGTTTTTAAAACTTTTTTTTGCATTGATACATGTTTCCTGGGACAGGACCCAGGTCCCCAAACACTTTTTAGGACAATATATTGCATATTAGCCTTTAAAATTAACACTTTAGATTTCTCCCATAGACTTTAACAGGGTGTTCCGCGGCTTTTCGAATTTGCCACGAACACCTCTAATTGTTCGTTGTTCGCCGAACAGGCAATGTTCGAGTCGAACATGAGTTCGACTCGAACTCGAAGCTCATCCCTAGTCTGCAGGTGAATCATCATTACACAACAATAGGGCAGAGCTGGGCAGCATTAGTAGCATCACTACACACTGTGTATAAAGGCCTAGATTGTGATAAGATTAAAATTAAATTCATCGAGAAGTATCAGGAATTCTGCAACCTGTGGAAATAAAAAACAATCTATACCACAATAGTGTTGCACGAAGGGCAACAATTGTACAATTTGCCATATATATGAAAACCTGAATCCCAGAGGTAAATTATTACATGATTAACAGTAAAATAAATAATCTGAGGAATGCATATAAGAAGCAATATAAAGAGGTCCGCGCTTCATAGAAATCAGGAGCAGCAGCAGACCAAGTACATGTGCCCAAGCTGTGGTACTACAAACACCTGCGTTTTCTGGACGATCAAATTGAAGCGAGGGAATCACTTTTGAGTCTTCACTCCACCCTTCCCTCCACCGTTCCCTCCAGCGTTCCTTCCACCGTTCCCCCCCACCCCTGCAGAGGGTGATGAGGAGCAAGCTGAGCTAGAAGAGTCAGATCTCCACATCTTCAGCCAGGTATAGTAGTTTACAACATATTTCTTGGCCTCAAATTATTGTTGGGAACTAGATGTCTTTTAAACCCAAATGAAAGAATTTAAAAAAAAGAACAGTCGTGGCCAGAAATGATTGTGACAGGGATGCAAACTGCTGGGGTCAGAATGAGAGTCTGTTCTATTTCTTTAATAACATTCTAATTGCAACAGTCTTGAGGTTAAAAATGTGTGTGATTGATGAAGCAAAAACTAAAACCACGTCCCTTTTTTATATACAGGAAGAGCTCAGCCAGGAGGATGAGGCTCCAGAATGTGGCAGCCAGGAGAAGGAAGGGGTGAGCGGCAGACAGGAGGAGGCTGGGCCAAGTGGCAGTCAGCAGGTGCCCAGGCCAAGTGGCAGCACACAGTCCCAGGTGCCTCCCCTCCACATGAGAGCCAAGAGACCCAGGCGGATGACACAGTTGGAGGAGGACTCTCTGAAAGTAATCAGGGACACAGCTGCCATCATGAGGGCCCCCCTTAACCCTGTAGAGGCCTACAGTTGTTACATGGCCGATAAACTGCAGAAAATTGAGGAGGGACAATGTGCCCTCACAGAGGATCGGTTTGCTATTGTCCTTCCCAGGGCAATGAGGGGCCAGCTGACAGAGGCCACACATCTCTGTGACCTGGCCCATCCTTCTCCTCCTCCTGCCACATTCTCACCACCAGAGCCACAGCCTGCAAGGTGGCATGGAGGGAGCCGTGGAAGGAAGGATACAAGGAAGAACAGAAAGTAATTCCCTGGCTTCAAGCTGCTCTGCCAGAAAACGCAGTTTGTTGTTTGAGTACCACAGCTTGGGGACATGTGTGACATCTGCTGTTGCTCTTGCTCCTGATTTATGTGATTTGGGGACCAGATTGTGATCCCAATTAGAGGGACTCCTCAGATTATTTATTTATTTTATTGTTAATCCAATTCATGTTGTCTGCCTTTGGGGACCAAAGTCTGCATATATTCGGCAGATTTTACAATTGTTGCCCTTCCTCTTTATTTATTTTTACCAGAATAAATGGAGATGTTATTTAAGTTAAATACTTGTCTATGTGTTTTTCTGGTGAATAGCCATAAAACATTTCATAAATACAATGTGTAATTAATTAACAAAGGACACCAACCTCCTTGAGGGAAAAAAATAAAATAAAAAAAATGATAATGTTGTTGTGATAACTTGATAAAAAAAGAGATCTGGAGTAAAGAAAAATATTATGGAGATCTGGCCTTAAAAAAAAAAAAAAAACATTATTCATGAGATCACAAGCTAAAATGTAAGGAAATTGGTATGTGAGAACTCTGTAAACAACTTCTTTATTCTAGCATTAGAACGAAGAAAACAATGTGCTGCATTAAACAATGCATTAATTTGCAAAATGTCGAATGTGCTATCTCCATTACGAACTCTAGTGTTACCCAATCGAGCGCTCCCGTCTCCTAATTCAGTCTAAGCATGCGTTGATTTTTAACCGATGGACTTACCCACAGTCGATCGTTTTTTATTTTTTTAATCGTTTTTTTAACCATAGGAAAAATTTAAAACAGGTTCTATTTTTTTTCACCGATGGGAAAAAAATGATGAGGCCCACACACGATCGGTTCGTCCCATATGAAAACCGCCCATCGGTCCATTTTCATCAGACAAACCGATCGTATGTACAGGGCATAAGAGTATCAGTAAGTGAACAAGAAAATGAAAATCAATGTATGCAACTCACCTTGGTGAGTGGCAGAGAAAACGCCAACTTTTTTTGGCCACTTACCAAAGTAAGCTGATTGATTTTCATTTTCCCATTCACCTACCAATAGCTATGCTTCACTTTTGTTTTTTAGCATACATTGTCTTCTGAGTAAGTGTGGTTGGCTGCCGAAAGAGGAAACTATATATACAAAAATGTTATGCTGGATTGCCAAGCACTCCCTTACTAGTGTAGAGTTATGGACTTTGGATTTTTAATTTTAGAGGTCCTGCACTTTAGAAAATGTTTTTTGGGGTATTTTTTGTTGGTGGGAGGTGGGGGAGTGTTGTTCTTCACAACCTGTAGGTCTATAAAATTAATGTGAAAAATAATATCAATGGTCTGGTCTGAGGTGCATATTGGCAGGGCACATAAAGAGACAATATACAGCTCTTAATTGTGTATGTCACTTTAAATGTGCACAGGGAAACAGTATTAATGTATGAATCACCTTGAAAACATCTTAGAAATAATCACTAGATACTAGTATAAAAACACATAATTGCATTTTCTACATACAGCACTTGTTTTGGAGCCCACAACAATGGTTGTTCAAAAAATACCTGCAGAGTATGACACCCGAAGTGCTGCCGAAATCGCTCCCACTCAGTTAACAGGTTTGTTTTTTCTTGCCATTTCAAGCTACACCATTTGGTTGATCTATTGATTACAAAAATAGAAAATTCATTATATGTATTCCTCTGCATAGAAACCAATGAGTGCAAGATGATCAGGAATCTATGTGGGCATGGAGAGTGCATATCTACTCCTACAGGATTCTACTGCAGCTGTCACCCTGGGTACTATTCTGATCCTGAGAAGAAAGTTTGTATAGGTAAGCCACACATTTTTTTTGCTAACTTGAATATCTGTACTTATGCCCACTGATTGCTACTTAGAACAGAAATTGCCAATTCCTTGACAGAATTGACACATACAGAGACCAGTATGGCAGAGATCTTTGTTTCTGCAATTCAGCTATTTAAAGGGTAACTCCACTTTCGTGGGGGGGGGGGAGGATAGCAAATGAAGAAAAAATAATATAGCATGTACAATTGTGACACAAGTAGGGTTGAGCGAACCCGAACTGTAAAGTTCGGGTTCGGTACGGACTTTGGGTTTTTCCCGAACCCGGACCAGAACCTGAATAATTGGAAAAAGTCTGGGTTCGGAGTTCGGGTATGTTTTGGCGCGCTGCACGGCAGCCAATCGCCATTCGTGTTACTACTGTGACTGGGAACTGATCACAGCCATGCCTACTTATGGCATGGCTGTGATTGGCCAGTGCAGCATGTGACCCATCATGTGACCAGTCTCTATATTAGATAGAGGCACACAGCACAGATCGTCACTCTGCTTCACTCATGATAGGGAAAGGCTGCTGGAATCTGCTGCTTAGGGAAAGTCTTAGGTGTATCTGGCTCGTTGTCACTGTATTTCACTTATGTGAGGGAAAGGCTGCTAAATCTGCTCAGGGAAAGTGTTAGGTCTATGCTGGTATGCTGCTCCAGAAATATCAAGAAGCACACTTTATTTCTTTGATATCTGCATCATCTTATGGCATCTGGCTCGTTGTCACTGCTTCACTTATGTGAGGGAAAGGCTGCTGAATCTGCTTATGGACAGTTTTAGGTGTATGCTGCTATGCTGCTCCAGAAATATCAAGAGGCACACTTTATTTCTTTGATATCTGCATCATCTTATGGCATCTGGCTCGTTGTCACTGCTTCACTTATGTGAGGGAAAGGCTGCTGAATCTGCTTAGGGACAGTTTTAGTGGTATGTTGCTCCAGAAATATCAACAAGCACTCTATTCCTGTGACATCTGCTGTGCTTCATATAGTTTAGGACTTTTGTTCAGCTATAGGGGCACCTGCCACACCACCTGTGCACCTGTGATATACTGTGTTTCTGTCAAGTACATAGTCAGGGAGAATTTCCTGAAATATTTTTCCTATAGGAGAAGTCAGCACTCTATAGGTGACTGAGTATTTTAACAGCACTACACCTGCCACACCACCTGTGCACCTGTGATATACTGTGTTTCTGTCAAGTACATAGTCAGGGAGAGTTTCCTGAAATATTTTTCCTATAGGGGCAGTCAGCAATCTATAGGTGACTCTGTATATTTCAACAGCACTGCACCTGTCCCCTGTGATATACTGTCTGTGCAGTACATTGTTTAGTGCTGGCTTCCTGCTTATTGCTATAGGTAGAGAAATATATAGGTGAATCTCTGCCTATTTCACCAGCTTACACTATTTTTGTATTTAAAATTTCTCAAAATTAGGGCAAGACCCTAAATTTGAGAAATATATAGGTGAATCTCTGCCCATTTCACCAGCACTCCACCTGTCCCCTGTGATATACTGTCTGTGCAGTATATTGTTTAGTGCTGGCTTCCTGCTTATTGCTATAGGTAGAGAAATATATAGGTGAATCTCTGCCTATTTCACCAGCTTACACTATTTTTGTATTTAAAATTTCTCAAAATTAGGGCAAGACCGTAAAATTTGAGAAATATGAGGAAAACGTCAAATGAGGGACGTGGCCGCGGTCGTGGTGCTGCTCTCCTGTTACAGGGAGAGGACGTGGTCGATCTGTGCCAGCTACAAGCACAAGTGAAACACCTTTCTCAGGTGCGAGTATCCGACAGAGCCTGCAGCGGTATTTGGTCGGGCCTAATCCAGCTCTATGAATGTTGAGGCCAGGAGCAGAACAGGCGGTAGTAGATTGGGTTGCTGACAGTGCCTCCAGTTCCTTCACATTGTTTTCCAACCAGTCTTGTGCTGAAAGCTCAGAGTTGGCGCCTGCAGCCGATGTCCACCATCAGTCTTTCACCTGACCCCCTTGCAAATCAGCCAAGCAGTCTGAGCCCCAAAGCATGCAGCAGTCTCTTCTTCTTTTTGATGAGTCTGTTAGCATGTGTTCCCAGGGCCATCCACCTAGCCCAGCCCCAGAAGGGGAAGAGATTGAGTGCACCGATGCCCAACCACTTATATTTCAGGATGAGTTCAATGGGGGGACCATCACAGCACGTCTTGCATGATGATGATGAAACACTGGTGCTTTTGCAATTGTGCAGACCGACAAGGAGGGCAGTGGTGAAGACTGGGTGGAAGATGATGTGGAGGACGATGAGGTCCTCGACCCGACATGGAATCAACCTCATGCAGGTGACCCATGTAGTTCGGAGGAAGAGGCGGTGGTCGCACAGAGCCACCAGCACAGCAGAAGAGGGAGCAGGGTGCCAAAGCAGAGCGTCCGTCCCCTAGACAGTACGCCTGCTACTGCCCAACGCAGCAAGGGACCGAGCACACCAAAGCCAGGTCCAAGGAGTTCCCTAGCGTGGCAGTTCTTCACACAATGTGCTGATGACAAGACATGCGTGGTTTGCACGTTGTGCAATCAGAGCCTGAAGCGAGGCATAAACGTTCTCAACCTGAGCACAACCTGCATGACCAGGCATCTAAGTGCAAAGCACGAGCTGCAGTGGAGTAGACGCCTCAAAAACCAAGAAAGGTCTCTGGCTCCTCCTGCTTCCTCTTCTGCATCAGTCTCGGGCCTCTCTGCCTCTTCATCCACCTCCGTAGTGACAGTGCCACCTGCCACCCCTCAATTAGAGGACTGGCAAGCAACACTACCACCTGGGTCACCAAACATCTCCACAATGTCCCATGGAAGCATTCAGCTCTCCATCTCCCAAACACTGGAGCGTAAGAGGAAGTACCCCTCTACCCACCCGCGATCCCTGGCCCTGAATGCCAGCATTTCAAAATTACTGGCCTTTGAAATGCTGTCATTCCGTCTGGTGGAGACGCAGAGTTTTAAAAGCCTGATGGCATTGGCTGTCCCACAGTACGTCGTGCCCAGCCGCCACTACTTTTCCAGGCGAGCCATCCCTTCCCTGCACAACCAAGTGGGGGACAAAATCAGGTGTGCACTGCGCAACGCCATCTGTGCCAAGGTCCACCTAACTATGGATACGTGGACCAGTAAGCACGGTCAGGGACGTTATATCTCCCTAACAGCGCACTGGGTAAATGCAGTGGCGGCTGGGCCTGAGGCAGATAGCAGTTTGGCGCATGTCCTTCCACCACCGAGGATTGCAGGGCGCTTCAGTTTGCCTCCTGTTCCTAACTCCTTCTACTCCGCTTCCTCATCCTCAACCACCTCCTCATCCAGTCAGCGTAACAAATTCACCACCAACTTCAGCACAGCCATGGGTAAACGCCAGCAGGCAGTTTTAAAACTTTCCTGTTTGGGGGAAAAACCACACACCGCGCAGGAGTTGTGGAGGGACATGGAACAACAGACCGATGAGTGGTTGGCGTCAGTGAGCCTCAAGCCGGGCCTGGTGGTGGTGCGATAACTGGCGAAATCTCGTAGCAGCTCTGGGCCTAGCCGGTTTGACGCACATTCCTTGCCTGGCGCATGTGCTGAATTTGGTGGTACAGAGTTTCCTGAGAACTTACCCCAATATGCCACAGCTGCTGCAGAAAGTGCGGGCCGCACGTTCGGCATTCTCACCCTGCTGCTGCTCGCCTGGCAGCGCTGCAGCATAACTTCGGCCTTCCCGCTCACTGCCTCATATGTGATGTGCCCACAAGGTGGAACTCCACCTTGCACATGCTGGCCAGACTGTGCGAGCAGCAGCAGGCGATAGTGGAGTTCCAGCTGCAGCACGCACGCGTGAGTCGCTCTGCGGAACAGAACCACTTTACCACCAATAACTGGGCCTCCATGCGGGACCTGTGTGCCTTGTTGCGCTGTTTTGAGTACTCCACCAACATGGCCAGTGCCAATGACGCCGCTCTCAGCGTGACTATCCCACTTCTATGCCTCCTTGAAAAAACGCTACGGGCGATGATGGAAGAGGATGTGGCACAGGAGGAAGAGGAGGAGGAATCAGGATTATTTGCAAGGCTTTCAGGGCAGTCATTCACAAGTGGCTCAGAGGGTGGGTTCGTGCACCAACAAAGACCAGGTACACAATTGTCTAGCAAGGGCACAGTTCTGGAGGATGATGCGGTGGAGGATGAGGAGGAGGAAGACATGGAGGAGGAGGAGGAACCATGTTCACAGCAGGATGGCATCCAGACCAGCTCATGGCCATTACTGGTGCGTGGCTGGGGGGATACAGAGGACACAGATGATACACCTCCCACAGAGGACAGCGTTGCCTCTGGGCAGCCTGGCACACATGAGCAATTACATGCTGCAGTGTCTCCACAACGACCGGAGTGTTTCGCACATTATGACAGGTGCTGATTTCTGGGTGGCCACGCTGCTGGATCCCCGTTACAAGGACAATGTACCGTCCTTAATCCCCTCACTGGAGCGTGAACGCAAGATGCGCGAGTACAAGCGCACGCTGTTAGACGCGCTGCTGGTGCAATTCCCACCTGGCAGCGGGGCCACAGTGGAAGCAGAAGGCGAAGGCAGAGGAGGAGGAAGAGGTCGCCAACGCAGCAGGGGCACCGCCAGCACCTCAGAAGGCATGGTTAGCATGGCCGAAATGTGGAAAAGCTTTGTCAGCACGCCACAACAAACCGCACCACCAGCTGATATGGAACGTTTTAGCAGGAGGCAGCATTTCAGCAACATGGTGGAGCAGTATGTGAGCACACCCCTACACGTACTGAATGACGGCTATGCCCCCTTAAACTTCTGCGTCTCCAAATTGGGCACATGGCCTGAGCTTGCCCTTTACGCCTTGGAGGTGCTGGCCTGCCCTGCGGCCAGTGTATTGTCTGAACGTTTATTTAGCACGGCAGGGGGCGTTATCACAGACAAGCGCAGCCGCCTGTCCAGATCCAATGTGGACAAGCTCACGTTCATTAAAATGAACCAGGCATGGATCCCAGAGGAGTTGTCCGTACCTTGTGCAGAATAGACATCGGGCCAGCCTTACCCAGCCATTGTTTTTTTCTGAGCTTTCTAGGGTTGCCATCTCATCCCTTTCAAAGCAAAAACATATTAATTACACAGGTTCTCTGGCTGATTAAGGTGCTGCTAATTAAACTCACTTGGTGCCTTATCGACATCAAATTAGCCCCAGAACCTGTGTAACTCTGTGTTCAGGTTTAAAGGGATGAGGTAGCAACCCTAGATCTGTCTCACTATTTTGGGGTTTACCCTAATTTAAAAAATAAATCAATTAAAAACCAAAACCTGCTCCTCCTCCTCCTCCTCCTCCTCCTCCACCGCCGCTTCCACCTTCAGTCACATTCTTAGGCTTGCGCACTGCAACTGCTTTCTTTAAGTCCCACCAGAGGTTCTCAATCGTATTTAAGTCTGGTGACTGCGAAGGCCACTCCAAAATGTTCCAGCCTTTAATCTGCAACCATGCTCTAGTGGACTTGGAGGTATGCTTGGGATCATTGTCCTGTTGAAAGGTCCAACGTCTCCCAAGCCTCAGGTTTGTGACGGACTGCATCACATTGTCATCCAATATCTCCTGGTACTGAAGAGAATTCATGGTACCTTGCACACGCTGAAGCTTCCCTGTACCTGCAGAAGCAAAACAGCCCCAAAGCATGATTGACCCCCCCCGCCATGCTTCACAGTAGGCAAGGTGTTCTTTTCATCATAGGCCTTGTTCTTCCTCCTCCAAACATAGCGTTGATCCATGGGCCCAAACAGTTCTAATTTTGTTTCATCAGTCCACAGAACACAATCCCAAAACTTGTGTGGTTTGCCCACATGACTTTTGGCATACTGCAGTCGACTCTTCTTATTCTTTGGAGACAGCAAGGGGGTGCACCTGGGAGTTCTGGCATGGAGGCCTTCATTACGCAGTGTGCGCCGTATTGTCTGAGCAGAAACTTCAGTACCCACATCTTTTCTCAGTTCCTCAGCAGTCACACGGGGACTTTTCTCCACTCTACGCTTCAGGTAGCGCACAGCAGTCAAAGTCAGCATCTTCTTTCTGCCACGACCAGGTAGTGTTTCAACAGTGCCCTTTGCCTTGAATTTTGCATTTACTACAGTATTACAAAACCAATTGATGTCATATTAGTTGCATATGGTTCTTTATGAAGTCCTTGTAGGATTTCATTCTGAATACAATTACAAATGTACACTGAATTCCCTAAAACCCTTTACAGCATTGGGGGGTTGAATAATTTTGAACAAAACTGTATGGACCTCGTCCTCCAGGGTCAAAATCATTATATTTTTTATCTTTATTTTTTTATGTTATTTTAAGTTATTTCCCTATCCACATTTATTTCCAGAGTACTTGCCATGCTCTTCCCGACATTTTGCTGCCATTTGCAACCCTCCAGCCCTTTCCCTTAGTTTTTTAGAGACAAAAGTCAAAAGTCCGGGTCCCCATTGACTTCAATGGGGTTCGGGTTCGGGTCAAAGTCCGGGTTCGGGTTCGGTCCCGAAACCGAACTTTTTTTTTCAAAGTCCGGGTTCGGGTCCGAACCCGAACATCCAGGTGTCCGCTCAACTCTAGACACAAGTGATGTTGTAATTGAACGTTGTTAAAAATTACCTTACCTTTTCAATATGCAACCATTGTAATTTTCTATAAATGCAAAGCAATATGGCTACATGGAATTGTTCTGACCACTCCCCAGAAACATAATTTACTGCTTGTGTGATTGGCTCACCAATTTTACCAGAAGTCTGCCTAAGATACAAATCAGGTTTCAGGCATCCCCTGCAACAAAAATGTCATTTCTGGTGAGGTATTTCCAATAGGGAAAAGGTTACTGCTAAGGGCAGTGACAAGGCAGACTTTTAAGGCAAGACAGGAACATAGGATTTAGAAAAATATAAACTTTTAATTACAGCCTGGCTATCCCCCGGGACATATGACATCCTAGCATCCAAGAGGCCCTTAACCCCTTGGTTTGTCCTATAACGGACACTGCAGTGTGGCTGCCTTTTTTAGATATAGTTTCCACCTTGGCCTCGCCCCCTGCCCTTTCTGGTCCCGGCTTTGTTTGTGGTTCTGGCTACCTGCTAAATCTCTTGTTGACGGTTTATACGTGATTTTGATGTCATTTAGAGGAACTCCTCTCTGATTGGCTGTACTAAGTTCTTCTATAAGCTGCATATTGATGGTACGCCTGCGATCTTAAACGTCTCTGGTGCATTGGATGGCTAACTATCATTCCGAGTAATGAAATATGTACCGTAATTTGCCGGCATATAAGACGACTGGTCGTATAAGACGACCCCCTAATTTTCCTGCCAAAATGTTGGTTTTGGGATATATATTTGCCGTATAAGACTACCCCTTTCCTACTAGTCATGCCTCACCTCACGGTGCCACCATTACATGCCAGACTGTGCCACTACATGCCAGACTGTGCCCCACTACATGCCAGACTGTTCCCCATTACATGCCAGACTGTGCCCCATTACATGCCAGACTGTGCCCCATTACATGCCAGACTGTGCCCCATTACATGCCAGACTCGCTGTGCCCTTACCTTATCCTAAGACAATGACATGCAGAATCGCAGCCGTACATTTTTTCAAAAGCCGCGCCTCCTACGTCTTCTGTTCCGTGATAGGCAGACACACTCAGCTTCCCAGGAGGCACTGTGTTCAGTGTTCGCCTATCACGGAGGCCCTCTCGTCCGAGGACGAGAGGGCCTCCGTGATAGGCGGACACTAAACACAGGACGAGAGGGCCTCCGTGATAGGTGAACACTGAACACAGTGCCTCCTGGGAAGCTGAGTGTTCCGCCTATCACAGAACAGAAGACGTAGGAGGCGCGGCTTTTGAAAAAACGTATGGCCGCGATTCTGCATGTCTTAGGATAAGGTAAGGTTAGGTTACCGGCGTAAAAGACGACCTCCGACTTTTAAGAAGATTTTAAGGGGTTAGAAAGTCGTCTTATACGCCGGAAAATACGGTAATATCCCACTGTCAAATTCTCCTAACCTCGTCCTGAGGAAGCCAAAAGGCGAAAAGGAATTTTTGCATTTGAACATATATCCTATATGGTTTTTATGTATTCTCTTTATGTATCTTACTGTATTTTTGTAATTAAAAGTTTATATTTTTCTAAATCCTATGTTCCTGTCTTGCCTTAAAAGTCCGCCTTGTCACTGCCCTTAGCAGTAACCTTTTCCCTATTCAATATTTCGGATGTTGGCAAATTTGAGTGCTTTTTTGTTCCCCTTCCCTAATTTTTGAAGTATTTCCAATAGGGTCTAATGAAAGGTGTCTAAAGGGATGCAGGCCCAGCAGCTTTCCTCATTAGTGCCCTGCAGCTGCCACAGCTGACTGATAATAAAACCACTCCCATTAGACCCACTTAGTTCCAGAGGCACAAACACACATGGATTTCTTCAAAATAACAAAAGGTAGGAATCTGCAATAAAGTTTGTTATAATCCTTGCAATGTACATAGATCACCCAGGGGGGAATGTTTTTTTCTCAACAAAAGTGGAGTTACGCTTTAAGGTTTAATAACAAACACTGTTTTTTGTGGAAATACAGGTTTTGCATACACAATCACAGGCTAAACCTATTGTAAGCACATAACTCCAATATGATAGTTCTCAGACTGCTGGGAATACATATTTTGCATTTGAGGAGTTCTTATACTTTTTGCTACAATCCAAGAAAGAAGTTCTAAAACTGCTTGACTGTGTAGTGGGAGCGCTGCCACCATTCCTAAAGAAATCTAGCCAAGTGATACAGTTCAACAATCAGACACATTTGTTCTCATAGTCCAACTTGAGGAGGTTTTCTCTGCAAGGCCCATACTTGCACATAATCAATACACCTCTATAAGCTGTCAGGTTCTACCTGACATTATGAATGGGGTTTCATGTTTGCGGCCAACCAGATTTCATGCAAACTTTTGGTGTTTGCTGTTTGGTGAATTGAATAGGGTGTTTACCTTCCCACTAGAGTGAACCTCTAGTTGTAGCTGAAAGTCATTAATTTAGAGACAGTGCTACTACTGCCAATAAATTACAATTTCCTTGTGTCTTTGGTTGCTAGGACACAAGCAGCCATCTGCATGTTGCTTTGCAGGCCAGCCTTTACCCTTTTACATACCTGTTCCTGACTTACATGACTTGGTGGCTCTGTGGTAGGGATAAGCCCGATCATTCGACAAAGATCGAATATTATGGACCATTCGCTCCAAGTTTGTGCGGTGCGTTACGGCCCATAATGCACTGCATCATCGCAGTGCATTGCTGGCTGATTGGCCAAGCATGCACTATGACCCGCATGCTTTGGCCAATCACAGCGCTGTCAGCAAAGAGAGCCACAATTGTCCTTTTGGCCAATTATGGCTCAGGGGGTTAAGTCCACGACCCACACTATAAAAGGCCGCCTGCACGTCGGCCCTGTGTAGTGTGTTGCTGGCGTTGAGAGAGAGTCATTTTATTTAGTTTGAGCAGGCAGGTGATTCAGTTAGCTTCAGTGTATTGTAGTGTGTGTGTGTGTGTGTGTGTATATATATATATATATATACACACACACACACACACACACACACACACAGTTTAGCTTGATCTCACTGCAGACCGTTCCTGGTGTACTGTTTCTAATATACTTCAGGCAGGCAGGCGATACAGTTAGCTGCAGTGTATTGTAGTATATATACATCCCAGCTTTGTGTATATAATAAATATATATATACACGCGCGCACACACACTCTGTATCCAGTTTAGCTAGATCTCACTGCAGACTATTCCTGGTGTACTGTTTCTATACTTCAGGCAGGCAGGCAGTCGATTCAGCTAGCTGCAGTGCATTTTATAATATATACAGGCTTGTGTGTGCGTGCGTGCGTATATGTGTGTGTGTGTGTGTGTGTATATATATATATATATATATATATATATTTTTTTTTTTTTATAATAATAATAAATTATTATTATTATTCAGGATTTATATAACGCCAAGAGTTTGCATTCTATTCCAGCCAAGCCTTTAACTGACTGCAGTCCAATCCTGGTGTACTATTTTTAGTAAACTTCAGGCATTGTTTTCCTAATATAATTGTACTGTATGTCTGGAAGGCCACCAAGGAGAGGCAGATGCTCATGGGCCACTAAAAAAGGGCAAGCAGGCTCTGTGTCTACAGCCAACAATGCTGGTCGTGGACACGGTGCATCCTCGGCACGTGGCCGCGGGGCACGCTTGGCCTTTTTTTCAGCAGCTGGCCGTGTTGATTCACAACATGCAGAAGAGTTGGTAGAGTGGATCACCAAGCCATCCTCATCCTCTGCCACCCAGGCTCAGAGTACTTTGTCTGCCAATGCAGCTGTCAAAGCGGCCTCTTCCATCGGCTCAATGTCATCATCAGTCACTCCTTCCCTAGCCCCACCATCATGCCCTGAGGAGTCCCCGAACTGTTCGACCACAGTGTAGGGTGCATGCTGCAGGAGAATGAGCAGCGTTTTGAAGGCTCTGATGATGGTACCCAGGTTGAGAATGAAGGCAGTAACATGAGCCCAGAGAGAGGGGGTTCCCAAGGAGGACAAAAAACTGTCAGTCATGTTCCCCAGCTGCAGCATACTGCCAGGTTTGCTCCAGTGGCAAGGAGGGAGGGGATGATAAGGTCACTGACTCTACGTGGGTGCCTGATAGAAGAGAGGAGGATGAGGAGAAGACACATCTCCAACGAGGCACAATGCCCTCGAGGGCCCAGCTTAAGGGCCAGCCAACAGACTGCATCACACTGCAGAGCTCCGCATGTGCAGGGCGCTGCTGACTGCGTTTTTTCAAAAATTCTTTGGTGTGGGCCTTTGAGACGTGTGCAGCATATCGCACTGTTGCTGTTTGCAACATATGTCTGAAGCGTATCAAGCGTGGCCAAAACAGTAGCCGCCACATGCTTGACCAGAAATATGTCGACCTCCCATGCAGTCCTACCCTAGTTGCTAAACCGTTGGAAGAAATTTTGTCCCAGCCATCCACATGTTCAGTGGCTGAATGCTAGTTTGGCTAAATTGCTGGCACTCCAACTGCTGCCTTTTCAGCTGGTAGACTCTGCCTCCTTTTGAGAATTTGTGGAATGTGTGCTACCTTAGTGGCAGGATCCCAAACGCCATTTTTTTTCCTCAGAAGGCAATTGCAGATCTCTACCAACATGTGGAAGGCAATGTCTTGGCCTCATTGGACAGGGCGGTCAGCGGTAAGGTGCATATTACCGCTGACTCATGGTCCAGCAGGCATAGACAGGGACGTGTTACCAAGTAATATTATATTTAAGATTTAATATCTCACATATACGATATATGGTTTAAAAAGGGTTCTGTGACCAAAGTGAAAGCTTTAACATAACACATATTTTATTAAAGAAAAAGATATTAGTCTATCTAACATACTGCATACATTTACAGTTTTAAAGTAAGGGAAATAAAAGTTAGTTTCAAATACAAGATAAGTACATCACACTAAAAGTATTAAGAAAACAAACTATGACAAAGTATATGATAAGTGCAAGGGAGAAGATAGATTCTGATAAGTTACCTTGCTACAGACATCCCGGGCCCGGGAAGATCTCATCATCTCTCTCCATTATTGATGAGACCCCCCTGAATTTATAATCCAGATGTCACTTCTGATTGGCTAACGTTAGCTTTTCCAAATATGGGCAACTTCCTTCTATCTTTAGCTATGCATAGGTTTGAAGTTTAAACTAATTACCTCTAGCTTGTTAATTTCCGGTCTATTCATGGAAGAGTACAGTTTTTTCCAGGTGACTCCATATTGTCTACCTTCCCACTGGGATTTCTTCCTGGCTTGCTTTGTATCTCAAAAGATGTAGTAGATTGGTCGTCTCCGGCCACCTTCTCACAAAGCAATCATGCATATCAAACACGGAGAGTGCTAATTAGATATATTCAAGCCCTAACTGTCAGCCTATTTAAATTATCAGAAATTCTCCCCCACGACATATCTACTCTTATCGTAATATATATTTATATCTATGTACAATTATGGCGATTAGACATTAACGATTCACCCAAGGCAACAGATGACCCCTTGTGGCCAGTTGAGACAGATGAAACTAGGCCACACTTTAAGTGAGTAATTGTTTATGTCTAATCTCCATTAGAATGTTAAGTTTCTCCCTCTTCCATTTTTAGAAGTCGGCCAAGATATATCTCCATGCCCGTCATGAAAATCAATACCCCACCTTGCAATATGAGAAGACCTTTTTTTCCCATTTCCATCCAGGTCCTAGTGGTGACTAAGCTAAAATCCCCATCATGTAAACGTTCATTCAACCTTTCCTCTGTTTTCACCATATCATTACTAATTTGATCCTTCCTTGCAATCAGATTGTGGAGGTTTACTGACAAAGTATACATTTTTACATCAACATGGGGTATATATGTGCTAGGATCTGGGACATCAGGGGTACTCTCAATGATATAGTCTTCTGTTAAATACTGGTATGGGGGTTTCTATAGTTTGCCCAATAGTAGTGTACTCATGTGGAATGAAGCAAAAATTTGGATAGGGTATTGGACACGACTGACCCCCATAGAGAAATGTCTGGTGATTGGTAACGACACAGTACAGTCCATCCATGTGGTAGGTGACCCTTGTGCTTGGTGTTCTCCATTTTGACAACTTCACTGGGCAGTTAGCCTCCATTTCACTTGGAATGGTTTCTTGAGGTGGTTGGCGTGGACTTTCCAGTTGGGGGTCCCTTGCTACGTTGGCTGTGGGATCTGGGTCCTTGTTTAGACCACAGACTGGAGTGTCAATTTCAAACACATCACAACGGCATGAGTATCTATTGTCTTTGACAGTGCAGCAGGCAGTATGCAGTGCTTTTCATCGCCCTTGAACTTGAATGAGCATTTCGGGGAGGTGCAGCCTTTCCTTGTACACGTCATTCTCGAGGTGTCCGAGGGAGTGTATGGACGCCATTGTGTTAAAGTAGTCCTCTTGTGGATGGAACACAGGCAGCGACATTATGAAGGATATGTAAATTAGGTCACGGTAGGTGCACAGTGACTGGCTTTTCTTGCAAGCAAATGGCCCTCTATTTGGGTGTGGTGTCACTATCCCTATACTTCGAATTGTGGAAACTGGCAAAGGTTTGCACTTGTCTCCAAAATGTACATTCATTCCACCACTAGTATTAGTGTGAGTACAATACCATTGTGTAAGATCTGTGTCTTTTAAGATAAAATTTCCCTACGCAGTGCATAATACCTCTTGGCCCATACCATCCTCTCTAGCTTTATGTTATAAACCGTAAAAAAACAAAATAACAAAAACCTTTCCTCCCTTGCAAGCCCCTCAACACCCTGCAGCACTGAGAGAGAAGATCACCACTCAAGGTAGGTCTATTGTAGGGTCGTTTCAAAAATATAGGACTCCAAAGTGTAGTAGTATATGTTGTAATATATGGATGTGTATGTGCATGTTATATATATATATATATATATATATATATATATATATATATATATATATTATATGAGTCTAACATATACAGGCCGGATTTCAAACCTGTGATTCAAAGAGACAGGAAGAGTCTTAAAACATTACTCAATCAGTTTAATTAAATTAAATGATAAGTCTAGTTTACACATCAGGCCTGAAAGAGGTTTGTCTATTGTCAAAAAAGGCAGAAACATGATGGAGCCATTTTTACATATCAAACCACTATTCAGATCTCATGCAATCTAATTACTTATTAGAGGGGGGCTTATTAGTATGCAAGGATGCATACTAATTAGTGACTTTGGCTGAAGTCACATCCTGTCTTTTAAGAGTGGCAGGTAAATATGTCCTGCTGTCTTTCAATTTAGAGACAACCAATCAAATTGGTCAGCTATTCAAAAGAAACAATATATAATGTTGGGAATTTCTGGTTACCAGTTAGAGAAGAAACCCCCATGTATTCTCTGCATGAACATGTGAAGGCACAGATCTAGAAGGGATCAGAACATGTATTCTCTAAGATGAGACTTTGACACTACATTACCTTGTTGGATTCTTGTATCGTCTGTGGACTTTGTATGTTATTGGAAGATCCATTAAATGCGTTCTCTGGAGAACCTGGGGTGAGTTGTTGCGGAACAACCTAATTTACTCTCTGACTTCAGTACATTGGATCTTATGGTTCTGTGTTGGGCACACACATATACCTGATCACTACATTGGTGCCGTTCAAGTGACCAGAAGCACATTTTCAGGACTTAGTAACAGAAGCCGGTGATGATAGCAATCCTGTGAGTTGGACAGAAGTCTGATGGAGACCCAAGAGCTGTGCGTACTCTCAATGATACTGTTAAATACTGGTCTGGTTGTGACATAAGAGAGTCTGATATACAAGACTAAAAAAGTTTGGAACCCCAGAATTATTCTCTGGAGACTGGAAACTGAAGAAAGAAAAGACTGCCGTGCACTAGAAGAACGGAACTGGCAAGGTGAAGCTTCAAATGCAGTGAGTAAAATATTTCCTTTGTTTTAAATTATTAGTACTATAGTCAAAATGCTTACTCAGTGTGAAGCTAGTGTCAGTTCTGATAAAATTAACAGATGGGTATTAAAATGTATTAAGCGTCATGACGGTCCTTATGAAATGCCAGAAAAATGTAAGCAGACGTGGACTATGATGAAGGAATTTTTAGAGGAAAGTGCTTTTGATAGCAAAATTTCAGAAAGTAAAAGAAAAGTTTGTATTGTGCAGGGCTTGTTATCTTGCTGTTTGAAAATGGAAAGTTCTTTAAATGATAAAGTTGAGGAAATTGTGCAGTTACAGAGTGCAGTTGATAATAGCCATAAGGTTTGTAAGAGGTTACAAAACCAATCAGAAACTGAGACAGTAAATTTAAAATTGCATGCAGTTACCATTGGTGGAGCTTTGATTGAGAAATCTAAACGTTGTGATGAATTATCAGAGGAAAATGAGAGATTAACATTAAGAATTATGGAATTAGAGAAGAGATCTCAGGAATGCAGATGTGCATCAAATCTTGGATTCAGCAATCTGCAGCAAAATACAAACTTTCTATCAAATGAAACAGAACCTCATATTAAATTTGATAATTCATTGCCAGCCGCACCCACTGTGACCACCACGGTTTATAACAATAATAATAATAATACAAGTGAAGTTCAGCTTGTAATGAAGCATTTGAAACCAAAAGAACTGGATGCAATTCTTAAAGAAATAGGAATGGTTCCCTGCGATGATTTAAACAGATTTTTAAAATGGTTTTGTGACTTGCAGAATGTCATAGATTTGTACAATATCAACCCATCTGACGTAGAAAGAGTTTTGCAACATTCTATAGGGAATGGTCTTTGGTTGAGAATCAAACAGATCTGTCTTCAGCCTCTGAGGACAAGGGACATATTACTGGAATTATTGTGTGTTCTGTACGGAGTGCATTCCGATGTTACGATTCATGGGAAGATTGATCAAATGCAGGGTGAATCTCCCTATGAATTGTCGCACAGGATATATACGTTTATGGAATTGTTGGTCGGTAATAATCTTGCATTTGAGCGGGGAGGCTCGATACATATCAGTATGTTGCTAGTTGCTTTGCATGAAGATATCAAACAAAATATTTTATTAGTTACCCCGAATCCTCATGATTTAAAAGACGTATTATTGAGAGCAGATCATTTATGGAGAAAGTCAAATGAGCAGGCTGTCAGAATTGATGTAGCCACATTGTTTAGGACAAACACTGAACAGAAAGATCAGAAGATAATATCTAATGATCACAACAAAAGGGGAAACTCTGGGTCAAACATGGGTGACATTAACATGAAAAACAGAGCTGACCAAAATAATAATAAGAAAAGGACCTGGATACCATTTCCTCAGTTAAAACAGAAATATGACCATCTGAAGATTGAGTATGATAAGATGAAAATAGAATATTACACATTATTAGAACAGTTAAATGGTACAGATCTGTTTTTGAATGAAAATTACACTTCTATAGCAGTTCGGGTGAATTAGCTTTAAAGTGTAAACATGTAAATAGTTCTTTGTTTAAGGTCCTGGCTAATGAGATTTTGTCTGAGAGGTTTTGTCTTTCAGGTACGTTGCTGGAGATAGGCGTTTGCATGTGAATAGCTGGAGTAATTGCTGGCTAGTGGGGGAGAAACTCTGGATGGACAATACCACTATACAAGAAATTATAAAGAATTCATGGACACTCTCTCAATATTCATCAAGCAATGGACTTTTTTTTGAACATTCAAATTTTTATTTTTTCTCTTCATTTTTTTATTATTATTTTCTTTTTAATGGACTTACCCAACGCCCTATTTTTTTCATTTTCTCCCTTTCCCCGATATATTTTACTTTTTTATTATGTTTTATTTCTTGAACTTAATCTTAAAACCAGAGTGAAACATTTAAATCTAAAATAATGTTATAACATCTGTACATATGACATAATGCATATTGATATCAATATATTTGACCTCTGAGGTAATGCAGCACAATGGCTGGCCATAAATTATAGTAGGTTGGGTGGTTTTCCTAAATTTATAAGAGGGGTGAGTGAAATTCATCACTCTAGTCATGATTTGAAACATTGTTGAATCAGTTATTTATAATATGCTGAAGGCTGTGACATATATGGATGAAAGAGACCTTTCTACCTTTCATAAAAAATACTGGCAAGAATTTCCACTGCTGATTTGTCTGCACAGAAGATCTGATAAACACTGATGTCAAGCTGATAATATCTGAACCGTCGCATGGGGGAATATATATATGTTGGTATACCATTCTGGTGGAATTATGGACTGAATGATACAAAGAACAGCTCTATTAAAGGCAACGAGGGGTCGGCCTACAGCACATTACGAAAGCAAATCAGGTAAATATGTCCTGCTGTCTTTCAATTTAGAGACAACCAATCAAATTGGTCAGCTATTCAAAAGAAACAATATATAATGTTGGGAATTTCTGGTTACCAGTTAGAGAAGAAACCCCCATGTATTCTCTGCATGAACATGTGAAGGCACAGATCTAGAAGGGATCAGAACATGTATTCTCTAAGATGAGACTTTGACACTACATTACTTTGTTGGATTCTTGTATCGTCTGTGGACTTTGTATGTTATTGGAAGATCCATTAAATGCGTTCTCTGGAGAACCTGGTGTGAGTTGTTGCGGAACAACCTAATTTACTCTCTGACTTCAGTACATTGGATCTTATGGTTCTGTGTTGGACACTATACATGATCACTACATTGGTGCCGTGACCCGGATGGCACCAATGTACAATGTAATCTTTTGTAGTGATCATGTATAGTGTCCAACACAGAACCATAAGATCCAATGTACTGAAGTCAGAGAGTAAATTAGGTTGTTCCGCAACAACTCACACCAGGTTCTCCAGAGAACGCATTTAATGGATCTTCCAATAACATACAAAGTCCACAGACGATACAAGAATCCAACAAAGTAATGTAGTGTCAAAGTCTCATCTTAGAGAATACATGTTCTGATCCCTTCTAGATCTGTGCCTTCACATGTTCATGCAGAGAATACATGGGGGTTTCTTCTCTAACTGGTAACCAGAAATTCCCAACATTATATATTGTTTCTTTTGAATAGCTGACCAATTTGATTGGTTGTCTCTAAATTGAAAGACAGCAGGACATATTTACCTGCCACTCTTAAAAGACAGGATGTGACTTCAGCCAAAGTCACTAATTAGTATGCATCCTTGCATACTAATAAGCCCCCCTCTAATAAGTAATTAGATTGCATGAGATCTGAATAGTGGTTTGATATGTAAAAACGGCTCCATCCTGTTTCTGCCTTTTTTGACAATAGACAAACCTCTTTCAGGCCTGAGGTGTAAACTAGACTTATCATTTAATTTAATTAAACTGATTGAGTAATGTTTTGAGACTCTTCCTGTCTCTTTGAATCACAGGTTTGAAATCCGGCCTGTATATGTTAGACTCATATAATATAGATATATATATATATATATATATATATATATATATATATATATATATATATATATATATATATATATATATATATATATATATAACATGCACATACACATCCATATATTACAACATATACTACTACACTCAGCCGCCAGACCTTCCCCACTTCCACTTCGGGGGCCTTTTTCTCCATCACTAGCTGGTGGTAAACCCTTCTCAACAGTGGATGGACTCTTTGTGCTGAAGCCTCTACTGCATCAGTTAAGGGAGTCAAAAGTCTTCTGACCAAAGCCGTGTTTGTTCCTATGATGACAGAACTCTTGTGGGCCCCTGGTGGCCGAGGATAGACTATCGTCAACATGTCAAAGGTCTCTGCTGCTCTGGCTACCGAAGGGTCAAAAGTTAACCGTATTGGCAGGTACCCATCATAAGGGAAGCTCTGAGTCCCAATGCCCCATATCTCCAACTCTTCCAGCTTCTGCAAAGGCAAGTGGGAAAGATATTTATCATAGAAGTCTCTGTATAAAAGGGTCACTTGGGCTCCGGTGTCCAGGAGAGCTTTGGTGTAAATCCCTTCCACTTGGATGGGTACTAACGGGGAAGGCCCCACTAAACTTTCAGGGAACTTTCGAGGTGTAATCTTCCCTCCTTTTCCTGCAACTTGTACCCTTATTTCTTCTTTGCGAAAATTCTTTTTGGCTCGCACCCATCCACGTGAGTGGGGAGTGGGAGGTGGCCGTGAAGGAAATCTTCCTTTTTGCTTCGGTTTCATTTTGGAGTTGTCTACAATAGGCGGGCCTCCGGCTGACTCCTTCACCGGGGCCCTCTGGAGTTTTCCGCCGGCCGGCGCATTGGTTGATTTGCCCTAATCGGGTTGGGGCAAACTTCTCTTGTGTGGCCTTATCCTCCACAATTGAAACAGAATGTAAACTGTTTTGGTTTCCCTTGCTGATCATAGGGTCCATAAGTGGGATTCTCTGACTCTTCCCTTCTGGTCTGCTAAGGGGAGAACCCCGCTTGACTGGTCAAGGCAGCTACCATTTCCGTCAATTGGGACACCTGTGTCCTCAAAAGCTCGACTTGAGTGTCATGGTCCTCTGTGGCCACTATACAAACTTGTGCAGGGGTCTCTGGTGCTTGGCATTTACTCTTTTGATCCAGTAAGACCTCTTCCTGTCGGATGATCCGAATCAGGTCAGGGTATTTCAATACCCCGCTCCCTTGTTGGGTTCGTAACTGGAAAGCAATGGGATCCATGGGCTGGGCTCCCCTTATAACTTGTCGGACCCTGGTTCCATCCACCGCTCTTGGATCTATTCCCTTCTTCAACAGAATTTGGTGCAGGATCTTATCCAGGCGGCCGACAAATTCAGACAACTTTTCCCCTTTCTTTTGGAAACAGCGCTCTAGTTGGTAGTGGAGCTCACTAGTGTTCTCAGTTCTCCCGAACACATTTTGCAGAACATCTAAATAATCTTGAGCAGTGCAATCATCTTTACTGAGTTTATGATTTGGTATGGCCTCTAGTGCTGGCCCTCGAAGGCTCACCATAATCCGTTGCTTCTTATGCGGCTCTGGTACTCTCCACTCCTCCAGAGCCTGAGTGGCATGGTCCATCCATTCTTCGAAACCGTCCTCCGAGGATGGCACAGGATTTTTTCCTGAGAAGGTTCTAAGCTTCCTATATCCTGTCATCGGGTAATCCGGGGAATCTTTCTTGCACTGGGCCACAATCTCTCCCAGAACAGCACATAACTCTGGGCTGATGTCTTTTAGTGGTGTGGTGTCAGACCCCTTTGCCTTTTGTCCTGTAACCCCTGTGGACGTCAATGTACTAGAAGAAGTAGGACTGTCTTGCTCTCCGGTTGGGTGTTTTAGAATACGTTCCACGCTATCAGTGGTCTTTACACTGGGGTTTTTAAAACAGTCTGGAAGTTCTTTTTTACATTTACATAGGGCATATGTATGTGGATTTGTGTTATCTACCTTTGTGTCTACCACCAAGAACTTCTTGTCTGTGGATAAAGCTTTCAGGACTTGGAATAGTTTCTCTTCGGTCCAAGCTTCTCCCTTGAGTTCTATCACTAGGCCAGTCTCTAAGGGAACATTCTCATCTTTGCACCATGGACTTCAGCTGCATCCATGGCAGATCTTGGTAAGGGTGAGGCTCAATTTGAGGGGGAGAGAAAAAAAAATATTTTCTTATTGAGAAGTAGAATCCCGGACGAGCCCCCACGTGTAGTGCTACCCCCGGAGGAGCCGCTGTTTAGATTTGGGATCTACTCTCAGTAACTGATTCACCCCTCTTTAAATAGCTTGAGCTCTCCCTTGGCACACCTAATGAATGCAAAGGCATTGTGACCCCTACTTGGTTGAGGCCGCAATAGCATACACATACATAAAACATGCAAAAGGCAATGCAATGATGTTATTACCTTTTCCTGTAGGTGATTCCCAAGAGTAAATACACGTCACACAATTACTATATTCAAACCAAAGAATAACTTTACTGTGCATATGGTAAAGCAAATGAAAGGGGTTTGAGTAACATACTAATCATACACAAGTATTAACACACAATGGTGAAAAATGGGAGTTGCGCTAAAAAACCTTATATGTAAGTGACCATATAAAATAAAAAAATTGTGCTAGAAACACCTCGTAATGATGACCAAAAGGTCAAATGTGTAGATAGTCCCAATAAATGTAAACATACAAGATTAGTAAAAAAAGGTGTGTAATTGTCCAAACAATATGAAATGAATCCAATTCCGTAACAAATGCTGGATCAAAATCGGGGAAAACACGTTCAAGCTGACCCTTACCAAAAGAATAGATCCTTATGAATCAAAATAGGCAATCCGTGATGTAAGCAATTGAAGATCCAACTTAAGACGGTTGAGAAGCTCCCACATCAATGGACTCAGCCCAGTAGAAAAGGAAAAAAAACAAAACAATAGTGCAAAAACGTATGGCAAACAGACACTCTGGCTTTCTCCCGGTGACTAATAGTAAAAATTGGCTTCCACTTATCTGAATGGTTTTAGCAGTCTTTTCCAGGCCCTGTGGCTGCAGCCACAGGGCCTGGAAAAGACTGCTAAAACCAAAAAAGCAGCCACAGGGCCTGGAAAAGACTGCTAAAACCATTCAGATAAGTGGAAGCCAATTTTTACTGGATCACAAGCCCTGAAGGTTCTGTTGTTGCTGAGCATCAAACTGTAGGTTCTGATTTTACTGGGAATCACAATGTATGTGATGCTGGAAGAAGGTCCATGGATATTGGTGAAATAATGAGACCAGTTTGGAACGCCTCTTTGCTGACAGCTGTAACACACTACCATGCATTATTGATCCCTTGAGGGTCGCCAAGTTCCGGTAAGGGTCAGTGTGTCTCTATGGTGGTGGTGCTTCAGCTTTACTTCACAGTGTCTGTCATTATTAGTCACCGGGAGAAAGCCAGAGTGTCTGTTTGCCATACGTTTTTGCACTATTGTTTTGTTTTTTTTCCTTTTCTACTGGGCTGAGTCCATTGATGTGGGAGCTTCTCAACCGTCTTAAGTTGGATCTTCAATTGCTTACATCACGGATTGCCTATTTTGATTCATAAGGATCTATTCTTTTGGTAAGGGTCAGCTTGAACGTGTTTTCCCCGATTTTGATCCAGCATTTGTTACGGAATTGGATTCATTTCATATTGTTTGGACAATTACACACCTTTTTTTACTAATCTTG
Source organism: Rana temporaria (assembly GCF_905171775.1). Taxonomy (NCBI): domain Eukaryota; kingdom Metazoa; phylum Chordata; class Amphibia; order Anura; family Ranidae; genus Rana; species Rana temporaria. The sequence continues at coordinate 91,409,338 of NC_053499.1, read as the reverse complement.
TATGTTTACATTTATTGGGACTATCTACACATTTGACCTTTTGGTCATCATTACGAGGTGTTTCTAGCACAATTTTTTTATTTTATATGGTCACTTACATATAAGGTTTTTTAGCGCAACTCCCATTTTTCACTATTCGTTTTTATGTTGTATAACATTTTGAGTTTGCTGCTTTTTTATTGAGTGTATTTTTGGGTATGCGCATTTTTTCACATTTTATATTAACACACAATGACTCTGCAAGGGCCCTTGCATGAGTCAGCAAGTAAATAAAGGGAATCTAATAATAAAGGGAAAAGTAAAAAAGGTAATGCTATTGGCTTATGTTACTTAGGCAGTCTATGCTTGCGAGCTCCCCCTAGTGGGTAGTTCTGCAAAACAGTTAATGTACAGAACCTTTGGCCAGGCCTGGCTCTAGCAGTTCCCGGATGTCTTCTTTGTGGGAAGTGTAGTCTGTTTATACTAAGTGTCAATGGAGTCCATATCTCCCGGTACTTCTGGTCCCACAATGCACAACTTTTAAAGCATCTCAACATATATACAGGTGTGGCTCAAACTCCGGAAGGGGTGCAGGCCTATCAATAGTCTCTGATAGGGCGACCCCGCTACACTTACAATTACAACATATACAATAAAGTTATGATTCTTGAACTAAAATAAATATTTTTTCTAATACTCTATGCAATGTGTTTTTGTTGTTGTACCCTAGACATTGATGAATGTAAAAGTGACCCATGTGGTCATGGAAAGGGATTGTGTCTCAACACTGTTGGCTCATTTAACTGTCATTGTCATCATGGGTACAGACTGAATGTAACACATGGATCAAGATCTTGTGTGGGTAAGAGAACTTTATATATTTCTATCTTGTCTCTTGTTTGCCACAAGATATATGTCTAATAATATTATACCTAATCTTAGTACCATTATCAGGCTAGTATGCCTATGATAAAAACTAAGGGGAATATTGGGGGAAAGGGAGGTCAAGTATTCGCTAATTTATAGGTGTCAGTGAAGATACCTATAGTTGATCATGTACCCTGTTGGGTTTTGTTGCTGTAACCGCATAAGCATATCTATAAAGAAGGGTAAGGGAAGGACTGGGAAAGGCAAATAGCCATAGGCCCCGTACACACGAGAGTATCGATCCGCTGGAATTGATCCGCGGACCGGCTCCAGCGGATAGATCCCCTGGTGTGTACGATCCAGCGGATCTGTTTCCGCAGATTTTTGTCCCCGGGGATGGATTTCCAGCGGATAAAAATTTCTTGACATGCTAAGAAATCGATCCGCTGGAATCCAGTCCAACGGATTGATCCGCTGGTCTGTACAGACTCACCGGATCAATCCGTCCGAATCCATCCCCCGCATGCGTCGTAATGATTCGACGCATGCGTGGAATTCCTTATATGACAGCGTCGCGCACGTCGCCACATCATCATCGCGGCGACGGCGCGACACGTCACCGCGGACGGAATTCCGCGGGGATTTTGATCTCATGGTTAGTACAACCATGAGATCAAAATCCGCCAGAGGATTTATCCGCGGAAACGGTCCCTCGGACCGTTTCCGCGGATAAATCCTCTCGTGTGTACTAGGCCTTAGAGAAATCTATTTAGAATGAGGTTACTTATTTTTCTTTTATAAAACCATTTCACCTGGACTCGATTACCTGGCAGTCATATGTGTAATTGTACACACACAATGCCGAGATTCATCTTCCTCCTTCCCCTTTCCCCCTACATATTCCCTCCCCTTGCTGAAAATACTTGTGTACACCTTGTCTAATCTCCCTAACTGACTTAATGAATTTCCATTGATGTGAGCTTGGCAAGTATGTGGACCTGTCAAGGTTCTAAATTCCTGTATTATTTCATATTGCCCCCCCCCCAAACTATGCCTTCCACTTACTGACATAGGCAATGTTGGCAAAATGCATGTTTTACTTGTTGTGTGTCTCCACTCCCTTACCCTGTGATTTTTCCCCGTTTTTTCCCCTTAAATGTTTGTTTACACAATTTCCACAACATTCTACCCTCTAGAATAACACAGTACCAAAATTGGTTGGGTCGTGTGTACTGCCGAGCCAATTTGGGGACAGGGAGCGCCTTAATGTATGGCGACAACCTGTCCCCTAACATGGAGCAGCAACGATATAGAACTTAAAAGAACTGTATCAACGGACCATCTGCTATATTATCCACAACGGGACTAGACATGTTCCTTGACTTTCCACTTCTCCCAAGGTGATAATCACCATCTGATTTCTGTATAAATAAGTGCAGTCGCTGCTGACAGGTAACGTCCGAGATGAAACCAAGCCACTAAGCACGGCGAAACGCGTTGACTTCATCACCCTGCGCCAGTCACGTGACGTTCCCCGTGAGTAAGACGAGCAAGATGCAGTACATGGAGCGATGAATCTCTGGAGTATACTGACCACTGCAGTACTAGTATCACTAGCTGATCAAACCATCGGGATTGTTCGTGATTCGCGACACATCTTACGATACCCCTACCAAGCTGATCGGCCAATTTACTTCACTCCATCAGTAAATGCCTATGGACCAAGCAATGGACTGACAAAAAGTGAGAGTGGCAGCATGGCGGTAACGTATTAACATCCTTATACTTGTTTAAGTTACCGGTTGCCAGTACCATTCAGGTACTCTGCACCTTAACACTATTACCCTCAGTGCATAAACTCACCATGCCCATCTAACTATACCAGGCTACTAGTACCGCTTCCTCTGCAATTTATGACAGAACTGTCTATGTACAAAGTAAATTAATGCTGAACCAGAGCTATCTCTGATTACTGGATACCTACGGATTCAACAGGATACTCCTAGCCAGGACTACCTTAATGCAATCTATATGAATTCCCATAGAATTGCTTGATTATACTCCAGTGTATGTTCATGCTTTTTACTTTCATACCAACAAATAAGCTACTCAAGATATTTTTGGGCCAAATTTAGACAGCCCTTCCCTTCTCTTTCTCTCCCTCACTCACCGGGTTCAGCCACTAGTAAAAGCACCCATTGGCTGTGCAAAAGAAGGGGTGATCAAGTAATTATTACCTGACTCATACAATATTCCTTCTTTTATAAATTTTTGCCAAATAAATTCATGAACCCAATTGGATGGTGCGCATATAACCTGTGGCTGAACCAATTACGTCCGGACTGGTGCTGTGTTTATGTTTTGTAACCTGTGAGTCCTGTTTGTTATTTATGTCCATGACAATCTATGTTTTTTAAATGATTCCATTTTGTCTCATAAAGTTCTAAAAACTGCACTTTTTATATACCACTTTGATACTGGAATAAAAATTTAAGTTGTATCATACTTTGGTGAAGATCATCACTTGTTGCTATAAGTAACCTCTCTCTAAATAGCTTCCTCTTAGGCTATTTCCCTTTCCCAGTCCTTCCCTTACCCTTCTTTATAGTATGCCTATGATTTTCCATGGAAAAAAAATGAAACTGTAAATCTAGTGTATGTTCCTTAGTGTGTTGTACTTCATACTGTGTTTTTTTCCTTTAGTTATCAACAATTTTTTTCCCCATAAACAACCAGTGTACTAGATGTTTTTAGCAATAATTAAGTAAGTAAGACTAATTCCTATGATATTGTCCTGTAAAGGTGCCAGTGTTACTGTGCAAACTAAGCATGCATGGCTGTTTGCTAATCTGAAAAAAATAAAAGATTGGCTTACACCCGACCATTGTGTAATGTTTATAGCCAACAAATGTCCTTGAATAGAAGCAATACAATGTTAGTTGCTTTGTCAGAAGTCCTATTACTCTTCTAACAATATAGTTTATCTCAGATGTTGATGAGTGCTTACGGTCGGGAATGTGTGGAGAATCTCGCAGCTGTGTCAATTTTCCTGGCTACTATAAATGTGAATGTCAGACTGGATACAAAATAAAGAACAGAAGGCCTTTATTGTGTGAAGGTAAGCAGAAATGAGGAGTTTTTCTAAAATTTAGAAAATGCATAAAAAAAATGCCAGATGTCCAACTTATGTTGATCTCAGCAGTGGTACGTACAGTAAGGCCTCTTGCACATGGTACTGATGTTTAAACATTTGCATTCTTAGATATAATGTCACATATTTATGTTGGACATATTTGCATGCATTTGCGAATAATTGTATTCTCGCATTCTAGCTCCCAGAATGTTGTATTCATGCCTGTACTTGCATATATGCATATTTGCGTGTACCAGCGCAAAATACTGCCCGCAAACTCAGATTTTCGTCTTTTTTTTTTTACTCATAAATATGAATATATACCTACGTGTACAGGCACATTGTAAACAATGGGCTGCTTTTTAGATGAGTAAAAAAAATCACTTTTTAGATGAGTAAAAAAATGCTGTACTGAGCTCCAGTGTGCAAGATGCCTTTGTGATGCAAATCAAAGAATTTCTACCATCAGCAACAATGGTTTGGATTGGATTATCAAGCAAGGGACTATTAAATGAATGAATGAATGACTTGAATAGCGCAACGCATGCAAACTGAATCGCCTCTGGGCGATTGAACTACTACAGCTAGCTAGAGCTCCTGTAACTAAATCGTTTAACTAGCTTTTCAAAATTACCTCCACCCTTCACACACACTCACCCTGTTATTAAGTATATGTGTATATATACTGTATATATTAAAGATAGTTATACACATAGTACAGACCTTATATGCAGACTAAAGATGGAAGCACTACCCACGGACTAGTTTGTCCTGAGTTTTTATCCAGTAATAGTTACCCAACCCCGTCTCTGCTACTTCATCTAATAAAGCAAACAGAAAATTGTATTTGCTATTGCAATGATAAAATATTTAAATTTCCTAATTTTCACATTTTGTTTTATTACAATAGACCCTTTATTATGGGATATGAGTAGAGATGGACGAACATCTGACGTGGCGGTTCGCGAACGCTAACCATGAACTTTCGCAAATGTCCGCGAACCGCAAGTTCGCAGCAGGCCCCATTGACTTTAATGGCAGGCGAATATTAAAAACCTGCAGGTCATATTTGCAGCCACAAAATACTTACTAGCTGTGCACAAATAGTCCCATGGAGACTGACCTACCAGAAGTATTAAGTGAAAAACCGGATACATAAGTAAGTGCCGGCCATTACAGGCCCCAAAAATTAGCCGACAGGCGTTCACCTGACAGCAAACAACTTTGTATTCTGTGGCTGGAGGTACATTAAGCTGTTCACTGGATACAGAAGTAAGTGTCGCCCATTACAGGCCCCAAAAAATAGCCCACAGGTGTTCACCTGACAGCAAACAACCTTGTATTCTGTGGCTGGTGGTACATTAGGCATTGTAACAGCACTGGTGAACGGAGTGAACCACAACTGCAGTTAGCAAGGAATTCAATGCGATGCTCTATGCGACAACGCAGTATTAGGCCCCAGGCATCACTCCTCGCAACAGGAGTTTGGGGGATCTATAAATCATCTCTGTGTCACATAAAGAAAGGCGTTGAGCTACTAAGCATGGACGCATTACAACATGCGACCAAGGCTTAGCGTTGAAAATTAGTTCAAGGTCAATATCCCAATACACCACTACATTCAGGTGATTATCAGTAAGGGACCCTAGGCATCACTCTTAGCAACAGGAGTTTGGGGGTTCTCTACATCATATCAACCTTAGCACGTTGAGATGTATTTAGGCCACTAGGAAATAGCATCAACCCCTAGCATAGAAAAGTTAGAGCGAACATGTTCAACAATTAGGACAAGGCCTATAAGTATTTTATATTTCTGTCAAGCACGTAGTAAATTGTATTTGTAGTAACAAGTATTAATTGCATATGAGAGATAGTGGAGCTCAGGTACTTTGAGGATACACATATAATAAACAAGTTGTACTGGCAACTAATAGAAAGGTATGAGAGGCAATATAGCTCAGGTACTTTGATAGTACATATAGTATTAGTAGTAACAATTATTAATTGCATATGAGAGGCAATATAGCTCAGGTACTTTGAGAGTACATATAGCAGGGATATGCAATTAGCGGACCTCCAGATGTCAGGGCTCCATTCCCGGCTCCATTGAGCTCCCGCGCATGCGCGGTACGGCAGCGCGCCGTGTGCGTGGAAGCGCGCACGTGCAGGTATGCGGCAACCCTGGGGCCAATCAGAGGCCGGACACTCCTATTTAAACCAGCAGCCTTCCCTGAACAGGTTGCTGGTTTGTCTTCAGCTCCTATGTGTTTACCTGTTGCCGTACCTGCCTGTTTTGACCCGGAATTCCTGACGACTCTCCTCTCACCTGGAACCTCTGACCCTTTGGCTAATGTTACCTGGATTGCTGTTGTCTCCTGCCCCTTGACCTTGGCTTGCTCTCATGGACTCCCTCTGAACTCTCCTGCCCTTGACCCTCGGCCTGTGACTCGGATTTGCCTTCATCTCCTGTGGACCCTACCAGACTTACCTACCAGTTCCTGCCTGACCAACGCTTGTCTCCAGTCTTCTGCACCTGCCCTGCTTCTGTCAGCTGCACCAAGTCTGCCTGCCAGCTCCCGGCACCGGTGCCTCCTTGTGCCGTCCCTCCTCTGTCCCAACTCCAGGGAGTGGTCTGCACAGGGTCGCAAAGGTGAGCCGCCCTCAGCATCTCGGTCTCGGTGAGTACAGGCTCTGACAGTACAAACCAGCCAGATGTCTGAGACCGACAGGGCGCGCTCACCCTTTGAGACGCTGTGCCAACAGGTCTCCGCCTTAACAGAGGCAGTCCAGAAGCTTCAGGAAGGCTACCTCCAGATTGATGGCCGCCTCCAACAACTGGCCGGTTCCCCAGGTCCATCCGCTGCAGCCCTAGCCTCTTCACCCGGACCTTCTGCTGCCCAAGCTCCTGCAAGCCCTGCCATGATGGGGAGTAATCCCGAACCCCGGGTCTCCATGCCCGAGCGATTCTCAGGCGACCGCCGGAAATACCGGGCTTTCAAGAATGCCTGTTCCCTTTACCTGGCCTTGCAACCTAGAACTTTTGCGACCGAAGCTGTTAGGGTTGGATTCGTAATCTCTCTCCTTTCTGAGGAGCCTCAAGCATGGGCACACTCCTTAATGGAACAACGCAGTCTAATACTTGACTCTATGGACACCTTCTTCACCCACATGGGGAAATTATACGACGATCCTCTACGTGCAGCCACAGCGGAGGGTACTCTGCACAGCTTAAATCAAGGGAGACGGCCGGTGGAAGACTACACCGCCGAATTTAGAAAGTGGTCTGCTGACACAGGCTGGAATGAGCTGGCCCTCAGGTACCAATACCGCCAGGGTCTCTCTGAGAACCTAAAGGATGAGCTTGCAAGGTCGGCACCCCCTGCCTCTCTGGAGGATTTAATCCAAACCGCCACTCAGCTGGATAGGCGCCTTCGAGAACGTCGTTCGGAGAGGTTCCAGTCCAACCGGCCTAACTGGGTTCCACCAAGATATGCTCCAGTACCTCCGCCTCACCCAGCTCCACCAAACACCTCATTACCCGACCCAGAGCCGATGCAGCTTGGTATAGTACGGGCCCCTCTGACTCCAGAAGAGAGACTCCGGAGGCGTCAATCTAACCTCTGTCTGTACTGCGGAGCCGCCGGACACTTTTTGCGCACTTGCCCAGTAAGGCCTTGTAAGTCGAAACCTCCATCTGCTATCAATTTCCCTGTTACCAGTTTGCCTCAGACTTATGTTATCCTCTTTCTTTCCCTACAGCTCCCGGAAGGGGCAACACGTCTGCCGGCGATAATTGATTCCGGGGCCTGCAGCTGCTTCTTGGACTCATCCTTGGCCCAAAAGCTGCGTATCCCCTGCCGTACCAAGGATTTTCAGCTGCAAGTTCATCTGGCTGACGGCTCTCTTCCCCGTTCCGGATTGATTACCCAGGAAACCCTTCCTCTTTGTGCCATCTCAGATTCTGGGCACCGGGAGTTCCTCTGTTTGGACTTGATCCCGTCCCCCATGTTCCCTATCATTCTGGGTCTCCCTTGGCTACAAGTTCATCTGCCCTGCATTGATTGGCTCAAGAAAGAAGTCAGCTTCCCTTCCACCTACTGTTCCCAGCACTGTCTCGCACCCGTTCCAGTCTCCTGCTCCACGTTAGCTACTCCACCTGAAGACCTACAGCATGTTCCTCCAGCCTACTTAGACTTCAAGGATGTCTTTGACAAAAAACAAGCCGATTGTCTCCCACCACATCGGTCATATGACTGCCCCATTGACCTCTTGCCCGGATCTGAAATTCCCTTTGGGCGCATATTCCCCTTGTCAGAGACTGAGTTGAAGACCCTCAAGGCCTATATTGAAGAAAATTTAAGTAAGAAGTTCATCCGTCCCTCCTCCTCGCCAGCGGGGGCGGGGATCTTCTTTGTCGAGAAAAAAGATGGATCGCTTAGACCCTGCATTGATTATAGGGAGTTAAACAAAATTACCATCAAGAATCGGTACCCGCTGCCTCTAATCCCCGAGCTCTTTCAAAGGTTCCGATCAGCTCAGGTTTTTTCTAAATTGGACCTCCGGGGCGCCTACAATTTGGTCCGAATAAGGGCAGGAGATGAGTGGAAGACTGCGTTCAGGTCCAGATTCGGGCACTTCGAGTATCTGGTCATGCCCTTTGGGCTTTGTAATGCGCCCGCCACTTTCCAGCATCTAGTCAATGACATTTTTCGACAATTTTTAGATGACTTCCTCGTAGTCTACTTGGACGATATTCTCATCTTTTCAGCCACAAAAGAATTACATCGGCAACATGTCAGGCAGGTTCTCACCATCTTGAGACAACACCGGCTTTATCTCAAACCAGAAAAATGCGAGTTCGAAAAGACATCAGTGCAATTTTTAGGATTCATCATTTCTGTGAATGGGGTAGCCATGGATCCCCAGAAAATCAGTGCTATCCAGGAGTGGGCACCTCCAACAGACAAGAAGGGCGTTCAGCGCTTCATTGGCTTCGCCAATTTTTATAGACGATTCATCATCGGTTTTTCATCAATTGTTTCTCCCATCACCAAGTTGACCCGCCAGGGGCACCGCTTCCAGTGGCCACAAGAGGCTCAGGAGGCCTTTATCAAACTCAAAGCGGCCTTTACCTCGGCACCTGTACTTTGTCATCCGGATTCTACGTTACCTTTTGTTCTAGAAGTGGACGCCTCGGAATCTGCTACAGGCGCTATTCTTTCCCAGAGACAGGGACCGAAGTCGCTTCTTCACCCAGTATCCTACGCCTCTCGGAAACTAAGTCCTCCTGAGCGCAATTACGATGTAGGCGATAGAGAACAACTGGCCATAAAATTTGCACTGGAGGAGTGGAGGTACCTGCTGGAGGGGGCAGCGCATCCCATTATCATTTTCACTGACCACAGGAACCTGGAATACTTACGGTCTGCAAAACGCCTTAGGCCCAGACAAGCCCGTTGGGCTCTTTTTTTTGCTCGCTTCAATTTCCATATTACCTATCGTCCTGGCGCAAAAAATGGAAAAGCTGATGCCCTCTCCAGGATGTTTCCAGAGACGCCCGATACTTCCGAGCCCAGCACGATCCTGTCACCTCAAAATTTTTTGCTTCTCCCTCAAACAGATTTGTTGACTGCTCTAAAGACCGCATGCCAACGGTGCCCTGATCATGAGGTTTCCTCCTTGGAGAAAAAGGACGACCTGCTGTGGTCTCGTGGGAAGATTTTTGTTCCAACAGGAGCAAGACAGTTAATCCTCAGCACCTTCCATGATCGTAAATTGGCTGGCCATTTTGGTACCCGTAAAACTTCCGAACTGGTCTCTCGCTCCTTCTGGTGGCCTAAATGGAGGTCCGACTGCAAGGATTATGTCTCTTCCTGCATTCGCTGCCAGCGGAGTAAGGGGCCAAACACGAAGACCTGGGGGCTGCTGAAACCCCTTCCTATCCCAGAACGGCCCTGGATTGACATCTCCATGGACTTTATTGTCGATTTGCCTCCTTCAGCCGGGTTTACCACGATCCTAGTCGTGGTGGACCGTCTGTCCAAGATGGCGCATTTCTTGCCCATGGTGGGTACGCCCTCCGCGGCAGACACAGCCAAAATCTTTTTTAAAGAGATTATCAAGCTCCATGGAGTGCCCAAAAGCATAGTATCTGACAGAGGTACTCAATTCACATCCAAATTTTGGAAGGAACTTTGCAGAGCTTTGGAAGTGAAGATCTGTCTGTCCTCGGCCTATCACCCTCAAAGTAATGGCCAGACAGAGCGCACTAATCAAACGCTAGAACAGTATCTACTATGCTTTTGCTCAGTCTCCCAAGACGATTGGTCCTCCTTGTTATCTACAGCCGAGTTCGCTTACAATAATTCCATACATTCTTCCACAAACCAAACCCCGTTCTGGGCTAACTTCGGTTTCCACCCTTCCTTTTTGCCGGACTCCATCCCGGAAACATCTGTGCCAGCGGTCCAGGAACGTGTGACCTGCATCCAGCAAAACTTTCAGAAGTTACAGGAAAGCATGCAGCAAGCTCAGCAGGACTATAAGAGGTTCCATGACAAGGGGAGGAAGGATTGCCCTGTCTTCAAAGTGGGTGAGAAGGTCTGGCTATCCGCCACCAACCTCAAGTTACCTATTCCCTCTCGGAAGCTGGGTCCAAGGTTCATCGGGCCATTTGAGATCAGGCGAGAAATCAACCCAGTAGCTTTTGAGTTGGCTTTACCCAGGTCCTACAAGATCCACCCTGTGTTTCACGCCTCCCTGCTTAAGCCCGTTGTGTCTGACCCCTTCAACGGTAGAGAAGAACTGCCGCCACCACCAGTGGAGATTGAGGGGGAAAAGGAATTTGAGGTGGAGGCCATCTTGAATTGTAGGAAGAGAGGAAGACAATTACAATACCTCATCAAATGGAAGGGGTATCCCCCTGAAGACAACTCCTGGGAGCCTTCCCGAAATCTCCATGCCCCTCGTCTGATTCGGGCCTTTCATGCGGAGCACCCTGAGGTGATGGACAGTTTGGGCGTCCGGAGTCCGCCCCTTGGGAGGGGGCACTGTCAGGGCTCCATTCCTGGCTCCATTGAGCTCCCGCGCATGCGCGGTACGGCAGCGCGCCGTGTGCGTGGAAGCGCGCACGTGCAGGTATGCGGCAACCCTGGGGCCAATCAGAGGCCGGACACTCCTATTTAAACCAGCAGCCTTCCCTGAACAGGTTGCTGGTTTGTCTTCAGCTCCTATGTGTTTACCTGTTGCCGTACCTGCCTGTTTTGACCCGGAATTCCTGACGACTCTCCTCTCACCTGGAACCTCTGACCCTTTGGCTAATGTTACCTGGATTGCTGTTGTCTCCTGCCCCTTGACCTTGGCTTGCTCTCATGGACTCCCTCTGAACTCTCCTGCCCTTGACCCTCGGCCTGTGACTCGGATTTGCCTTCATCTCCTGTGGACCCTACCAGACTTACCTACCAGTTCCTGCCTGACCAACACTTGTCTCCAGTCTTCTGCACCTGCCCTGCTTCTGTCAGCTGCACCAAGTCTGCCTGCCAGCTCCCGGCACCGGTGCCTCCTTGTGCCGTCCCTCCTCTGTCCCAACTCCAGGGAGTGGTCTGCACAGGGTCGCAAAGGTGAGCCGCCCTCAGCATCTCGGTCTCGGTGAGTACAGGCTCTGACACCAGATGTTGCAAAACTACAAATCCCATCATGCCTCTGCCTCTGGGTGTCATGCTCGTGGCTGTCAGAGCCTTGCTATGCCTCATGGGATTTGTAGTTCTGCAACAGCTGGAGGTCCGCTAATTGCATATCCCCGACATATAGTATTAGTAGTAACACGTATTAATTGCATATTTGAATATAGCTCAGGTACTATGAGAGTAGATATAGTATTTGTATTAACAAGTATTAATTGCGTATGAGAGGCAATATAGCTCAGGTACTTTGAGAGTACATATAGTATTTGTAGTAACAAGTATTAATTACGTATGAGATTGCGTAGCCCCCCCCTGGGAATTCATCCAGCATTGCGACTTCCTCATCTTCTTGCTCCTGTTCCTCGGCGGCTTGATCAATAACATGACGCAATGCACGCTCCAGAAAGAAGGGGTAAGGTATGATGTCACTGATGGCGCCCTGGCTGCGACTGACCAGTTTGGTGATCTCATTAAATGGCCACAGAAGCCTGCATGAGTTGTGCATGAGCAGCCACTGGCGCGGTGCAAATAAACCAAGCTCCCCAGAACCTGTCCTGCCGCAGAGTTTGTACACTGCATGTTTCTGCTGGAGCAGCCTATCAAGCATATACAATGTTGAGTTCCATCGCGTCGGGCAGTCACAAATAAGACGTCTGACGGGCAGGTTGTGTTGCCGCTGAATGTCAGCAAGGCGAGCCATGGGCGTGTAAGATCTTCTGAAATGGGCCGAGATTTCCTGGCCTGCTGCAAGACGTCCTGGAGCCCATGATATTTGGCAACGAATTGCTGCACAACCAAGTTCAGGACGTGTGCCATGTATGGCACGTGTGTAATTTTGACCTGTTTCAGTGCGCTCAGCAGATTGTCACCGTTGTCGCACACCACTTTACCAACTGTCAAATTGAGCGGTGTTAGCCACTGATCTGCCTGTAAACGCAAAGCTGAAAGGAGTGCACCTAACATTGTGCCACTTCCCACTTTTGCTCCAGCCTGGTGCTCCTGCCCTACCCCTACCACCCTGCGGAAGGGCCTGCCTATTCCTCTGCCTGTCATTTTTTAAATGACCCTGTGACAAAAGTCTCTAGAGAAGCGCAGTGTATGTGGAAGAAGGTATATAACAAAATCTGTCGTTTTGGTCGCCACTGGTTTATCGCACCAGTTATGAAACTTTTTTTCAGGACATTTTGTCATTGTGTGTAGCAGAAGTAAAGCAGCGAAAGAGGCAAAAATTCAGCAGTAACCAAATACACTATTATGAAAGTATATTTTTAGATAACACCCTGCTTTAATATGTCATTTTGGGGGGCCACTGGTTTATCGCACCAGTTATGAAACTTTCAGGAAATTTTGTTAATGTGTGTAGCAGAGGTAATGCAACGAAAGAGGCAAAAATTCAGCAGTAACCAAATACACCGCTAGTCACAATGCTGCACAATACAAATCCACTATAATATTCTTTCTATATTCGAAAGTATATTATAAGTGTATATTACACCTATATACTGCAGAGCAAGTAGTACACCTATACCAGTGCTTGAAAGGACTTTTGTGGACCTGTTAGGTAACGATTTGTGTCACTACAGTCTGTCCCTGCTGGAAACAGCAACCTGTCTCTACACTGACAAAAAGTATATGAATGTATTGCACACCTATGTACTGCAGAGCAAGTAGCACACCTATACCAGTGCTTGAACGGACTTTTGTGGACCTGTTGGGTAACGATTTGTGTCACTACAGTCTATCCCTGCTGGAAACAGCAACCTGTCTCTACACTGACAAAAAGTATATGAATGTATTGCACACCTATGTACTGCAGAGCAAGTAGCACACCTATACCAGTGCTTGAAATTACTTTTGTGGACCTGTTAGATAGCTATTTGATTGAATACAGCCTGTCCCTGCTCCAAACACCAACCTCTTCCTACACTGACAAAAAGCAGAATGTAAGATGGCCGCCAGATCAGGTCTATTTATAAGGTAGGGGGTATGTCCATGTGCTGAAATGTCTCAATTGGCTGTCCTGCACCACCTGATGGATGTGTCATAGGTCAAAGTTCTTCTCCATGTAAAATGGCGGACCGCCGCGAACATCGCCTGATGTCCGCCGGTATGGCGGACCGTGAACGAGCAAAGTTGGCCGCGAAACGACCGCCGGGCAAACCGCCAGGCCATCTCTAGATATGAGCTGCCAAACTCCCTAGATACAGTGGACCAACAGTGAAGCAGGCCAAAACACACTTGTGTATTAGCCCCAAATTACAGGCAACATTGAACTGTGAGATGCTGTAAGCTCTCCTCTCCTTTCTCTAACTTTGGTGGAAACCTTACCGTGCAGGTGGAGCAGAACAAAATTCCAGACCACTTTGAAACTTGTTTTCTCTTTTCCTGTCTATTGAAGAGGATAAGCAATCCAGCAATGCTGTTGGAACCGTTTCTCCACAATCATAGTGTTAGCATATGGAAAACATAAAAAGTCCTTTTGGTTTCAGTTTGTTTTATAAGAATGTACAAGCACTTAAAGTGGATGTAACCCTTCAATAGACAGGAAAAGAGAAAACAGCCTCAGATGATAACAGTACTAATAATAAATGGAAAAATACTGCGCTTAACCTATTACCAAAAAAATTACAAATATTTTAAGAAAATAGAAGCAGCTCAAACGTGAGAGATACCCATGTACAAATTGCAAATTATAAAAGAGAAGCTGCGCTAAAAGAAAATATAAAAATTAAACAAGTGATCGTGGTACAAAAGAAAAATTACAATCAGTACACCACTGGAAATAATGAATAGTGAACAGTCCTCACAGGATCATAGAGGAATGATCCAATTAACTCATGCAAGTAGAAATTAATCCTTGATAGAAACACCATTAATTGTTGCATGTAGGTAAGAGTGAACTCATGATAAAAAAACATCAACAAATGTGCATGTCCACCACATGAGTTGTGCGCTTACCGAAAGGCAAGCTTGATAAGCCTGTAAAGTTGATCACTATCTCCCCTTCAGCAGCTCGCAGGAGTTGGGCAGAAGGTGGACCAGGTAAGCCCAGATCTTCGGACATTCAAGATTTAGCATCGATCATGTACCCAAAAAAGTGAAGAAGAACTCTCCATAGTGTAAATCAGATTAATGAGGATTTATTAAGAATATAAGTTGCATTTACAAGAAGCGAAGATAAAAACATCCATAAAAAGTATTGCCAGCCTCCTTGCAGATACCCGTCCGCTCACAAGATACATTGCGTTGACGTCAGCACATCAACCTCCCATATTGAATAGAGATAACAAAACACTGCAGATATATGTGCCCAGCTCAAATTTCATGAATTGGGTTTACATCCACTTTAACTACTTCAGCCCCAGAAGAATTTACCCCCTTCCTAACCAGAGCACTTTTTGCGATTCTGCACTGCGTTGCTTTAACTGACAGTTGCGTGGTCGTGCAACGTTGCATGGAGCTTTCTTTTGGGGGTATTTTGATCACCTTTTTGCGCTATAAACAAAAAAAGCCACAATTTTGAAAAAAAAGATTTTTTTTTTTACTTTTTGCTGTAATAAATATCCCCCAAAAATATATAAAAAAAACTAATTTATTTCTCAGTTTAGGCCGATATGTATTCTTCTATATATTTTTGGTAAAAAAAAAAAAAATCGCAATACGCATATATTGATTGGTTTGCACAAAAGTTATAGCGTCTACGAAATTTTATGACATTTTTATTATAATTATTTTTTCGTATTAGTAATTTTTATCATGACTGCGACATTAGGGCAGACACATTGGACACTTTTGACACTATTTTGGGACCATTTTATTTATACAGCGATCAGTTCTATAAAAATGCACTGTTTACTGTGTAAATGACACTGGCAGGGAAGGGGTTAAACACTAGGGGGCGATGAAGGGGTTAAGTGTGTTATAGAGAGTCGTTCTAACTGTGGGGAGAGTTGGGCTACAGGTGATACAACAGTGATCACTGCTCCCGCCCTTACTTTGTTTTCCTGTCCAAATCTTGTGGATGCGTGATCGCATCTAAATCAAGCCTCTATCTCGATCCCCATTACTACGGCCACTGAGCTAAGCCATTACAGGCGGGAAATCACTCTCTGTGCTGCTATGGTTCACTCCCCCTGTGTGACGTCTAAGGCCTTGTACACACGAGCAGACATGTCTGATGAAAACGGTCCACGGACCGTTTTCATCGGACATGTCTGCTGGGAGCTTTTGATCTGATGTGTGTACACACCATCAGACCAAAATCCCCGCGGACAGAGAACGTGGTGACATAGAAGACACCGACATTCTCTAACACGCGAGTTCAATGCTTCCACGCATGCGTCGAATCAATTTGACGCATGCACGGAATTTCGGGCCGCTGGTTATACGTCATAACCAGCGGACATGTCCGATGAGTCGTACGAACCATCGGACATGTCCGACGGACATGTTTCCAGCGGACAAGTTTCTTAGCATGCTAAGAAACTTTTGCCTGCTGGAAACCTGTCCGCTAGGCCGGAAAACTGTCCGCTAGGCCCTACACACGGTCGGACATGTCCGCGGAAACTGGTCCGCGGACCAGTTTCAGCGAACATGTTCGGTCGTGTGTACAAGGCCTTATACAGTCACAAGGGGAAAACCAGGAAGGAGAGTAAAGCATCGCAAGGCTTCTTCCTCTGTGCTGTTTTCAATAAAAGTCAATGACCCGGCATGCAGAGGATAGTGAAGGATAGAGAGTAGGGATGAGTCGAACATACCCGGGTTCGGTTCGCACCAGAACGTTCGAACAGAACGTCCGTTCGCACGAACATTTAGAACCCCATCGAAGTCTATGGGACTCGAACGTTCGAATTCAAAAGTGCTCATTTTAAAGTCCAATATGCAAGTTATTGATGAAAAACGTCTTTGAGAACCCGGGTCTTGTCCCAGGGAACATGTATCAATGGAAAAAAAAGTTTTAAAAACCGTAGTTTTTTCTTGAGCAGCGATTTTAATGATGCTTAAAGTAAAAAAAAAAAATTCCTTTTAAATATGGTACCTGCTGGGTGTCTATAGTAGTGGCACGTGTTTAGAAATGTCCCTGCACAACATGAGATTACTCTCAGAAAAAAGTAATTTAATACTGCTTGCGGCTTTAATGTAATGTTTGGTCCCTGCAATATGGATAAAAATCATTGAAAAAAATAGCATGAGTTTCCCCGCCACCACTCCCCCCAGGTCATTACAAGACCCAGTGCCGATCCTGACCTCCCTGGGGCCCTAAGCAAAATGACATGGCACATTAAAAATGAGAATAGGGGGGGCGCTGACGACAGTGACATGTCACATTAAAGAAAGTTGAGAAGCGGGGGGTTCTGCTGTCGGAAATGACTCAGCCAGCGAGTTTAAAAGCGGGGTGAGGGGGTGAAAATGACTTCTCACCAGGCGGGGCCTCTAGTAATTTGGGGGGCCCTTCGCAGCTTTGCGGGGCCCTAAGCGGCTTGCATAGTGAGCCTATAGCGAGGATCGGCCCTGACAAGACCGTTTGGCCCTATATACTTTGAACAGCAGTATACAGGCATTGCAAACAAGATAAGGACTGTAGGTTTCTTAAGTAGAATCAGAACCATGTCATACTTTGCTCCTGCATATTGCACAATTTCCTAAAGAGACCCTGAACAAACTACATGACACTTGTGCCTGATGAGGCCACAATGTTCCAGTGGTGTTGGCCCGTGAGACTGTCCATACAGGCTTGGCCCCCCAAAGTGCACGTGCTGTGTGGCAACAATATGTCAATTATTTAAGGGGTGGGGGGGGCCATTACAATGCCAGATCTTGGCTCAATAAATAATTTTTTGGGGAAAGTAAAATTCTAGAAAAAAGAGTGGTTGCCATCCGGGGCCCCCTTTGAACAAATTCTGTGAAGAACTCCTGTTCTCTGAAGGCCTCCATTATTTCTGCAAGTCAAAATTTAGCAAAAAAAACCTAATGTCAGTCAAGCCTTAGCTTTCTCCCCATATCTAACCCACAACCTCATCCACTGATCATAAAGTCCAAAAATCAAGTTTCGTATCGTCGTATTGCACGATCGTTTTTCCGACATTTTCTACCAACTGTGAACGACGTTCTCATTCATGCAATATCCCTTTATACACTGCGCATGTGAGAAGCTCCGCACGTTGCCACGCCCATGACGATCGTTCGAGTGACACGCCCCTTTTCAGTCGTTCAATGCAAGAGTCAGAAGAAATGAGGGAAGACAGCAAGCTGCAACCAGGCAGGAGAGAGGCCAGGCACACACCAGGAGGAGCAGGAGTTACAAAGCCACCAACATGAGCTTCGACAAGATGGTAGAGATGGTGGCTGTTCTTAAAAAGGAGGACTACGATGGCAAAAATGGGCCTTACAAGAACCCCAATAAACTGAAGGCCCAGATCATGGAGAAGGTGCGGAGGACTCTCCATGCAAAATTCGGGGTGCAGAGGTCCAGGGAGCAGCTGCGGAAGCGATGGTCTGATTTGAAAATCAGAGAGCCGGAACAGATGGGGAGAATTAGAAGAGTTCTCAGAAGACGTAAGTAAATTTTATGTGTACTCTGAATATTTGTTTTAATTCTTTTGCGTCATTTGGTTTTCTTTCAGGTTGTGTATATAGAAAGTCCAAGAATAGATGTTTCAAGGTTACTGTTTGTGGGCCTAATACTTGGTTGTTTTTTTCTTTTTTTTTTCTTTTAAAGTGTATTTTGTGCGTGTAACCGAGAGAGGAGCCGGACTGCAGGAGTTGGGAGTAGGCAGGCCTCCCCCAGAGGCAATCTGCCACCTTTCTCCATGCCCCGGGTGGCAATGGTGGGTGTGTGAGGGGGTCCTCCCACACAGCCCGCCCTACCTGCTCCGCTTTGAAGCCCAACGGGGCAGAGGGACTCCCTATAAGGAAGTGAGAGGATCTAGCCCGCTCAACCAGCCCCGTTAGTCCTTTGCCTCTCTCTTTAGAGGCCGCGTGGTCAAAGTGCGTGCATGTTAACCCAATTTCGAGTGCGTGTAAGTGTGGTGGTTTTTGCTGGAGGGGGGTGGGTGTACTAAGCGCAAGCTTACCTTGCATAGCACACCCACCGGGAGCCGGGCTGAGACCACCAAACTCAATTCACATGTAGCTGCAGAGGTGAATGGCTTGTCAGCGCAGTGCCAATCGCGTTGAGCCACCGCAGCTCCCCAATACTTGGTTGTTCATTGTATTTAAGATCTTTTTATGTGAGACCAATTTTTTATTGAATGTAGATGTGTTATTAACTAGATTTAAATAATCCAACTTAAGTCATTATACAGTAAAAGGAGAGTATGCTCAGCACAGAAGTTGATTACACATATGGACTCAGTAGCACAATGGTTGGCATGGCCGATCCGCCCTATAGGCTCGCTATGCAAGCCGCTTAGGGCCCCGCAAAGCTGTGAAGGGCCCCCCAAATAACTAGAGGCCCCGCCTAGTAAGAAGTCATTTTCGCCCCCTCACCCTGCTTCTCAACTCGCTGACTGCATGGGAAAAGAGGCAAGAAGTCAGCACCCCTTGCTTCTCAATTTAATGTTAGATGTCATTTCCGACAGCACAACACCCCCTCCCCCCACTTCTCAACTTTCTTTAATGTGACATGTCACTGTTGTCGGCGCCCCCCGCTTCTCATTTTTTTTTTTTTAAATCAGAAACAAGTTTATTATATAAAAGTAGGGATACAATCACATAATTGTACACAGACAGATCAAAATCATTTGCAGTGTACAGGGAAAAAAATCAGGATACAGTTCCATACCAGCATATACCAATTTTCCAGCTAATACTAGCATACCTAATTGGCATGCCTGCCAACAGAAACATAAATGGAACAGACATGAGAAAATGTTATACTTTACAGTACTGCATTTCATATGTAAGATTGCCCTGGGAAACGTAGTCTGACCGTGTACAGCAGCATTAACTGGTAATCTCAGGAGGTAAGAGAAAGTTAAACAAACTGGGGTTAGAGATGAAAGGGAGGAGGGTAGATGGACAATAAAAGAAAGTAAGGAAAAGGAAAGAGAAGAAAAAGAAAAGAAAAAGAAAAAGCTGTGGACCACCATCATATTCCCAGCATCTTTTTAGGTTCCCCAATAAGTGATGTAACATGCCCCACTCTCTCTCCCCGCTCACAGCATAATCACATTCCCATTCCTTGGAAAAAAGACATTCTATCCCTGCAGCAATCTGTCTCTCACCAGCTGCAAGGGGCCTAGTCCCGGTACATCTAGCCAAGGCTGCCACATGGAATAGAACTTCTTTAAGGCACCCCGGTGTTGATATGTTCGTTTTTCACGTATTACAATACTATTAACCTGTTTCACCCATTGTGTACCAGTTGGCACCCTAGGAGTGATCCATAGTTTAGCAATCTCTTTGCGGGCGAGATAAAGCGATCGTAGCACTGCGGTATGACCATTCGGTGACAGATCAGGCAATTCCAAGGCGCCAAGGAGGCAGACCACTGGATCAGTAATAACTGGTATCTGAAACACCTGAGCTATAGTATCCAGAACAAATTTCCAATACCGAAATAGCTTGGGGCACTTCCACATCATGTGCAGCAGATCTCCAGTTTGTGCGGTGCATATTGGACACAGGGGGGTGTCTCTGAAGCCCCACTTGTGCAACCTAGCCGGAGTCCTGTACGCCCTGTGTAATAAATACAAGTGGGACAGTTTCTGAGATGCAGAGACTGAGACTAAGGGAGCAGATGTCAGACACAGCTCCCAGGTTTCCCCATCTATAGGTCCCAGGTCACGCTCCCATCCACGTCTACAGGGAAGTTTACTGGCATCATGCGTATATTGGAGTAGCCTTGCATAAACCCTTGAAATCATGCCCGCTCTTTCCTCCGTGGAGAGTACGTCTCTCATCAGGGGGTGCGCTACCACAACTAGTGGGGAGAGTCTACTTTCACACTGTACTGCATGCCTCAACTGCAGATATCGATAGAATTGGGTGTTATGTAAGCCAAAGTCCTCTTTCATGGCAGCAAAAGTTTTAAAAACAGTACCAGAGAACAACTGGGTGACATAATGTATCCCGAGCGTCTCCCATGAGCCAAAGCCCTTCAGTATAAAGAGTTCTCCCAAGTATTTATTCCTCCATATTGGAGTGAACTGGCAGACCGTTTTAAGTTTAAAAATGTTTCTCACATACTTCCATAGTTTGTTCAGTAGACCTATTGTGGGAAGAGCATCGGGGAACTGGGTAAGACCAGGCTCCAGATACACCAGCACTGGGAGAGCCGAATCCACTGGGACTATCAATGACCTAATCGGATCAGAGCCATCTACTACTCCCCAGTTACCAAGATGTTGGAGCTGTGAGGCTATAAAATAGAACCTAGAGTGTGGGACCGCCATGCCCCCCTGGTCTTTTGCAAGCTGTAGTGAGTGTAGACTTATACGAGCTGATTTTCCACCCCAGATCAATTCCCTAAACTGAGAATCTATACGAGTAAACCATCTATGGGTGATCCAAATTGGAGAGTTGTGAAAAATGTATAGGAGCTGGGGCGCCCATACCATCTTAATTAGGTTGACTCTACCAGTCGCGGACAGTGGCAATTTCTTCCAGGCTGAGCATTGTAGGCAAAGTTTCTGTAGCAATGGAGATAGATTTTTGTCTAGGTATTGGAGCGGGAGTGGTGTGACCTGTATACCCAGATAACGAAACTCATCCACCACAGCAATGTCCCTTGCACAATCAGGCAAAGGACCCGGTAGGGGATCTAAGGGCATAAGAACCGATTTGTTCCAGTTGATAGTGAAACCCGAGAGCTGACCGAAGCCAGCAATCAGGTTCATAACATTCTGTAAGGAGCTGCCTGTATCTCCCAAGTATATCAGAGTGTCATCAGCGTAAAGGGAGACCACATCTTTCCTAGGCCCTCTCTGAAACCCCACTATTTCCTGCATATGCCTGATATGTATGGCCAATGGTTCAAGAGCCAGGGCAAACAGCAGGGGCGACAAAGGGCACCCCTGCCGAGTGCCCCTAGCAAGACGAAAGGGTTCCGATACCTCCCCATTGACACGCATTCTCGCCGATGGGGAACTATACAGCAGCTGAACCCATTTCAAAAATGTGGAGCCCACCCTGAATCGAGTCAGGACTTCCCAGAGATAGGGCCACTCTACGCTATCGAACGCCTTGGCGGCGTCCAATGATAGAACCGCCCTGTTCCCTACATTATCCGGGGGGATTTGCAAATTCAGGAAGAGTCTGCGCAAATTCTGTGAGGTTGACCTCGCTGTAATAAACCCAGACTGATCTCTGTGAATCACCTTTTGTATGCATTTAGCCAGTCTGCTAGCCAGAGCCCTGGCCAACAGCTTGACATCACACGTCAGAAGTGAAATTGGCCTATAGGAGTCCGGTGACAGGGGTTCCTTTCCGGGTTTTAACAGGACCACCACAAGGGCTTCATTCATGGATGGGGGAAGGAAACCTGTTTCAAGTGCTTGGTTATAGACCTTGAGAAGAGCAGGGAGGAGTTGGGTTGCATATTTTTTGTATACCTCAGATGGTAACCCGTCAGCCCCTGGAGCTCGACCATTTTTCGAGTGTGCCAGTGCTTCTAGTAATTCCTCCTCAGTCAGAGGGGCATTGAGCAGGGTAACATCCGAAGCAGACAATGATGGAATGGGGTATTTGTCCAGGAACGAATGAATTTCGTCCTGGGTGGGGTTAACTTTGGAGGAATAGACTTTCTGAAAAAAAAGTTTGAAGGCCTCTGTAACTTCATTAGTGGAATGGCAGGGAATCCCCTCGCGATTCGTTATCGACGCAATGTGAGAGGATGACTGTTGTGATCTAGCTAGCAATGCTAACATGTGTCCTGTGTTTTCACCCTCTTCAAAGTGACTCTGTTGTAGGAAAAAACGTTTATTTTCGGCTAACTGCATGGATAGGTCTTTAAGTAAGGTTTGTGTTGCTAGCCACGAGCGCCTATTATCGTCCGTGGGGTCAGCAATATATCTGGCTTCAGAGGATCGTACCTCCTCCAGCACCGACATTTCCCATTTCTTTGTGGAAGTTTTTACCTTGGAGATTTCCCTAATAAATTGGCCTCTGAGAAAGGCTTTAGTTGTGTCCCATACCACGTCTAATGTTGCAGTGTTCAAGTTTCATTCAAGAAAATTTGTGAGGAGTTCCGGGATAGGGTCTGGATCTGGAATAAGCGATAGCCAAAAGGGGTTGAGCTTCCAAAGGGTATTACCCCTACGAGCCCCACACCTTACGTCTATTGACAGTGGGGAGTGATCCGAGACTTGTCTAGGATGGTACTGAGAAGAATCTAACATCGGTAGGAGCAAATCATTCCCCAAACCAAGGTCAATTCTGGATAGGCACCCAACAGAGGCAGATTGGCAGGAGTAAACTCTGGCCTCTGGGTTATGAACCCTCCAAACATCCGTAAGGCCCATTTCCGATAGCAAACGGGCAAACGAAGTAGGCCCACCCCCTCCCTGCACCCCCACCCCTCCCTGTGCAGACAATCTATCCCTAGCAGTATCCAGACAATTATTAAAGTCACCGACCACTAAAACAGGTATACCCGCAAAGCGGGCCATGAAATCTGTCAATACCTTCAATATGCTAGATGAAAAAGGAGGGGGAATATATATTCCAGCCAAAATACATTTAGTGCCGTGTATACAACATAAGATAAAGATATACCGTCCATCGGGGTCAATTTGCGTTTTTAAGACCGTAAACTGCGTGCCCTGTTTGACCAGGATACTCACCCCCCTCGAGTACACCGAGAAGGTGGCATGAAATTGGTGGCTAAATTGCCTTACCGCAAATTGGGGCGTGGAGGTCGGGGGGAGGTGAGTCTCCTGCAGGCAAATAATATCAGCAGCTATTCGCCTGACCGTGCGAAGCACGGCCAGGCGCTTAACAGGGTTGTTCAATCCCCTCACATTCCAGGACAGAAATCTAGTCAGTGCAGCCATTGTAGTTTAGGAACAGGTAAAACATGCATATTAATGACAATACTATAGTACTGGGTGGCAAGGTGGTAAGTCATTCTGATAAGGAAAACATGGCCACATGACCTTCGGCCAGTGCAAAAGACACGTATCAGGGTGGGGCACTGCGACATTGGTAGCAGGAATGAGGCAAAGAACATCGTATAATAAACGATTGAGGCAGTCACAGGAGAGGGGGTGGAATCAGGGTGTGAACGGAACATGACGGGTGGTGATGTTCCCACAGCAAGGTTGTCCAGTAGATGGAGAGATATTAGAAGGAAAAATAAAGTCATAGAACCACAGGCCAACATGGCCAAACTTATGTGCCCGTAGGCAAGGTGGGGCCTAAGCCAGATCCACATGGGGGCAACAGTGGAAGTGCACCAAAGCGTTCGAACTTCTCAACAGCTAAAACAAATAGCCCAAGTGTTAGAGTGTGGACTAAGCATCAGCAGCT
This sequence comes from Rana temporaria, assembly GCF_905171775.1. NCBI lineage: Eukaryota > Metazoa > Chordata > Amphibia > Anura > Ranidae > Rana > Rana temporaria. Next base: position 91,385,209 of record NC_053499.1, on the reverse strand, counting down.
TCTCCGCCTTGGAATAGGAGCAAACAGGTATCCATCAGCAATTAAATCAGTGTATTACCCATCCTGTTGAGCGCGGCGTCGGCTGCGACCATCACGAAGTGAATGTTCCTCTCTGTCCAGCCATTGTGCGGCCGAAGACGGAAGATCAAAAAAATGAACGGAGCCTAGAGCTTCCACTCTCAGCTTGGAGGGATATAGCATGGCATACTTCACATCCAGAGCTCTGAGACGACGTTTAATGTCTATAAACTTTGCACGTTGTTTTTGTAGCTCAGCAGTGAAGTCAGGGAAGCAGGAAATTTTTGCATTATCAATCTTCATGGCTTCAGGTTTGAGCCTGGCGTTGCGTAGTATTGCATCCCTATCTTTATAGTGGAGCAGTTTGAACAGAAAGGGTCTTGGAGGGGCCCCCGGTGGCAGAGGCCGGGAAGGCACTCTATGTGCTCTTTCAACTGAAAATAATGGAGTGAAAGCCTCTTTGCCAAAAGCAGTCACCAGCCAGTTTTCAATAAACTCTACAGGGTTCTTTCCTTCAGCTCTTTCAGGCAGACCAACCAGCCTCACGTTATTCCTTCTCATTCTATTCTCTAATTCCTCTAAACGGGATGAGTGCTGAGTAAGGAGATGGTTGTTGTATGTGAGATCCCTTTGCATGGGGGCCATGTCATCCTCTATGGAGCTTATCCTTCCTTCTGCAGCAGAGGTTCTTTCCCTCAGTTTTTGTGCATCCTGCCTCAGAAATGATATCTCAGCCTTAACCCCCTTAATGTCAGCAGTCAGGGCAGCTAGGGAGGTGTTGCATGTGGTAATAGCCGCAAAAATGTCCCTGAGTGAGGGCTCACTATCAGAAGCAGGGCTGGGGAGAGACTGCGGCCTAGTGGGGTTGCTATTAGGTGTACTCACGTCGCTCCACAGGAATTCCGGGCCTCCGCCATCATCCAGAGGGACTGTATCGTCCGCATCGGATGTTCCTCCGGGCATCTCGCTCTGTTTCTCTGGGTGAGCACCGGGATCTGCAGCCAGCACTCTCCAGCACTCTGGAGAAGAGCCTCTCCGCGCCATCCCTGTGTTTCTCCCTGGCTGTGCGGGGGGCCAGCGCGCCATCTTGGATTGCCATGCTGTCCGCAGCCCGGGCCGCATTTTGCAGGACGGGCGACGTAAAGGATGGATGTCAGGAGATTCAACGGAGAGAACTGAAAGTGCGTCCGGTTACATCAGCTGCCTGGCCACGCCCCCCCGCTTCTCATTTTTAATGTGCCATGTCATTTTGCTTCGAGCCCCAGGGAGGTCATGATCGGCACTGAATGTTGGTCACAAGAACAACCTAGTTAGCGTGTCACACAGAGGTGATCCAGTGTATACTTGTTGTTTTTCCATGTAGAAAACTTGTTCAAAGATAGAGAAATGCAGCAGCTTTGGTAATGGATAAAATCCTGTGTTAAGCTTAGAAGGATTGTAAAAGCAGACAATTGTACTACACTTTTTAAAAAGAATGATTGATATTCCTCTTTCAGGCCTCTAATCTTTTTGATTCATCTAACCCTTTTTTTACAATCTCATAGGCCGCAATCAAGCTGCAGAAATGGAGCCGACCAACCCCGCACAGTGCCAAGCCCCACCCTCGCCGGATGTACAGGAAGTGCAAAATGCCACCACATCAGGTCAGTGTCATACCGCACAGCTTCAGGTAATACATGTAGGCCTGCATAATTTTAATACATGTTTTTTTACAAATTTCAGGTGTATGAGCTGTTGGTGGTGGCTTAGACACTTACAGTGCCCAGGTGCTAATTGGGGAGATAATGTCCTGCAGGGCACAAATAGAGGACACAAACATCGCCCTGGAGAAGATCATAAGGAACAATAGAAAGGTGGACCAAAGCCTCAAGAATATTATTGATGTTCTGGGGAGGGTTTAAAAAAATAAAAAAATAAAAATAAAAAAAATGCAAAAAAAATTGATGTAGAATAAAATATATATATATATATATATATATATATATATATATATATATATATATATATATATATATATATATATATATATATATATATATTAAGATACAATAAATATTTTTGGATACTCAAAAATGTCTAGCTTCTTAGTATATCAATGCTGCCTAAAATAAGTAAATTAGTAATTAGTAAAGGAAAATAAACATGACACTTTGATAACGTAGGAGAAAGCTAGAATGAACTCAAATTAGAAAAGAATCAAACCAAGAAAATTACTGAAACAGGGGCATAAAATTTGGGCCTTAGGCACTGGTGGCGGTGTCACAACACTGCAACCCCTCACAGATACTGTAATTGGACCGCCGAAAAGAGCCACATGCAAAGTATTGCATTAAAAATTGTTATTACATGCCCCTGTTACACAGGGGCAGAAAAATTAGGCCTTAGGCACAACACAACACTGCAACCCCTCCTAATATCTTTAATTGGAGCGCAACAAGGAGCCACGTGCAAAGCATCAAAAATTGTTATTAGGCGCCCCTGTGACACAGGGGCACAAAAATGGTGCCTTAGGCCACGTGCAAAATATTGCATCAAAAATTGTTATTAGACGCCCCTGTTACACAGGGGCACAAAAATTGGTCCGTAGGCACAACACTGCAACCCCTCCCAATATCTGTAATTGGAGCGCAACAAGGAGCCACGTGCAAAGTATTGCATCAAAAATTGTTATTAGGCGCCCCTGTTAAACAGGGGCAGAAAAATTAGGCCTTAGGCACTGGTGGTGGAGCCCAGAAAAACAAATTTTCTTACTAGCTATCAGCAAGAAAAGTGAGGAGGAGAAGGATATTCCATCAGCAGCATAACAGGACAGTCACTCAGCATCCGCATACGCAGTCTCAAAGGGATCTGACATTTCAACAAAAAATTATTATTCAGTAACATCAACATCAGGTGCTTGGTAGCTGGTGTTGATCCAAGCCTGATTCATTTTGATGAAGGTCAGTCGATCAACAGAGTCGGTGGAGAGGCGCACCCTGTGATCGGTCACAAAGCCTCCAGCAGCACTGAATGTGCGTTCTGAAAGAACACTGGATGCAGGGCAAGCCAGTAGCTCAATTGCATACTGTGCAAGCTCTGGCCAGTTATCCATCCTCAAGACCCAGTAAGCCAGAGGATTTTCTGTGGGGAAGATGTCCAAGTCGGATCTTGCCGCTAGGTATTCCCGGACCATGTAAACCAGACGCTGGCGATGGTTGCTGGAACCGGTCAGACCTTGGGGCTGCGGACTAAAAAATTGTTTTACCGCATCGGTCAGATGGCCACCTTCTCCACCGCTCCTACTCTGACTCACCGAAGCCTCAGCAGGACGTTGTCCAGGGCCAGGTTTTGGTAATCCCCCCCGGTTCTGGGAACGCATTGCACAGACCCTTCTGCAAGGCCTCCCGCAGAAGTTTCATCTTCTGCTCCCTCTGCGATGGCAACATAAGGTCCGCTACCTTACTCTTGTAACGTGGATCAAGGAGAGTTGCCAGCCAGTAATGATCCCTCTCCTTGATAGCACATACACGAGGATCCTTACGCAGGCTTTGCAGGATCAGGGAGGCCATGCAGCGTAGGTTTGCAGAGGCATTCGGGGCACAGTCCTCTGGGTCACTGAGGACAACAGGATCCGCAGCCACCTCATCCCAGCCACGTAAAAGTCCACGTGTTCCTTGGGACAGTAAATGATCCCTTGAACACTGCTGCTGTTGATGCTGAGTGCTAGGCTCCACCTCCATGCTGCTGATAGAATCCTCCTCCTCCTCCTCCTCTTCCTGTGTTCTAGGTGGGCAAGCAGGAACAGTGTCTGGATAAAGGGAGCATTGAGAGGTAAGGAAGTCCTCCTCTTCCTCCCTCTGTTCTGCCTCAAGGGTCCTGTCCATTATTCCACGTAGGGTGTGCTCTAACATGTGAATAAGCGGGACAGTCTCACTGATGCATGCACTGTCACTGCTCACCATCCTCGTGGTCTCCTCAAATGGTGACAGGACAGTGCATGCATCCCTGATCAAGGCCCACTGGCGTGGTGAAAAAAAAACAAGCTCCCCTGAGCCAGTTCTGCTGCCATATTGGCACAGGTACTCATTGATGGCCCTCTGCTGCGTGTGCAGCCGCTGCAGCATGGCCAACGTAGAGTTCCATCTGGTGGGCATGTCACAGATTAGGCGGTTCTTGGGCAGGTTGTATTCCCTCTGGAGGTCTGTCAGCCGAGCAGTGGCATCATATGACCTCCGGAAATGCACACAGACTTTCCTGGCCTGCTTCAGGACATCCTGTAAGCCCGGGTACCTGCCCAAGAACCGCTGCGCCACCAAATTGAGAACATGCGCAAAACAGGGCACATGGGTGAGTTTTCCCTGTCGCAGGGCAGAGAGGAGGTTGGTGCCATTATCGCTGACCACCATTCCAGGCTTCAGATGGCGTGGTGTCAACCACCTCTGAGCCTGCCCCTGCAGAGCTGAAAGAACCTCTTCCTCAGTGTGGCTCCTGTCTCCCAAGCACACCAGCTCTAGCACCGCATGGCATCTCTTGGCCTGCATTCCTGCGTAGCCCCTCGTACGCCTACGGAGCACGGCTGGTTCTGAGCAAACATCACCACAGGAAGAGGCCACAGAGGAAGAAGAGGAGGGGGTGGAGGAGAGAGGTGTGTCACAAGCAGTAGTAGTGTTTTGGAGGCGTGGTGGCGGAACAACCTCCAAAACTACTGTACCTTGCCCTGCGTCCTTCCCAGCTGCCAGCAGAGTCACCCAATGGGCCGTAAAAGACAGGTAACGTCCCTGTCCATGCCTGCTGGACCATGAGTCAGCGGTAAGATGCACCATACCACTGACCGCCCTGTCCAGCGAGGCATGGACATTGCCTTCCACATGCCGGTAGAGAGCCGGAATCGCCTTCCGTGAGAAAAAGTGGCGTTTGGGTACTTGCCACTGAGGTACTGCACATTCCACAAACTCACGGAAGGGGGCAGAATCCACCAACTGAAAAGGTAGCAGTTGAAGTGCTAGCAATTTTGCTAAGCTAGCATTCAACTGCTGGGCATGTGGAAGGCTGGGAGCGTACTTCTTTCGGCACTGCAGCAGCTGGGGCAGGGAAATTTGTCTGGTACTATCAGTAGATTGCCCGCATTTACTACCACTACTACGTTGTGACACACCTATTTCTACACCTTCGGTGCAGGCTTCAGAGAGGACTGGGGGTCTAGTGGATTTGGAGGTCACAGAAGGGCAAGGGGAGGTCCGCTTCGTTCTTTGGTGTGGGTCTTTCTGGTATGCTTGCCAACGAGCTGCATGGCAGCTCGACATATGTCTGGACAAACATGTGGTGCCCAAGCGGGTGATGTTTTGGCCACGCAAGATATGCTTGAGACATATATTGCAAACAGCAAAGGTACGATCTGATGGACATGTTTCAAAAAAGGCCCACACCAAAGAACTTTTGCTGTACCGTTGAGACACAGCAGCGCCACGTAATGCAGTTGGTGTGCTGCCCTTAAGCTGACCCCTGGAGGGCATCCTGCCTCTTTGGAGATGTGCCTGTGCCTCGTCCTCCTCCTCCTCCTCCTCTTCCTCCTCCTCTCTCCTATCAGGCACCCAGGTAGAGTCAATGACCTCATCATCCCCTCCCTCCTCATCATCACCGTCGAAAACCTGGCAGTATGCTCCAGCTGGGGGAACATCACTCCCAGATTGTTGTCCCTCTCGGCCACCCCCTCTCCCTGGGCTCACATCAATGTCTTCCTCTATCTGTGTTCCGTCATCGGAGTCTTCAAAACGCTGCGCATCTTCATGTAGCATGTACCCAACACTGTGTTGAAACAGTTCGGGGGACTCCTCAGGAGGACACGGTGGGACTAGGGAAGGATTGTGTGATGCCATTGTGCAGAGGGAAGAGGACGCCTTGGCAGCTGCTTTGCCAGACAAACTATGATCAGTCTGTATGAGAGAGGATGAGGAGGATGAGGACGGTGTAACGGTCACCCCCGTTTACGACCTTCCATCACATCCACGACAGCTCATCTGACACACAGACAAACCAGCAGGCCTCCCATTTCCCCAGAAAATAAGACTGACCGCTCTATTCTCTGCTTCAAAATGTATGAACACTTTAATGGTATCTTAGATTGCTTATATATACAGTACAACATATTACAGTAATCACAGGAACAAGGAACTCTCCACCCCCCTCATCACTTCAATACACACTCTCTTAGACAATGACATCCCGTTGAGCTAATTATCCACCAGACATTCTGTCTTCGACAATAAGTGATTCACATGCAGAATACACATTTCTTAAGTCAGACGTCTGACCTTTAGACTGCTAATTCACAACACATATCTACCCTCAATAGCATCTTCACACAGTGTTATTAGCATACATAATGAATGGTCTTGGAAGCCAGGTGTAATTAGGACAATGGACAATAGAATGCAATCACCGCTTTCATCACTACAGTAGCAGACTTAGCATATCAACAGCCTGTGCTACACAGAGGAATGAGTCATTATTGACCGGTTGTGGGTCAACATGAAATCACTTGAATATCTCAAGATATCCTGCAAACATGAATTATTATTAATGTCCCATCTCATGTAATACATGAATTATGATTCACTTGCCACCCCATCTCCTGGCTCAATCTGTGCCCAAAAGTCACTCCTGTTACATGGCTCCCTCCTTGTGGAACACTCCGGCAGACCCGGCTTGATCCTTTTCGGGTCAACTTGGGGATGTCCGGAACTAGGAGGCCGGGATGACGTCTGTTTGCCGGGATAAACCTTCAGCATTGCCATTTGGCTTACCAGGTCGGTAGCTGATGGTGAAGGTGAATAATGGAATTCAGTTCTGGAACAGTCACTTGCTTTGCTCTCTCAATGGCTCAATTGCTCCCAAAACCTGTTGCTGATGCTCTTGGGACAGATAAGGCACCACCTGGATGCAAATCCCATTTAATCTTTTGACAATTTCAGCCTTTTTGTGCATTTCAATGTTCAAGCAACGGGACATCTCATAATACATGACGTAGTGTCGTTGCATCTCTGATTTGCCCAAAAGTCACTCCTGTTACAGCCACCATTACAGGGAGGGGCCAGGATTTCATCTTTGTGATCAGGAAGTCATTTCAGGACTATTAAAAAAAAACAACAATAATAAGCCCCACTTTACACATAGATTTGGATATAAAAATAACCTGTGTTATCCCAAAAACCGCAAACTCCTGCGAATCAAAAAGATACACCAGCAGCTGCTGAGATTTGAAATAGACAAACCACAACAGATATACACACATACATCTCCCCATGTTCCTTTCAGACAGGCAGCCAGGAGAGGATGAACAGACATACAACAAAAGAAGAGGGTGGGTTTGGCAGCGAAAGGGTTAACAAAAGCAGGCAGGAAGAAGGCGAGAGAGGATGAGAGAAAATTTCTTCCCAGCAGATAAAAAGTGAAGGGGGGGGGGGAGAAAGAGAGAGAGAGTTTATTACTGTTCAGCAGAGAAAGAGTGAAGTGAAGGGGGGGAGAGGGGGGGGATTCCGTGAGCTATCCTATGTTGAGAAACCTGTGCACTATGTGTAATTACTAGGGTTTTTTTTTTCCCTTTTTTTTTTAACACCAAAGAGTCAACAAAATCACAGGCAAGGAGACAGAAGGAGGAGGGGGAAACGTAAAGGGGGGGGGGGGGGACCTGCACATAAACTCCACGCAGCCAGCTTCCTGGGACTGCTGGCTTTAACAATACAAAAATGCATGTTAAAAAACATCACCGCACGCTGAGGGTGAATCCTCGTTCTGCTACGCCGGCCGGCTGTTTCATGTTATGCTGTTTTTTATCTTCGTAATTGTAAGTGTATCCGTTTATTTTTACATTAAATTTTATGGCGGTATTACACTATATGAGTCTCTTTTTGTTTATGGACACTCTGCCACTTCATTGGTGACCCCGAGGACCTTAATCATCTAGGACGTTTCATTCCCCCATGCTGGATTAAACCTTCCCTGCTCTGTCTGATCCCCATTGGGATCATTTGTTCTGGTAAGGGTCAGTGTGTTTGGTGGTGGTGGTAACCCTTTTTATTTTTCACACTGTCCGTCAGTCAAACACTGGGTGATGTCCTTTGTGTTTTGATTGTATATACGGCTTTACACTATGTGAGCATCTTTTCTTTGGATGTTCTGTGACGTGATCGGTGGCTACTGAGGACCCCGCTAGGTGGCGTGCTACATCCATCCTTTTGATGGTGATACTTCCTGCACGACTTGATCCGTTAGGATCATTGATTCTGGTAAGGGTCAGCATTGTCGTTTTGGGTGGTCTCCACATTGTCATCATCCATTGCAGCAGTGGTCTTTAATACTATTTAGACTGAACACTTCTGTATATTTTATAGACTTTGCAAGAAAAGTTTCTGTCTTCTCATCATTTTTTTGGACTATATATGGATTTTTTTCACAGATATTTACACATTTAATATTTACTTTTTATTAAGGTATTCTCAATCCTTTTTTTAGCGCGATTCCAGCTTTTTTCTTTAAAAAAAAAAACAGCATGGCAGTTCATGACAATAAAACAACACAGAACACAAAATACACGGAATACGACTCTTTCAGCGATATGGAACACAAAGCTGATAAGGCAACTGTGACTATATCACCCTCTTAAATCACTCCATGTTCCTTTCTTCAGTGTGGAGGTAAATATTATACACACAAGCATGCATCGACTTATATCTCTATATTACATGTTTGCATTTACAATATTTTGCACACCTTCTATAAATCTGGGTGTGAATTAATCTCTCTATACTTTTTTTATTTTTTTCATCACACACAGAGTGGTAGGGCATCTGCGACACACCCGGGTCACCCTCACTACCGCACCCTGCTTCCAGACAAGGGAACTGTGCCACCACCTTCCCACACAGATAATCGCTGAAACAGCCCCATTCAAAGCAACATAAGACTTAACAGAAAACACAGATATCAACCCGGCAGAGAGGACAATAGGTAAAAACATTGCTCAAGACGTTAGCCATCTTTGAACTGGCCAGGAACAAAAAAAATCTGGAATCGAGAGAGCCTGCTATACTGCAGATTTGAACAGGGTCTCTCCATTCAAGCCTCCATTGCGACTGGTCAGATAAAAAGCAAAGGCACGTTGGGCGCCAACTGATAGAGACTCATTCATTAATTGATTTCCTGATACAATCTCAGGGTTACCCATTTCTGCCGTCTGATCCAAATAAATGGAAGCATGTCATCCAGACCATAAAAATCTCACATGCTCACCTTCCAACGTTTCTCAGACCAAGAGAATGGCTGCCATCTGGGCAGTTGGTTTTATTATCAGCACAAGATCACAAAATGCATTCTCATTGGTCAACCTATACATTTCACACCCACTGATTACTCCCATTCAGTCTCTTATTACACTATTCAAAGTTCCTTCAGTAATCCCAAAGCAAGGATTTCCTTCAATGTCTCTGAGTGAGGAGGAGGGGAAGCCAAAGTCTATTCTGGAATGTCCATATTTGGAAACAGTTCTCTGGTCACGGGACATAAATTCCTTAGGTGAGGGAAAGACAGGGAGGAGGGGAAGAAGGTTTGAACATGTTTGAAACATAATGGAGAAGAAATATCATCTACTTCCATCTTCAGTCTTTTGCCCTATATTGATAACTTCTTTGCCTTCATTTCAAACAGATTTGTAGTCGTAACTTTAAAGCATTATCTGTTTCTTCATGTAAGGATAATAACAGTGTTGCAATATATATATCCATACATAATAACTCCATAGATCAAGCAATAAAAGGAAACAAAACAAACAAACAAACGATATAATGAAGGAAAGGCAACATCTGAGTGGCTCTATTCATAACACAAAAATATTCATTTTATTTCACATCTACCACAAAAGCAGGTTGGGGTTTAGACTTAATGGGTCTCACTGGGAAATTGCGGAGAAAATGGCCAATACCCCCACAGTGGAGGCATAGGTTGGCTTGATGCCTGCGCTGTTTTTCCTCAGGGGTAAGAGGAGCATAGACTAAGCCAAGTTGCATAGGTTCAGGATCAGAGGTAGAAGCGGCTGAAGGAACTGGGAGAGGCAGAAGTACTGGAGCTGGCCTCGGAGGGGTCCAGCTAGGATGAGCAGCTTGGAAGCGTTCGGAGCGCCACTCTCGTAGGAGCCTGTCAAGTTGGATGGCTGACTGAATTAGGTCTTCCAAAAAGGCAGGAGTCTCAGTTCTCGCTAGCTCATCCTTGAGAGCTTCAGAAAGTCCTTGGCGATATTGATATTTTAAAGCTGCCTCATTCCAGCCAGTATCTGATGACTATTTCCGAAACTCTGCGGTGTAATCTTTGACTGGCCTCCTTCCCTGGATAGTTGCCTCAGCCGTAGCTGTACGCTGAGGGTCACGAAGTGGCACCAGTTACCAACAGGGAAGCTGAAGCTTGCTAGCAGATCAGGTGATGCTGGACAGAGAAAGAAATTTGGTAGGAGGTTGCTGAAGACAGGCCGTGGGTCAGGTTCCAGAGACAGTTCAGTAAATCTGAGAGCAAGTTCAAGGGCTAAGACTGTAGATGGGTCCGGGATACAAGCAGAAGGTCAAGGGCTGGAGAAAGTAGCAGGTCCTAGGTGCAAGCCAGAGGTCAGGGGCTGGAGACAACAGCAAATCCAAAGAAGTGAGCCAAGGGTCAGGTTCAGGAGAGAGAGCAAAATCGTCAAGTCAATCCGAGTCAAACGAGTTCAGGCACAGGTAAAGGAAGTCAGGCAGGCAGGAGCTGACAACAAACCAGCAACCCGTAATGGGACTTGGGCTGGTTTAAATAGGCTGGTCAAGTTTCTGATTGGTGCGCGTGTGTGCGTGAATGCGCTCGCCCGTGCACGCGACGATCCGCCGGACCGTGCGTGCTGTTCGCGCACGGGCATGTGCGGAAGCGCCGTTCCACCGTGCATGTGCGCCATTCGGCGGCTGGTCATGTTCTCTGACAACATCCTTCCACAAACCTTTACATTTTTCCTTCCCAGATTTATTCTCCTCACCTGTACATAGTAGACATGTGCATTTGTTTTTGTCCGAATGCATTTTGTCCAAATTTCGTTTTTTTTTTCGTTATCGTTTTAACAAACGAAAACAAATGCACAGAATACGAAAAACAAAAGATCCAACATAAACAAATGCTTTATTTTAGTTTTCGTTGCAACAACAGTTCGACTGGCAATAACAATCTGTGTCTATCGAACCTGTGGTCGAATGTGCCTAACCTTAACTCTATTGCCGCGTACACACCATCACTTTATGTGATGGAAAAAAACGACATTTTCTGTAAAGTAAAAAACAACGTTTTTGAAACTTAAATTTTCAAAAACGACGTTGCCTACACACCATCGTTTTTTCACAATGCTCTAGCAAAGCGAGGTTACGTTCACCACTTTTTTTTATTGAAGCTGCCTTCATAACTACAGTACCTGCTGCCGAGAATGTGTTTTTAGTACGACGGCATCGCGCTGATTCTCGGCGACAGGGTGCCGACATCTCGCACTCACTGGAATAGTAAAAGCACATCCCAGCAAGCGCGTCATAGAAGCGACGGGAGATCCGACTTGGATTCCCGCCAATTCTACACGTGTGCGGCGTTTGTTATGAATCCTGAGGGGGAAGTCCCCGCCGGATTTTAAATAAAAATCCGGCATGGGTTCCCCCCTCAGGAGCATACCGGGCCCTTAGGTCTGGTATGGGTTGTAAGGAGAGCCCCCCTACGCCGAAAAAACGGCGTAGGGGGTCCCCCTACAATCCATACCAGACCCGTATCCAAAGCACGCTACCCGGCCGGCCAGGAAAGGAGTGGGGACGAGCGAGCGGCCCCCCCTCCTGAGCCGTACCAGGCTGCATGCCCTCAACATGGGGGGGTTGGGTGCTCTGGGGCAGGAGGCGCACTGCGGGCCCCCCCCACCCCAGAGCACCCTGTCCCCATGTTGATGAGGACAGGGCCCCTTCCCGACAACCCTGGCCGTTGGTTGTCGGGGTATGCGGGCGGGAGGCTTATCGGAATCTGGGAGCCCCCTTTAATAAGGGGGCCCCCAGATACCGGCCCCCACCCTAAGTGAATGAGTATGGGGTACATCGTACCCCTACCCATTCACCTGCAAGAAAAGTGGTATAAACACAAATAAAAAAACACAGGGTATTAAAATATTTTATTAGTCTGCTCCGGAGGCCGCCCCCTGTCTTCTTTAGCTCTTTTTACCGGGGGGGGCTTCTTCTTTGACGTCTTCGGGTGGGGGCCGCTCTTCTTCGCCGCCGTCCGGTTCTCTTCCACCGCCGGGGGGGTCGCTTTTATAAAAGCGCCCACCCCCCGGCGGGTTTCCTCCGACGTTTTCGGCGGGGGGTGGTGTGCTTCTCAGGGGGGGGCTTCTTCTTCCGCTATCCGGGGGGGTCTTCTCCGCTATCCGGGGGGGTCTTCTCCACTCTCCGGGGGTCTTCTGCTATGTTCGCCGCTCTCCGCTGTTGACTCGGCGCACCCCGGTTCTTCCTCCCGCTGTCCGGTGCCTTCTCCTTCAGTGCTGAACGGGACAGCGGGAGGAAGAACTGGGGTGCGCCGAGTCAACAGCGGAGAGCGGCGAACATAGCAGAAGACCCCCGGAGAGTGGAGAAGACCCCCCGGATAGCGGAGAAGACCCCCCCGGATAGCGGAAGAAGAAGCCCCCCCTGAGAAGCACACCACCCCCCGCCGAAGACGTCGGAGGAAACCCGCCGGGGGGTGGGCGCTTTTATAAAAGCGACCCCCCCGGCGGTGGAAGAGAACCGGATGGCGGCGAAGAAGAGCGGCCCCCAACCGAAGACGTCAAAGAAGAAGACCCCCCCCTGGTAAAAAGAGCTAAAGAAGACAGGGGGCGGCCTCCGGAGCAGACTAATAAAATATTTTAATACCCTGTGTTTTTTTATTTGTGTTTATACCACTTTTCTTGCAGGTGAATGGGTAGGGGTACGATGTACCCCATACTCATTCACTTAGGGTGGGGGGCCGGTATCTGGGGGCCCCCTTATTAAAGGGGGCTCCCAGATTCCGATAAGCCTCCCGCCCGCATACCCCGACAACCAACGGCCAGGGTTTCCGGGAAGGGGCCCTGTCCTCATCAACATGGGGACAGGGTGCTCTGGGGTGGGGGGGGCCCGCAGTGCGCCCCCCTGCCCCAGAGCACCCAACCTCCCCCCATGTTGAGGGCATGCAGCCTGGTACGGCTCAGAAGGGAGTGGCGCTCGCTCGTCCCCACTCCTTTCCTGGCCGGCCGGGTAGCGTGCTTTGGATACGGGTCTGGTATGGATTGTAGGGGGACCCCCTACGCCGTTTTTTCGGCGTAGGGGGCTCTCCTTACAACCCATACCAGACCTAAGGGCCCGGTATGCTCCTGAGGGGGGAACCCATGCCAGATTTTTATTTAAAATCCGGCGGGGACTTCCCCTTCAGGATTCATAACAAACGACGCACACGTGTAGAATTGGCGGGAATCCAAGTCGGATCTCCTGTCGCTTCTATGACGGCTTTGTCTATCGCGGCAAGCCAGCTCGGCGCTGGCTCCCGCGATGAGGCTCGTAGGTGCTCAATCTCACCGAGAAAGGGAGCGAGATTGACACAATATCGCAGTCACCCACTGTCTGGGCATGTTGTTTTAAACGTCGTTTTTTGCTACACACGGTCAATTTTTGTGAAACAAAAAACGACGTTTTGAAAAAGACATAAAACGACATTTTCCCCCACACCCGGTCATTTAAATTGAAGTTTTTAAAAATGTCGTTTTTTTTCATCACATAAAGTGATGGTGTGTACGCGGCATATTAGTCCAATATTATTCTACATAGAGAGGAAAGATTCGACATTATAGAGAGAAAAGATTCGACATTATAGAGAGAAAGATCGCTGCTGAAATTGGGTGGGGGAAGTAAAATAAAAATAATGATGATGATGAATGTTATTGGCTGATTGTAACCAAAGAGGAGGAGCAGTAAAATAGCTAGAACTAACTTGACAATTCAACATGAACGACGAAGATTCGACAAAGCATCGAAAAACATACAAACATCGAATCTGTCATTAAAGGCTTATGGTGTCTGTCAAAAGTTCTAAGAAGATTCAACGGAGCAGCTAAACTGTACGATTCTGCAATCTTACATTTCCGGTCAAATGCTTGGCCCATAGGCTATAGAAAAATTTGAATGTTGGTTGATTAGTAATAATAATTAACCACTTCCATACAGGGCACTTATACACCTTCCCGCCCAGACCAATTTTTAGCTTTCAATGCTGTTGCACTTTAAATGACAATTGAGCGGTCGTGCTACACTGTACCCAAACTAAATTTTTATAATTTTGTACCCACAAATAGAGCTTTCTTTTAGTGGTATTTGATCACCTCTGGGATTTTTATTTTCTGCAAAAAAAATGACCGATTTTTTTTTAAAAAAAAGTTTTTTTTTGTTTCTGTTATAAAACATTGTAAATAAGTATGTTTTCTCCTTCACTGATGGGCACTGATGGTACTGCACTGATGGGCACTGATAAGGCGGCACTGATGGGCACCGATGAGGTGGCACTGATGTGGTGGCATTGATGGGCACTGATGATGGGCATTAATATGCGGCACTGATGGGCAGCACGGATGGGCACTGATAGGCGGCACGGATAGGCGGCACGGATGGGCACGGATAGGCGGCACAGATGGGCACGGATAGGCGGCACGGATGGGCACGGATAGGCGGCACGGATGGGCACTGATAGGCGGCATGGATGGGCACTGATAGGTGGCACAGATGGGCATAGATGGGCACTGATAGGTGGCACTATCGTATGTGTTGTACTAATGGATGCCAATCAGTGCCAAACAATGCCTGCCAATCAGTGATGCCCATTGTGGGCACTGATTGGCATCCATTGCGGGCACTGATTGGCATCCATTATTTGTGTAATTGTCATCCCTGGTGGTCTAGGGTGGCATACCTGTGTTTTGGTTTTGCATCCCTGTGGTCTAGTGGCATTCCTGGTGGTCCACTGGGCATCCCTGGTGGTCCAGTGGGCATCCTCGGGGGGGCTGTGCTGATAATCGATCAGCACAAACCCCCCCTGTCAGAGGAGCAGCCGATCGGCTCTCCTCTACTCGCGTCTGACAGACACGAGTGAGGAAAAGCCGATTACCAGGTTTTCCTGTTTACATCGTGATCAGCCGTGATTGGACACGGCTGATCACGTGGTAAAAAGTCTCTGACGGAGAATCTTTACCTAGATCGGTGTTGCGGGGTGTCAGACTGACACCCTACAACAACGATCGCCGCGATGTGCGCCCCCGGGGGCGCGCATCGGCTCAATATCCTAAAGACGTCATATGACGTCCACTCAGGTTATTGAAACCACTTTGCCAACGTCAATCTGTCATTGGCGGGCGGCAAGTGGTTAATAAATATAATTATGACTAGTCATAAAACATTAGAATTCTACTATAGCTAGCTTGTAGGCGGAACATTCGACCGGAAATGTACGATCGCGGCATTGTACAGTTTCTCTGCTCCGTCAAATCTTCTTTGAACATTTGACAGACACCATAAGCCTTCAATGGCAGATTCGACCTGAATTCATTCAGATTTTCGACTAATGCAATTTCTAACGAAAAACAACTAAATAAAAACGAATTAGTTACGGAGTAACTAAATAAATGTATTTTTCGGACGAAAACGAAATTCCAAAACAAAATATTTCAGTGTGCACATGTCTAGTACATAGTGCCCACTGTCATACTCTCCACACTTCTCTCCTATACATAGTGCCCAGTGTCATGCCCTCCACACTCCTCTCCTATACATAGCGCCCGCTGTCATACCCTACACACTCCTCTCCTGTAAATAGTGCCCGCTGTCATACACTTCTCTCCTGTACATAGTGCCCACTGTCGTACCCTCCACACTTGTCTCCTGTACATACTGCTCACTGTCATACCCTTCACACTCCTCTCCTATACATGGTGCCCACTGTCATACCCTGCACACTCCTTTCCTATACATACTGTCCACTGCCATACCCTCCACACTCCTCCCCTGTACATACTGTAACCCAAGCTTACACTCCAAACTCCTCTCCTGTACATACTGCCAACTATCTTTCTCTCCACATTCCTCTCCTGTACATACTGCCCCCATCATACCCTCCTCTCCTGTACATACTGCCCACTTTCATACCCTCCACACTCCTCTCCTGTGCATACAACTAGGTATGAGCTTCGAGTTCGAGTCGAACTCATGTTCGACTCGAACATTGCTTGTTTCGGTGAACAACGAACAATTTGGGGTGTTCGCGGAAAATTCAAAAGCAGCGGAACACCCTGTTAAAGTATATGGGAGAAATCTAAAGTGCTAATTTTAAAGGCTAATATGCAAGTTATTGTCCTAAAAAGTGTTTTTCAGACCCGGGTCCTGCCCCCAGGGGACATGTATCAATGCAAAAAAAAGTTTTAAAAACAGACATTTTTTCGGGAGCAGTGAATTTAACCACCTAACGACCGCCGCATGTACATTTACGTCGGCAGAATGGCACGGACAGGCAGATGTACGTACCTGTACGAGCCTGCCTTCCCGCGGGTCGGGGGTCCGATCGGGACCCCCCCGGTACATGCGGTGGTCAGTAAGCCTCTGGGAGCGATGAGGGGGCGGCTGTTCATTTCTGGCCACCCCCTCGCGATCGCTCCCAGCCAATCTCCTTCTGCCGAAGGACTTCCTCTGCCTGTGTTATGTAAACACAGGCAGGAGGAAGTGATGTCATCTCTCCTCTCGGCGGTATTTTCGTTCGGCGAGAGGAGAGAAGACATCACAAAGTGAGTTGCACCAACAGCACACATACACAGTAACACACAGCACACTTAACCCCCCCAGTCACCCCCGATCACCCCCCCAGCCCCCTGTCACAGTGTCACTGATTGCAGTGATCATTTATTTACTGATAAATAAAAAAAAGTTAATTTTTTCCCCAAAAAATGTGTTTGAAAAATTGCTGCGCAAATACTGTGTGGAAAAAAATGCAACACCCACTATTTTATTCTGTAGGGCCTTTGCTTTAAAAAAATATATAATGTTTGGGGGTTCAACTTAACTTTCTTGCAAAAAAAAAAAATGTCTTTATGTAAACAAACAGTGTCAGAAAGGGCTTTGTCTTTAGAAGTGGTTAGAAGAGTGTGTGTGATGTATGACATAAGCTTCTAAATGTTGTGCATAAAATGCCAGGACAGTTCAAAATCCCCCCAAATGACCCCATTTTGGAAAGTAGACACCCCAAGCTATTTGCTGAGAGGCATGTCGAGTCCATGGAATATTTTATATTTTGACACAAGTTGCGGGAAAATATTATTATTTTTTTGCGCAAAGTTGTCACTAAATGATATATTGCTCAAACATGCCATGGGCATATGTGGAATTACACCCCAAAATACATTCTGCTGCTTCTCCTGAGTACGGGCATACCACATGTGTGAGACTTTTGGGAGCCTATCCGCGTACGGGACCCCAAAAACCAATCACCGCCTTCAGGCTTTCTAAGGGTGTAAATCTTTGATTTCACTCCTCTCTACCTATCACAGTTTCGGAGGCCATGAAATGCCCAGATGGCACAAACCCCCCCCAAATGACCCCATTTTGGAAAGTAGACACCCCAAGCTATTTGCTGAGAGGTATGGTGAGTATTTTGCAGATCTCACTTTTTGTCACAAAGTTTTGAAAATGTAAAAAAAAAAAAAAAACATTTGTATTTTCTTTCTTCATTTTTAAAAACAAATGGGAGCTGTAAAATACTCACTATGCCTCTCAGCAAATAGCTTGGGGTGTCTACTTTCCAAAATGGGGTCATGTGGGGGGGTTTTGTGCTATTTTGGCATTTTATGGCCTTCGAAACTGTGATAGGTAGTGAGGAGTGAAATCAAAAATTTGCGCCCTTTGAAATGCTGAAGGCGGTGCTTGGTTTTTGGGGCCCCATACGCGGCTAGGCTCCCAAAAAGTCCCACACATGTGGTATCCCCGTACTCAGGAGAAGCAGCAGAATGTATTTTGGGGTGCAATTCCACATATAACCATGGCATGTGTGAGCAATATATAATTTAGTGACAACTTTTTGTATTTTTTTTTTGTCATTATTCAATCACTTGGGACTAAAAAAAAAAAATATTCAATGGACTCAACATGCCTCTCAGCAGTTTCCTTGGGATGTCTACTTTCCAAAATGGGGTCATTTGGGGGGGGGGGGGTTGTACTGCCCTGCCATTTTAGCACCTCAAGAATTGAGATAGGCAGTCATAAATTAAAAGCTGTGTAAATTCCAGAAAATGTACCCTAGTTTGTAGACGCTATAACTTTTGCGAAAACCAATAAATATACGCTTATTGCGATTTTTTTTACTAAACACATGTGGCTGAATACATTTTGGCCTAAATGTTTGACTAAAATTTAGTTTATTCGATTTTTCTTATAACAAAAAGTAGAAAATATCATTTTTTTTCAAAATTTTCAGGCTTTTTCCATTTATATAGCAAAAATTTTAAATCGCAGAGGCAATCAAATACCATCAAAAGAAAGCTCTATTTGTGGGAAGAAAAGGACGCAAATTTTGTTTCGGTACAACATTGCATGACTGCGCAATTACCAGTTAAAGCAGCGCAGTGCCAAATTGTAAAAACACCTTTGGTCCTTTAGCTGCATATTGGTCCGGGGCTTAAGTGGTTAATAATGCTTAAAGTGAAACAATAAAAGTGAAATATTCCTTTAAATTTCATACCTGGGGGGGTGTGAAGTATGCATGTGAAATAGCGCATGTTTCCCGTACTTAGAACTGTCCCTGCACAAAGTGTCATTTCTGAAGGAAAAAAAGTCATTTAAAAATGACTCGCGGCTATAATGAATTGTCAGCTCCCGGCAATTCAGAGAGAATTCATTTATAAAAAAAAAAGCGTGGGGGTCCCCCCAAATTCAATTACAAGGCCCTTCAGGTCTGGTATGGATATTAAGGGGAACCCCGCCGTCAATTTAAAAAAAATAAATGACGTGGGGTTTCCCCCCAAATATCCATTCCAGACCCTTCAGGCCCCCCCCTCCTGAACCGTACCAGGCCACATGCCCTCAACATGGGGAGGATGTCCTCATGTTGATGGGGACAAGGGCCTCATCCCCACAACCCTGGCCGGTGGTCGTGGGGGTCTGTGGGCGGGGGGCTTTTCAGAATCTGGAAGACCCCTTTAACAAAGGGGACCCCCAGATTCTGCCCCCCTATGTAAATTGGTAATGGGGTACATTGTACCCCTACCATTTCACGAAGGAAGTGTAAATAATTGTAAAAAAACGCACACACCGTGGAAAAAAATCATTTATTAAAAATAAAAAAAATCCAGCGGTGGTAATCCACTCTCGATCCCCGCACCAATGTTGTCGGTATCCAGCGACGGTTGATCTCCTCTCTGCCGGGGTCCAGCGATGAGAAGATCCATCCAGGTCTGGGATCCAGAGTGAAGCATCGTCTCCACCGGAGAAAGCCTGGCGAATGACGCGGCTGGAGCTAGTGACATTTCTTATTTAGGTGAGGTGGGGCCACCTGTCACGTGACCCCGCCCCCTCTGATGCAAGGGGGAAGTCTGGGCTTCCCCAGTGACATAGCAGAGGGTGCTTCAGAGAGGGACGGGGTCACGTGCCCCGCCTCATCTATATAAGAAATGTCACTAGCTCCAGCCACGTCATTCGCCAGGTTGTTTCCAGTGGAGACAGGCAGCCGGCGATGCTGTGCTCTGGATCCCGAACCTGGATGGATCTTCTCATCGCTGGACCCCGGCGGAGAGGAGATGACCCGTCGCTGGATACCAACAACGTTGGAGCGGGGACCGAGAGTGGATTACCACCGCTGGATTTTTTTTCTTTTTTCTTTTTCTTTGCATTGATAAATGTCCCCTGGGGCAGGACCCAGGTCCCCAAACACTTTTTATGACACTTTAGATTTCAAACGTTCGAGTCCCATAGACTTTAATGGGGTTCTAAAGTTCACACGGACATTTGGTGTGTTCGCAGGTTCTGGTGCGAACCGAACACGGGGGTGTTCGGGTAATCCCTACATACTACCCACTGTCATACCCTCCACACTCCTCTCCGGTACATACTACCCACTGGCATACCCTTCACACTCCTCTCCTGTACATAGTGCCTTCTGCCATACCCTCTGCACTCCTCTCCTGTACATAGTGCCCACTGTTGGAGCCTCCACATTACTCTCCCTCACCTGCACATACCGTATTTATCGGCGTATACCGCACACTTTTTTGCCCTTAAAATCAGGGCAAAATCGCGGGTGCACGATATACGCCAATACCCGCTTCCCGCACCGTGTTTGAACCACTGCGCCGACATATACCGAGCGCAGTACACTCGGGTATACTCGGGCAGGCTCGGCTCCTCTCGCGGTCACGTCCTGTGCGTCTTGTACGTCCTTTATGCGAGAGGAGCCTGCCCGACTATAGCCGAATGTACTGCGCTCGGTATATGTCGGCGGAGTGGTTCAAACACAGCGCGGGAAGCGGGGATTCGACTTGGAGACAGCGCGAGAGGACACCACGATAGCCGCAGGACAGGACAAGGCCGCAGATGGACGCCCTTGCAAGACACCAAAACAGTAAGTATAAAACATTTTTTTTCCAGGAATTTCAGGGCTACATTAGGGGTGCGTGCTATATGCCAGAGCGCGTAATAGGGAGATAAATACGGTACTTCCCACTTTTATACCATCCATATTCCTCCCCTATGCCTCTTACCCACAAAAACAGTTCTTTAAAACTATACTGAATATCTTCAATGTTACCAGCTCTAGAATGGGCACACTTGTTCGTTAAACTAAAAGAAATCTCAGTCCTCATATTTGTTCTGCTCCATTGTTTGTACTCATTTAGTTTTGTGATTACTACTGTGATGTATAGAAGAACATAGGGGATCTCAGATACTGTAAATATGGCACTTGTAAAACAAAGTGTCCCTGAAAATATTTTTGTAATGTTGGCAATTATGCACTTAGGCATCCTGTGATTTTAAAGCGGTAGTAAACTTTGCTAACATTACAATTTTTTAGAGGTCCTGAGCTAGGTTATGCCACAATGTGCATATTAGGGTACACTTAAATTGTGAGACTGAGCCCTCCAGTGCTGCGCTGTGATCAATCCGGCGGGGCCCGGGCGCTTCCATCTTCACCTGGTCTTCCTTCTGGGTTCTGTGCCTTTGGTCACTTGCCTTGGCCGGGCTGCGTTCATGTCATTCCCACACATTCTCATGCGCATCCTCTCTCTCTCTCATTCCCCCCCTTTCTCTCTCATCCTCCCTCCCTTACCCCTCACCCCTCTCTCATACTCTTTTGTGCTCTCTTTCTTTCTCTCTCATCCTCACTCTCTCTTTAATTAGTTATAACAAAAAATTGTTTGCATTTTTATTTATTTATAAAAGGCCCACCAAACTACTCAGCACCAGGCCCATAATGTTCTTAATCTGGCCCTGGTTCTGAGCTAGCAGCATGTCGTTCTGTGTTACATTGAGGGGCGGAGCTATCACCATCTTGGTCTCTGTGTCCTGGCTGGGCTGCAGAATACACTGAGTTTGCGGGGCCCCTCTCTGGATTTACGTTTTGCCGACATCTCCTTCTCGTTCCTGCTGCTCTCCGGTGCAGGTTACTGTCACTCAGGGCTCACAGGTTGTTTTGTAAATAGCTCAGGGAAGTCCGTGATAGCGGAGCTCCCCCACAGTGCGGCCATATACTTCTGTGGCTGACCAGGCCCCTTCCAATATTCATTTTTGACTATATTCGGTTATTTCACAATTCATCCATTATTTGGTTCAATAAATTATTGAGATTTAAAGATTCAACAAGATTCTCAGTCAATGACTGCTTCTTCAGGAATAATTTGGGACAATAATTTGCTATGCCACTCACAACATATTGGTATCATATAGTATCAAAAAAATAAAACAGTATTGTATAAGGGCCCAACGACCTACCTCCTGAACAGCAATATCACAGTATTTACATTTACTGTATATACAAACGGTCTGTTATTGCAGTTATTGCAGTTCAGGAGATATGTGTTTGGGCCCCTGAATGATGTCTTGTGAAATAAACAAATATGGTCAAATATGAGTATTGGGATATCTGGGATGAAAGGATGCATATGAAGCTCATATGTACTGTATGTGGAATGGCATTTAACATGTAAATACAAATATGTGATTTTATATAATGGTATGATTGTGTACCTTTAAAGTCCAGTATGTTTTCTTTGTTAGGATTTATATATAATGTACATTTTAAAGTTATTATTTGACAAATGGATCTGTTGCATGTGTGTACAATTATAGTAGTAGTAAAATTAAATATAAAGCAGTGAACACCCTGATGAATAATCCTGTAGATAATGTGGTTTATACATCTATCTAAGGTTCTTTATGTGGTAGCACTTTTTCCCTGCAAACAAGAGTAAGCAAAGCACTACCTTTCTCCTTTATTTTTTCAGTGTTGTCTACTGTACATAGAGTACACTTCACATCCATTTTGCATCATGTACTTGCCTACCAGTAGTGTGTAATGAACCTTGTAATACACACATTTATTACAGAAGTTATTTATTTATTTATTAAAATTCTTCATGGTACAAAAAGTACAGAAAACGCAGTCAGTTACCCGTAGGCCTCGATGCGCCTAGAACAACAATACAACCACGAGTTGCTAGTATAATTCTATATCCAGGGCCGCCATCAGGGGGGTACAGACAGTACACCTGTAAGGGGCCCGGATGGGCCCTCACAGGGTCCCCAGGGTCCCAGATGGCAACCCCCCTTTTTTTTATTTATTTTTTATTTAAAAAAAATACATTTATAATATATATATATATATATATATATATATATATATACACATATATATTATTAAAGGGCCCAGAGGTCCCAAGGGGCCTGGAGGTCCCCAGGGCCTGGATGGCAACCCCCCTTTTTTTTGTTTTTTATTATTTTTTTATTAAAGGGCCCAGAGGTCCCCAGGGGCCCCCGGATGGCTACCCCTCTTTTTTTATATATTTTTTTATTATTAACCACTTAAGGACCGCCTAACGACGATATACATCGGCAGAATGCCACCGCTGGGCACAATCACGTACCTGTACGTGATTGTATAAAGCCCAGCGGTGGGTCGCGGGCGCGCCCCCGTGGCACGCACCTGCGACCCGGTCCGAAGCTCCGTGACCTCGGCCGCGGGACTCGCGGACCTGATCACAGTTAGTCACGCGATCGGTCCCCGGAGCTGAAGAATGGGGAGAGCCGCGTGTAAACACGGCTTCCCCGTTCTTCACTGTGGCGCTGTCATCGATTGTGTGTTCCCTAATATAGGGACGCACAATCAATGACGTCAGACCTACAGCCACACCCCCCTACAGTTGTAAACACACTTCAGGGAACACATAACCCCTTCAGCGCCCTCTTGTGGTTAACTCCCAAACTGCAACTGTCATTTTCACAATAAACAATGCATTTTAAATCCATTTTTTGCTGTGAAAATGACAATGGTCCCAACCAGGGGTCAAGTTCTGGGGAAAAAAGTGTGGGAACTCCCACCCAAGATCCACTCCCCCACCAAAAAATAAAAAAAATTATACGCTCATTACTAAACCGCATGTTTTTTTTTTCTTTCGATCCACTGTACCTTAGTAATCCTTTATGTTACTGGTCGATTCCTGTATACGGATTCATCGGGTAGTGTGCAGGTATTCCTTTAAGCAAGTTCTTTCTAAATCCCTCCGCAATGTCTCCTGGGAACAATGACAAAAGCTCCCAGGAGACATTGTGACATTGAGGAAGTGACGGAATACCCGCAGACTACCCGATGAATCCATATACAGGAAGCGGCCAGTAACATAAAGGATTACTAAGGTTCGCCTGCCCCTGACAGTGACTCGAGCTGGGCATCGACGCTTAGGATTGGCTCAGGCGGCTCGGCTGCTCTAGTCCTGCAAAGGGAACTGTGTTCCTGCTGTGAAAAAAGTGCAGGAACGCCGTTCCCACGCGTTCCCGCAGGACTTGAGCCCTGGTCCCAACAATGTGTCAAAATTGTCCAAAGTGTCTGCCATAATGTCGCAGTCACGAAAAAAATCGCTGCTCGCCGCCATTAGTAGTAAAAAAAATTTTTTGATAAAAATGCAATAAAATTATCCCCTATTTTGTAAACGCTATAAATTTTGTGCAAACCAATCGATAAATGCTTATTGCGATTTTTTTTTTAACAGAAATAGGTAGAAGAATACGTATCGACCTAAACTGGGGGAAAAAAAATGTATATATGTTTTGGGGGGATATTTATTATAGCAAAAAGTAAAAAATATTGAATTTTTTTCTAAATTGTTGCTCTATTTTTGTTTATAACGCAAAAAATAAAAACCGCAGAGGTGATCAAATACCACCAAAAGAAAGCTCTATTTGTGGGAAAAAAAGGACGCCAATTTTGTTTGGGAGCCACGTCGCACGACCGCACAATTGTCAGTTAAAGCGACGCAGTGCCGAATCGCAAAAAGGGGCCTGGTCTTTTACCTGCATTTTGGTCCGGGTCTTAAGTGGTTAAAGGGCCCAGAGTGGCTACCCCCCCTTTTTTTTTATTTTGTAAGGGGCCCAGAGGTCCCCAGGGCAAATCCCCTTTTTTATTTTATTTTCATCAGCACCCAAATCCCCCCGACCTTAATTTGTGGCAGCAGCAACCCCCTGTTTCTCAATTCACACCCCCCGCTTCTCAGTTAGCGGCAGCACCCCCCTCTTCTCAATTTGAGGCGGCAGCACCCCCTCCCCCAGTTCTCTGCTCCAGGGGGCCCATGCTTAAAGCTGTGTAAGGGATCCCATAATTCCTGATGGCAGGCCCTGTCTATATCTACTAAATAGAATTAGCCCATTTTAAGTTATATGGGTTTATAGATGAGCTCATTAATAATAATAAATAAAAAAACATGAGCCTGCTGCTAAACTAAAAATGTAATTGTTATTAAATGATTGCAGCATTTTGACCTATGTATATTTTTCAGACATAAATGAGTGTGCAACATTACAGCCATGTATAGGGGGTCAATGTATAAATACCCCTGGCTCCTTCCGATGTGTGTGTCCTCCAGGTTATAGACTGCACAATCAACATACATGTCAAGGTAATTTATTGATCATGCTATCTATAAATGGAAAGAACAAAGATTATGTCTAGGTCAACTGTATACCTTGCAAATATTTTAGAAAATATCACTGCAGACATTTGGTACTGATATTGGACTGTGTTTCCTGAGTGTAAATGCTATTTGGTGGGGCATACCTTCTGTAATCATGTCGTAAAGCAATATCCCTTGCATCTTTGCAGATGTGTAAAATTCTTAGCAAGTTTGTCACCAAAGATGAAAGGCTTACAGCTGTAAAGCTATGGAGAGCGTGGAGATGTCTGAAATTTTACCTAAAACTACCTAAAACTCTGTTCAAGCTTATGAAAAAATATATCCAACTGCTTAAACAGGGAATGGGAATTCTGGGAAACTTGTGTTGGTGGCATGGTTGCAAAAGAACAATTTTTTTTCATACTTAATGGGACACAGAGTCAGGCTTATATTCATTACCTGCTGGGTTATACTTCATCATCAGGTCGTTAGACAGAAAGTAATCCCTATATAACCCCTCCCATACAGAAAAGCACATCAGTTTTTTACCAGTGTCTGCAAGGTGGATGGCACGGTGTGTTGAGCTCTCTGAGCTCCAGGTCTCTATACCCACAAACTGTTCCAAAAATGAATCAAGGGATTGACCGATTGGATCCATTTGACACTGGCTTTTATGCTTGGATAAATGGTACCTGAGCCTCGCAAAGGAGACTCGAGATCCTGCAAGGTTTTGCCTGTAAGCGACCTCTGGGCGATGAACCCTGCGAAGTGGAAATCCTGGACACTGCAGCGCTAATGCATTTTCTGCAGGGTGCTGGATAGGTCCAAGGGAGTGGACCCTAAACATGAAAGGGTACCCAGTCCTTGATAGTCCAAGTGACAGGAACCCCCCCGTGAAGGGTGAAAATTGGGCCCTTAGGGCCAGATTCTCGTCCAGCGGTGGCGTAAAGTATCCGATTTACGTTACGCCTCCGCAACTTAGACGGGCAAGTGCTGTATTCTCAAAGCACTTGCTCCGTAAGTTGCGGCGGCGTAGTGTAAATCGGCCGGCATAAGCCCGCCTTATTCAAATTTGGAACAGGGGGGCATGTTTTATGTAAATCTTCTGTGACCCGACGTGATTGACGTTTTTCATCTCCCAGTGTGCATTGCACCGCAAGGACGTATTGGTTTTGACGTGAACGTAAATTACGTCCAGCCCCATTCACGGACGAGTTACACAAACGACGTAAAAATTTTTTAATTTAGTCGCGGAACGGCGGCCATACTTAACATTGGTACGCCGCACCTACGCCACCATATAGCAGGGGTAACTATACGCCGGGAAAAGCCTAATGTAAACGGTGTAACTTTACTGCGTCGGCCGGGCGTACGTTCGTGAATGTGTGTATCTAGCTGATTTACATATTTCGACGCGTAAATCAGCGTACCACACCCCTAGTGGCCAGTGTAAATATGCAGTTATGATCCGACGGCGTAAGAGACTTACAGCTGTCGGATCTAATAGATATCTATGCGTAACTGATTCTAAGAATCAGGCGCATAGATACGACGGCACAACGCAGAGATACGATGGCGTATCTAGAGATACGCCGTCGTATCTCCACTGAGAATCTGGCCCTTAGTTTCTAAGTGGCCCTCGCCTGGACAGGTAAGTGAAACCCCTTTGTTTTATTATTGTGGGGAGTCCCAGTGATTCTAACAATCAGTGAAGCTAGCTAAAGGCTGGACACCTGTGTGCAGTGACCTTACGGGGGAGTTTTGGGCTAGCTGTGGGTATTTGCAATGTGTACTTTCTTGCTTGTGTCCTGGCTGTTTTCTACCTGTATGATGGCACACGATCGTTCGTGCTCAGCTCAGCAGTTGCTGCTTGGTGTCTGTGATGCATGTGCATTTGCACGTGCGCCGCTGAACTTAACAGTTTGTTTGTTTGGCGCCATGGTGCACGCGCTTTGTCATAACGTGCGCAGTTGCTTTTATATGGGCGCACAAAGATTTGCATCGTACGCGAATACAGTCACACCCGTCTGCCGGAACCATGCAGGTGCGTGCACATGAACGTTCCTTCCGGTGAGCACCCAGTTTATTTAAGCTGTGTAGGCCAAGCATGCGGTGCTTCCAGAAAGCAGCTGTGAGACAGAGCAGGCTCTGAACAGACACTTGCAGCAGTTCATTTCTCCTTACCCGGGGTCACATGAGTCACCAAGTGTTTGCTTGGCAGGCTATGGTGCTTAGCCGGATTGTTGCATAGGGGCTTGGTGAGCCCTATTAAAGGGTCTCCTTTCTGAGGTGTTAAATCTACACCCAACAACTCTTTGTTTGTGGCTATTAAATGTCTTCCAAAAAGAGGAGCGGGACTAACACTACATGGAAGGGCACATCTATGCCATCAGTAGTTCCTGATAAACCTAGTCGTACCCTGGTGTTGTATCTCTGAAGAACCAGAGGCTTCCGGCAATCTGAGCCACTGCGCCTATCTGGTATTGTGAACACAGTCAATGCTGCTGCTTCACCCTTTATCACTAAGGATGAAATGTCCTCAGCCCTAGCTGGGTTAGAGCACAGGATTGCCGGCATGATTGCCTCCATCCTGCAGGGTGGCAAGAAGCGTGACAGATCTCCCTCCCTGGAGTCTCCTAGTTTGGAATGGGTTGACAATGGGGAAGAGCTAAAAAGCTCAGGATTCAGTGGAGTGCCCGGCAGATGAGTCTGCTTTCGAGAAATCTGGACAAAGGGAGATCCAGTTGATGTCTGCCTCTCCGTCGCAAAGGCTTTTATCCTAACTCTGACCGAAATGGTTGGTTCTGCCTTTAAGTTGCCTCTTAAAAAAGCAGAGGCGACTGAGCCCCCCTGGTCCTCTTGGCATCCCTGAGGCCTTTTCAGCTGCACAGGCTTTCCCCCTACACCCCCTGCTGGAACAGGAGGTGTAAGCTGATTTGAATATCCTGACAGGATTTTGTTCCTCTTAAGGGTCCTTTCACACTAGCGGACCGTTCGTCCGTTCTTACAAGTCCGTTTTACGGACTTGTAATGAATCCCTATGGGATCGCGTCCGTTAGCGGATGGAGCATCGCTAACGTCCGCGACATCCGCGTCCGTCGGGGATCCGCTTTTGCGAACAGAAGAAACACTATTTTTCTTCCGTCCGGCGGAACGGATCGGATGCAGACGGACTGA
The DNA here is from genome assembly GCF_905171775.1 of Rana temporaria. Lineage (NCBI taxonomy): Eukaryota > Metazoa > Chordata > Amphibia > Anura > Ranidae > Rana > Rana temporaria. The sequence goes on along the minus strand of NC_053499.1, from coordinate 91,356,819 downwards.
CGGTCCGTCTGCATCCGATCCCCCAAGGGGAGGCGGAGCAGAGACAGGGCGGTCTCTGCACTGTGTGCGGGGACCGCCCCTATCCGCCGACAGCTCAGCGGGGATTGACGGATGATCCCCGCTGAGCTTTGGAGCGACACCACGGAGCGGACCACTCCATGTGAAAGGACCCTTAAGAGGTTTTACATTTTTATATCCCATGATCAAAGGTTCATTAAGAATGGGAGCAGGCCAGCCATAGATTGCAACTGTCTCTTCCTTAAACAAGAACTTAACTTATCCGGTAGATAATTGCACAGGGCTTGAAGGACCCTGTTGACAAAAAATTGGAGTCATTATTAAAAACGTTGTTTTCTTTGACCAGTTCAGCTATTTGTCCAGCTGTTGCAGCAATTGGTATTTGCCAGTCCGTAAAGGACCAGGTCAGACGGGCTGATAGGCCCAACCAGGAGGATGATCTGCCTGAAAGTAAGATCGTTTTGCTGTTGATGCCTTAAAAAGCATTCAATACAGCAGGTTTTTCATTTGGCTATCTTGTTTGTACATTTGCACAAACTTTTGTGGCTTAAGAACTGGTCAGTCGGGCTTCCTTATGAAAAAGCTATTAGCAGGTTTCCCTTTTCAGGAGGAACGTTTATTGGTGATCATTTGGACGTATATATCCATAATGATTTCCGGAGGGAAGGGTTCTCTACTCCCTGTGAAGAAAAGCACCAGGTGTCCCGTTGTTTAAAGCTTCAGGGACTGCTTCCTCAAATGTCTCAGGACCAGGGCAGTTCACCGCCAACAGGGCACTATAGCCTGGGGCAAGTCGCAATGCCAGGGCCAAGAAAAAACCCTGGTCCAAGATTCTTTCTAGATCCAGCACCAAGCCCTCCTTTTAGGGGACGCCCCCACTATATCGGTGGAGGGAAGGCTGCTGCACTTTGCAGACAGTTGGAGAACAATAATTTAAATTATGTTCCACGGTTACAAACTGGAGTTGCAGAGGGTTTTCCCCTCAGAGATTTTAAGTCTCCTGGATCCTCCAAGAATAGATTTTTTGCTTCAGGCACTATATAATTTAATGCATCAGGGAAGTGGTTGTACAGGTTTTACGGTTAAACAATAAACGGGGTCACAGGGCCCATTTTTTGATCGAAGATCCCTGAACCAGTATCTCTAATCCAGTCCTTTTGGGTGGAGTTTGTTCGCTCAGTTGTAGCCTCGTTCCATATGGAAGACTTTTTAGCCTCCATCGATATAAAGGATGCATATTTACACATACCTATATTTAAGCCTCATCAGAGGTTCCTGTGACTTGCATTTTCAGTTTGTGGCTTTACCCTTCGGACTTGCTACAACTCCTGAGTGATCACAAAGGTCCTAGCACTAGTACTGGGTCTTTTAAGGGGCCCAAGGGATCTTGGTGCTTGGGTATCTGAACTACCTCCTGCTCAGAGATCACTCACTACAGGCTCTAGAACAGAGCATAACATATACAGTGCAGTATTTGGAAAGCTTAGGCTGGATCATAAATACCAAAAGGTCAACCTTGAGACCAGTCTAAAGTTTTAGGTCCGATCCTAGAGTATTCTTGCCACCCGAAGGGATCTGTGCCCTGAAGAATCAGGTGCGTCAGATAAGGGGCACCAGACAACCCTCAATTCGGCTCTGTATGAGTCTTCTAGGGAGGATGGCAATTCTCCTACGAGGCAGTGCCCTATGCCCAGTTTCCATTCCAGGCCTCTACAACAAGACATCTTGTTGGCTTGGAACAGGAGGGACGAGCCCTGGATTATCCAATGTGCTTATCTCCTCAGGCACGTTTAAGGCCCAAACTGGTGGTTGCAGATCAGAACCTGTAAAAGGGAAAATCCTTTCTCCCGGTAACTTGGAGAGTACTGACTACATATGCCAGTCTCTCAGGCTAGGGAGCCATCCTTGAGGGGCTCATAGCTCAAGGAAAATTGTCAAGAACAGATTCTGCCCATCAACATCCTGGAATTACGGGCAGTAACGACTGGCTCTACAGTCCTAAATGGTGGAGCTTCATGACTACCCTATTAGGGTTCAGTCCGACAATGCCACTGCAGTGGCCCATATAAATCACCAAGGCGGGTACCAGGACTACAGACTAGCCTGGGCAGTCCATATCCCGGGAGTGAACTGGAAGGCAGAATTATATCGGCCACCAGCAGATCTGCCCGGGGGGGAATGGTCCCTACACCCACGGGTGTTCCAGGAATTTTGCCAACGTTGGGGATGGCCAGAGGTCAACCTACTGGCATCCAAGTTCAGCAACAAGCTACAGCAGTTTGTGTCCTGAACCAGAGATCCTCTGACAATCGAAGAAGGTGCTCTGGTAGTTCCATGGAGCCAATACTCCCTGGTTTATGCTTTCCCTCCAGTGCCTCTCCTTCCACATTTGTTGCGCAGGATTCAGAGAGCGCAAGCTCCAGTCATTCTGGTGGCACCAGCCTGGCCCAAAAGGCCCTGGTTCACGGAGATTGTAAGACTGACAATAGACGGGCCATGGACGCTTCCATGGCGCCCCGATCTACTGTCTTAAGGTCCTATATTCCACCCCAATTTACAGTCTCTAAATTTGAAGCTAGGGTGTTAAAGGACCGTGGCATCTTATGATCAGTGGTGTCTACCCTAGTGAAATGCTAGAAAAGCTGTCACTAGGAAGATCTAGCATAAGGTCTGGAAAAGATTATATTGCTTGGTGTGAAGCCAAAAAAATGGCATCCTGTAAATTCCTTTACTTTGAGTACATTATGGGACACAGAGGTCCCTCCCCTCTTTTTTGAGGATTCAGTGCTTGCTATAAAACTGATGTGCTTCCTGTATGGGAGGGGTTATATAGGGATCACTTCCTGTCTAACAACCGTTTGATCTACCAGTGTCCATTCCCCTGATGATGAAGTATAAACCCAGCAGGTCCCATGATGTACTAAAAAAAAAACGATTTTACAGGTAAGTATGACGAAAACATTATAGAAATGGAAAACAGTGCAGCGCTATTATTAATAATTAAATACTTAAATACAATTGAGTAAAAGTGCAAAAAAAGATGTTGTAGACAAAAGTCCTTGTGAAAAAGAGTCAGAAAAAAATAGGATAATATAAGTGTTATAAAAGACAGCAAAGTCCGTTTGAAAGCCCAAATTAAAGAGTGTCTCAATCCGGTGTTATTTCCTCTATAAAAAAGTTCCTTAAATAACAAAATGTGATGAATTCTTGATTGCTGTGAAATGGTGTTCACCCATGCAATTCGTGAAATAGGATTAACCGCTTACCAGAGGTAAAGACTGTTTTCCACCAGTCTTATAGAGCCTATGGGAAGTCAGGTCTCCCAATACCTTTTCAGTACTAATGAAACTCAGCATTCAATCCGGGGTGTCATAAAAATGGAACAAAAGAAACTTCTCATAGTGCATAACGTTTAAACCAAAGAGTTACGTTTAATTAGGTAATGCACTTACAGTTAAGTTGCCAAAAACTGCATAACGGTGGACAAGGATAAAAAAGAGCGCCTCAGCTGTAGTGTTCCGATGCAAAAACATTATAGGCCCAGATCCACAAACGAATTACGTAATTTCAAAGTTCCCCCGTCGTATCTTTGTTTTGTATCCACAAAAACAAGATACGACTAAATGAGGGATCGATCCGACAGGCATACGTCTTAGTACGCCGTCAGATCATAGGTGCATATTTACGCTGGCCGATAGGTGGCGTTTCCCTGTCGAATTCCGCGGAGAGTAGCAAATTAGCTAGATATGGCGATCCACGAACGTACGTCTGGCCGGCGCATTTTTTTACGTCGTTTGCGTTCGGCTTTTTTCCTGCGTATAGTTACCCCTGCTATATGAGGCGTATCCTATGTTAAGTATGGCCTTCGTTCCCGCATCTAATTTTGAAAATGTTACGTCGTTTGCGTAAGTCGTTCGCGAATAGGGCTTTGCGTAGAATGATGTCAACCGTCGTAAGCATTGGCTTGTTCCGGTTAATTTCGAGCATGCACACTGGGATACCCCCACGGACGGCGCATGCGCCATTCAAAAAAACGTCATTTACGTCGGGTCACGACGTATTAACATAAAACACGCCCCATCACATACATTTGAATTGCGCGCCCCTTATGCCGCCTAAGTTACACTACGCCGCCGTAATTTTACGGCGGGAATTCTTTGAGGATTACAAAAAAAATGTAAGTTACGGCGGCGTAGTGTATCTGAGATACACTACGCCGGACGGAGAGAGCGCCGCGCTTCGTGGATCTGGCCCTATATTTTTTTAGGGCAGGTTTAGGAAATCTTAGTTGGTTGCAAAAAACATAAATGTTATATTAGAAAATGGTTTGGGTATTTTTTCAGTCAAGTTTTCATGAAAGTATTAATTTCTGTTAAGTGATTTTCATTCATACTTTCTTAATTTTTAAATCTCCAGAAATAGATGAATGTTCCCTTTTCTCAGAAATCTGCTCACCTCATGGCAAGTGCGAGAATCTAGATGGATCATATATGTGTATCTGTGACCCTGGCTATGCACCTACTGAGGTCCACAAGAAATGTGAGGGTGTGTATCCTATTAAATGATAGATACGATAATGCCGCATACACACGATAATTTTTCGGCATTAAAAAACGTTGTTTTAAAAAAATGTCATTTAAAAATGGTCGTGTGTGGGCTTCACATAATTTTTCGGGTTGTTATGGTTTAGGGTCGTTTTTCGGCTTGTAAAAAAATGTTCGTGTGGGGGCTAAAACGACGTTAAAAACCCGCGCATGCTCAGAAGCAAGTTTATGAGACGGGAGCACTCGTTCTGGTAAAACTACCATTCATAATGGAGTAAGCACATTGTCATAATGGAGTAAGCACATTCATCACGCTGTAACAGACAGAAAAGCGCGAATTGTCTTTTACTAACACGGAATCAGCTAAAGCTGAGGGTGGCGTCATCCGCATTGAACTTCCCCTTTATAGTGCCATTGTACGTATTGTACGTCAGTGCGCTTTGCTAGAGCATTTTTTTAAAAAGATGAAGTGTGGGCAACGTCGTTTTAATGATGAAGTTGGAAAAACGTTGTTTTTTCTACATGCCGAAAAACGTTGTCTTTTTTTTTCATGCCGAAAAATGATTGTGTGTACACGGCATAAAGATATTTTATTGTCATTGTACACATACAACATTTATCAGGATATTCTTTACAATAGCAATAAAACATTTCTCAACACAACCACACATACATACTCTTAGCACATGCCCACATATCTGTTTAAATATGACAAAATATAAAATGTTATTTAAAAAATTCAAAGATAAATAAATACATAGAACTTCATTGTGTCAGCCAACTTGTTTCTCATATATCCTCTTTGTTTGGCCTCCTGTAAAGAAGGTTTCCCGTGGACTTGATCTTCGAGACTGCTTCTGAGTCTGGATGACACACTGTTCTGTGACAGTGTTCTTGCTGTAAATGTAACAAAAGAGCAATGCTGTTGTTCTTTGGGGGCAGGATGGGGAGACCACTGTGAGATATATCCTTGCCCCGTGCACAGCTCAGGTACATCTTATTTATTTTATAGTATTTTTTCTCATTATGTACTGTATCTGTATATCTATGGGCTTATTCACACGCGTGTCAATACCCTGTATTTATGCAGCATTTGATTCAGCATTTTTAAAACCTATAATTGCTCTTTAACATCTGCCTTGAATATTACAATGGCACCACGCAGTGCTGTTCATACAGGAGTGGTAGCGTTGTGTTGTGTTAACATTAAAGGGTCACTAAAGGAATTTTTTTTTTTAGCTAAATAGCTTCCTTTACCTTACTGCAGTCCTGGTTTTCATGTCCCATTGTTCGTTTTTGCTATGAAGTTGCTGTGTAATCCTTCTCCTGTTCTGAACAGTCGTTTCCTGATGAAAAAAGTAATGGGAGCTTTCTCTCTGTCTTGGGAATAATCAAGGAGGTTGTGATTACTGTGTGTCCTAGGCCTCGTACACACGGACGGACAGTCCTCTGAAAACGGTCCCCGCCAGGGAAGATTTCTGTCTGATGGTTGTACACACCATCCGACAGATATCCGCACGTAAACAATAAGCGGGGGACGTGGCCGCGCCATCGCACCCCCCCCGGCGACGATGACACGGCGTCGTGGGCGGCCCTGGAAGTTCAAAGCTTTCCACGCATTGCGTCGAATCCAAGTACGGACGCATGCGAGGGATGGTGGTCGGTCGGACGTGTCCGGTGAGTCTGTACAGACGACCGAACACGTTCGACGGACAGGTTTCCAGCGGACAGATTTCTTAGCAAGCTAAGAAATTTTTGTCCGCTGGAAACTGTCCGATCCGCCGGACAATTGTCCGGTCGGGCCTACACATGACCGGATCTGTCCGCTGAAACTGGTCCGTCGGACCAGTTTCAGCGGACAGATCTGGTCGTGTGTACGGGGCCTAAAACACCTCAGAAACAATCACTTTCGTTTTACAAACCATCACTGCCCTCTATTGGCTCTGTGTCTCTGTACTTCACAGAAACTACAGGTACATTATATGATTGATTTGTATCTATTTTTAATCATTTTTAAAAGGAATCAGTTAACTATTATGGGCCAGATCCACGAAGCAGTTACGCTGGCGTATCTATTGATGCGCCGCGTAACTGCTAGGTTGCTCCGGCGTATCTTTGTTTTGTATCCACAAAACAATATACACCTGAAGCTGGGCTAGATCCGACTGGCGTACGTCTTAGGTGCATATTTACGCTGGCCGCTAGGTGGCGCTTCCGTTGTTTTCTGCGTCGAGTATGGAAATTAACTAGATACGCGAATCCACAAACGTATGTCTGGCCGGCGCATTTTTTTACGTAGTTTCCGTAAGGCTTTTTCCGGCGTAAAGTTACCCCTGCTATATGAGGCGTACTCAATGTTAAGTATGGATGTTGTTCCCGCGTCGAATTTTGAACATTTTACGTCGTTTGCGTAAGTCGTTCGCGAATAGGGCTTTGCGTAGAATTACGTTCACGTCCAAAGCATTGGCTTTTTTTGCGGGTTAATTTGGAGCATGCGCGCTGGGATACCCCCACGGACGGCGCATGCGCCGTTAAAAAAAACGTAATTTACGACGGGTCAAGACGTATTAACATAAAACACGCCCCCATCTCATCCATTTGAATTGCGCGCCCTTACGCCGACACAGATACACTACGCCGCCGTAACTTACGGCGCAAATTCTTTGTGGATACGGGAAATACGCTGTAAGTTGCGGCGGCGTAGTGTATCTGAGATACACTACAGAACTCCCTGAAGGCCCAGAAGCCGGGGGGAGAGGTGAGTACCAATCAAAAGAATTTTAATTGATCAAAAAGATTTTGATCGATCAAAAAAATTAAAGATTAATCGATTATTTAAAAGTTAATTTGCACAGCCCTATATATATATATTACGTGAACGTAATTCTACGCTTCAGGTGTATCTTGTATATATATATATATATATATATATATATTGTTAAAGTGCCGGGAGGCTGGGGGAGGAGAAGTGACAGAGATACAGAAGACATAATGGACATATGCCTCTAACATGTGTCATGCGATGTGTCAAAAACCTCTCCCTTCTCCAGGCGTGTTCTCGGTTCCAAAATATTCAGACATAACTTCATTATATGATGGTTTATTCTTCCAACGATATGACAGCAAATAGACAGTTTATGCTTACATTGATTACAGCTGGTAAGAACATCAATGGCAAGTAGGCATCTCAGAAAAGTTACAGAAGGAGGTAATAGATGGTACATCTTCTATGCTGGCTATAGAGCCTCTCCGAGCAGGTTGGTTTCCAAACCCCCATCTCATCTGCAGAGTCCGATGACCCCGAGACCCCCGTGGGTCGGGTGACCCTGAGGATTCCTCCCTACTACCACTTCCCATGTGTTCTTATACAAGTTTAACAGCTAACTAAGCACAAATCTAGCTTTCCAAACAAGGTTACGATGAGCTTTAACACTCGCTTATGTATATTTAAGTAACATCTCCACCCATCTTCTTGACGTATGTTTTCAAGTATAGATGTGGACTACGCTATCAGCTGTTCTGTCGTCCTACATTGACCTTGTCCTCAAAGCTACCATGTCCTAAGCATTGATTCAGATACATTTATTACATAAAAATATTAATGAATTTAAAATCTAACAATTCCCCCTTAATGCACTGTAATTAACAAACAAAATAAGTGCATTCATCTTAAATAATAAAGGTTTCTGATTCACTTTTTTCCAATACAAACAATACAATTTAACATTTCAGATATTGTACATAAACTTTTTCCATAATTCTGCGATATTCCTGTGAAATATTTAACCATTTTATTCCATTAAGAAATTATAAATTATTATATTATTAATTTATTTTTTATTTATTCTCCATCTAAATGATGTAATATTAAAATTTTTCTTCCTTTACCTTCATAAATTTTACTTCGTATAACTTCAACCATATCATATAACTATTTATCATAAAGAAGAAATAAATATATTTGATGTATCAAATTATATTACTCTATATATTAATTAATAAATACAATTTTTTTTTCATTTCTCTTGAAATTTCAATAACCAAATTTCTTCAGTATAAGTTTTTTATACATTATCCTAGACACTGAACAATTATAAACATAATATGAAATCTATGTGTTTGTGGATATATGAAAACATAACTTTCCCATTATTTGATTGTCATATCTTTATATATTCTATCTTTTTTTTTCTATTTTATTTTCTATCTTTTTAATCTATTCATTTTATTTATTTATCAATCTATTTAATTTTTTTATCTATCTATATAATTCATTTATCTATCCATGACCAGCAAGCAACTTTCTTTCATTTATTGTTCAATGTTCCATATTATTTAATTCAACAATAATTCTGTTTAGATACTTTAAAATCCTTTTCTTCCACACAAACCTGTATGTTTTTTAACTATATTAATACTTCAAATGTATACTTTGTTATACATTCTTGTAATAACAAACTATCCATCCAATTTTCCCAAGTTATGTGTTCTATAAAAATGAATACAAAATTAATTATTCTATATGAAATAATAATTCTATGTGTATCTATATGTATTCTTATAAAAGATTTAGAAACCAAAATATAACAACTATTTTTCCATATTTCAAAAAATTCAAAAAATTTCTATATTAGAATTACATTCCAACTCCCCCTTACATAATGATCAATCGATCAATATGTCACTTTTGATGTAAGTCCATATGAATAAATCATTGAAGTTCATCCAAAAATGATGATCCTTGATAACATAATCAAAAAAATAATTTTGAAAAAACTAGAAGTAATAACAAAATAGAATTTTAGTTGTGCTTGTTTCATGGTCATGGAAGTATCCAAAAAATTACATTACCGTCCCAATTGAAATCTGATATTTCAGTTGGCATTCCTATTGACATCCCTGGTACCTTAAAATCTATAATTCCTAACCATAACTTTAGCTACTGGAATAAATTATGAAACACTCATAAAAAGTAGAAATCTTATTCAAAACATAATTTCTGTTCAAATTTAGCAAAGGCCTAGCCGTATTTTGTGAACAAACTTCTGAAATTCCTATACTTGTACTTTGTCCTATTCAACAGATTGCAAATAACTACATATGCTAATTTTAAAAAAAACATAGAAGAACAGACATTCTTCATCCTGTCATTAACTCAAAAAAATTTAACCAACCTTTACTTTAGAAAAGGTTTTAAACCAAAAATATAACAGGTAAATAAGTCACTTAGTATTTACCTTTTCTTGAATCATCTTACCCTATTAGACTTTAAAATACTATTGTAGCGTTCTATAATATCAGGGTACTAAAGATGATAAGAAACAATAACTTTATCAAATATTAAAATTGCATACATGTCCTTCATCACCTGTCCTATAAAAATGAAAAAAAACATTATCTGATTCCATGGTTGAAAACAATCCCCAATGGAATGTGACAAAATTCATAACTTAGTTTTCATTAAAAATATATAATTTTTTCCTAGAATTACCTCAATTAATTTTATCAAAAAAAAATTACTAAAAAGGAAAAAACATACTTGTATACTCCTTCAGCAGGTGAAAAAATCTAATATACTCAATCTACACAGATTGCAAATCTCTCAATACGTTATAGTATCAGATCACTCTTTGCCTTTTGGATTTCTCTATAAACATAATAAAACAATATTCAAGAAGTTTGATGACAAAAATGCTCTAATAATGAGTAGTTCAAAATTTCTTTCATTAGCTCAAACAAAAAATCAATTAATCAATTTGTCAAGTCAATCTGTCAGGTATCTGGATATGCAAAAATAAATATTTTCATTTAAAAATAATTCTATCCATTTTTGTTGGAATCAATTATTTTTACAATGATTTTTATCTTCATTATCAGTCTGTACTGAGACAAAATTTTCATCATCCCCCTTTTTATTCTGTGACTAATTATATTTTGTAAAAGTAATATTTTTACCATATTATTGTATTTTTCTTTACTATACTTTACTTATAATTGCTTTAATTTTGCAAAAGAACATTTAGGTTGGGTTTTCCTATACCACATGCCCTGTCACTCTGACTGCTAAGCAAACAAGTCTTAAGATCACTTTTTCAGTGTATACAGACATTCAGAAAGTTTCATCTGTGCCAATATAAATATATAAATATACTGTATATAGATATAAACGGATTCTTCCCAATAAATATCCACTGAAAAATTGATAAAGTAACATTTGCATGACTTGCTTGCATAATTGTGGCTTATTACACTGCATAATTTTAGCTTCAATGTCCCATTTCAACTGACCTTACATCCAGTTGTCACTCAGACAAAAGCTTAATCAAAGCCTTGTGTTGACACTTCATGTTTAAAAATAACACCTTTAGTTTTATCAAAACAAATGGTGCAAAATCCACGTGTTTTTTTAAAACAATTACTTTAGTTAGTACTTAGTAATACATTATTAAATATTTTTTCCAACCATGCACCTTTATTTCAGATTTCTGAAAAAAGTTTAAACACTAACATGTGTTCAGATCCATAGGGAAAAAACTCTTGTCATGACTGACCATCTGCTTAGTAACTTTACCTCCATTTCTCTGTTAATGACACACTTTTTACATGTCCCAGAGAAAAGATCTGTCACACTGTCAGTCTTAACTACCATTCACTATACAATTTTCAACCAATCTCATTTTATCATTTTTTAAATTTTTAACCTTTTTTAAAATGTTAAAAACATATTTGGTTTGTACATCTGCTAAAAATCATGTACATAACAATATAAAATGACTTTGATTATAGTAATGACAAAACATCGTTTAGGAGAAAATCTCATGAAACTTCACAGATTAGTTCCAGCCTAATGAACTGTGAATTGGCCATTTTCCTGAGAAAATTCCTCCAAACAAAATTCTCATTTCATCTGAAATAGTCAATTATAAAAACTTTTAACAATACTTTTTCTTCAATTTTTGCTAATTTTAGATTGAACAAAACTTTCATATTTTAATATTTTTCCTGGGTAAACTTTAGTATTTAGAACAATTTACTACTTTTAATTAAATAACCAAACCCAAGTTTGGAAACTTTTGTAAAAATTGCTCAATCCTTAACTTATTATTTTCTACAACCAAATCTGTAGGATTTTTGTTAAATACTAAATACCTTGTTGTTTACCATTAACTGAATTTTATACAGTTCTTACATAATTTTAATCAATAGTTTTTCCTTAAACTTCTGCCCCTGTATGTGCTTTGAATGACATGCAATAACACATTTCTGTTGTTTTAGGGCTAAAATATTAATATATCAATTCCCGAATATTACTGAGATATACTTCTGAACCTTGAGATTTTTAACCATCCCATGTTAACCCACTTATATAAAAAAACATATTTACCCCTTGTTTTAGAATGATTTTCCTGTGTACACTTAAAAACAAGCAATAAACAATGCCCTTTAACTTTGTCTTAACTTTAGTTTCTTTCGCTTGTTACATTGACTGTCTTTGGTTATTTTTCTTGTTGCATTTTCATGTTGCTGTATCTGCATACGTTGCTTTATCTTTGGAAGAATAATGTCCTTATTTTCTTTGAAGAATTCATTTTCTAACAGTTCTTGTACTGATCCTCTGGCCCGCCGTTCCTTTTTCTTTGGCTCACGTGTTAGTGTAACTGTTTATTTAAGCTATAAAGTAGCCTCAAGTAAACAAATGTAAAGATGCGTGCGTAAAAAATAATGTCTTTCTCCTTTTTGTGTAGCAAAAGGAATGTATAATGTATAGTGTATTCTTGGACAGTTCAAACATCAAAATCCATAATAGCTCACTCAAAGTGTACATCTGCCTGTGTGACTACAATGGTGGCCTTAAAAAATAACGTGAAGCTTTAGATTCTATTTCTTAGAAGCTTCTTGGCAGGTCTCCACGTACGTAAACGTCTACGATTTTTCTCCATAACCAGAAAGTCCTTGCTGGATTTCCCATGATATATTGAAACCTTCTGTCCAAAATAGCTGTGGCTCAGTAGCCCTGTGTAAGGTTTTTTTTTTTTTTTTCTTCTGCTCGTAAGCTACGAGCATTCTGACAGGTGAGAAAACAAAACAGCGTAGAAACTCACCCTGTGTTTTTGAGCCTTCTCTCGTCTGATTGAACACAAACGCCTTTTTGTTTCTAAGTTCTTTGGTCGTATTTTTCTTCAAGACTTGAAAGAACATCTTTGACTTCATTTCTTCATTTCCCCCTTGTCAAGGCTTTAGGAAAAAAAATGACCAGTCTGGCTGGCGTCCGCCATTGACCTTGTCCTCAAAGCTACCATGTCCTAAGCATTGATTCAGATACATTTATTACATAAAAATATTAATGAATTTAAAATCTAACATATATATACACATACATGTGTATTTTATATTATATATATATTATATATATATATATATATATATATATATATATATATATATATATATATATATATATACACATCACACATATATACAGTATCTATATACACATGTATGTGTGTGTGTGTGTATATATATATATATATATATATATATATATATATATATATATATATATATATATATATATATATATATATATATATATATAAATATTTTATGTTGTTAATATTCATTTTTAACCCACTGGTGCTGATATTAGGAAGAAATAAACCTTCTTCCTCTTATCACACCAGCTTCTCTCCCAGATTCTCCACCTCTGAGCTGGTGAATCTGGAAGGGAGATATTTCAGTGGAAGAGCTGTGAAATCTTCAGATCACAGTTTATTAAACTGGCCGTTTCTGACAAAACAGCCATGTGCTGTGATGAGAAGTGAAGAACATGTTCTCTGCTCCTTATCTCCGTTTATTAAACCGGCAATGCTCTGTGATAAGCCGTGATCATCATGATCTCGGCTTATCACGCTTTGGTGTCTGTTTAATAAACTGTGACGTTTTTCACAGTTCAGTTCACAGCAGTTCTCAAAGGAAAATTATCTCCTCTGCAGCCAGTTTAAAAAACTGAGAACTTCAGTTCTCAGAGGGAGAACAGAGGAGAAGTGTTGCCTCTGAAAACGACTGAGATCTGTGTAAAAGTGGGTGTGCTGCCTGTAATCTTGTGAGATATTGTGAGATTACAGTGCAGCCGAGTTCAGAAAGTGAAAATAAAGTTTAAAAGAACATGTAATTACATGTTTTCAGACATGTGATAACTATATATCCTGTATACATACACATGGGTGTGTGTGTGTGTGTGTGTGTGTGTGTGTGTGTGTGTGTGTGTGTGTGTGTGTGTGTGTGTGTGTGTATATATTATAATATATATATATATATATATATATATATATACATTATATATGTATATATACACAAATATATATATATATATTCATGTGTTTGTGTATATATGTGTGTGTGTATACATATATATAAATACTGTATATATGTGTGTATGTTTGTATATATATATATATATATATATATATATATATATATACACACACACACACACACGTATATTGCAGTATATATATTGTAAGGGGTTAGCTCGGTAGCGGGGTGTGTGACCCCCTGGATGGGTTCACTACACACTGAATTTATACAGACAGGCAGTCGAAGACGGTTGAAAACAACGATTTTGGTTTATTGTTCCATCTTGCTGGAAACAAGTGCAAGCATCCAAACAGCATAAACAAAATCAAACATAAAATAAACCCTGGCCACTTTGGGTGTCTACCTTCCACACAGGAACCTATTTATGGAGTCTGGCACAGCCTAGTGCTGGGCAGACACTGCTGGTCATACAGCAGAAAAACAATAGTCTCTTTTTGATTTTTATCACACAGAAAATCAATTCCTCCTCACCTCCTCAGAAGACTTTCAGCTACTGCTCTCCTTCACTCACAAAGCCTCAAGATGCAGCAAATCAGTGGTAATCCTCTGGATTACTTATAGAGGCCTTAATTTCCTCATTCTGAACAGCTGAAGTTTTCCAACGCCCTTAGACCTTTTCTGGCTACTTCTGCAGCCAACGCCCAATAACAATTGGTGTATTGTCTAAACAGGGCAGAAGTGTATCTCCCATCTGTGACAACACCCACAGATTTACCTGACTTCCTGTCACATACCCCCCCCCTCTTGTTTCAACCCTAGGGTTGGGACACAGGTTGCCAGGCAGGCATGCACTCGGGACAACCCATCTGCATTCCCCATTTTAGCACCGGGCGATGCGTTACCACAAAACTAAATTCCTGGAGGGCCAGGAACCACCTATTTATTCTCCTATTGGTCTCGTTGTTCTGTGCCTTCCACTTTAATGGGGCATGATCCGTCACCAGTTTAAACTGTCTACCCACGAGGTAGTACCAGAGAGAATCCAAAGCCCATTCACCGCCAAACATTCTTTTCATGGTGGCATAATTCTCCTCATGGGCCTTCAACTTTCGACTGAGGTACATAACAGGGTGTTCCTCCCCCTTGATAATCTGAGACAGTACAGCTCCTAACCCCACATTTGATGCATCTGTCTGAACCACGAAGTCCCGTGAAAAATCAGGCGAATTTAAAACTGGCTGACTACATAAGGCCTGCTTTAACGCCTGAAAATCTGTTTCTGCTTCGGGAGTCCATTTGGTCATTACAGACTCCCTCCCTTTGGTCAAATTGGTCAGGGGAGCAGCCTGTGAGGCAAAATGGGGGATAAAGCGGCGATAATAGCCCGCGATCCCCAAAAATGCACGAACCTGTTTCTTGTTGGTGGGACGGGGCCAATCCTGAATAGCCTCAACTTTGTTTATTTGGGGCTTGATTAGACCTCTTCCAATGGTATACCCCAGATACTTTGCCTCTTCTAACCCTAGGGTACATTTTTTTGGATTGGCTGTAAACCCGGCATTCCAGATGGAATCTAACACAGCCTGAACTTTTGGCAAGTGTGATTCCCAATCCTCACTGTGGATGACAACGTCATCGAGGTATGCAGCAGCATAGGCTCGATGAGGCCGAAGGTTCTTATCCATGGTGCGTTGAAATGTGGCGGGAGCATTCTGTAACCCAAAAGGCATCCTCCGATATTGGAAAGATCCGTCTGGAGTTACAAATGCTGTTTTTTCGCTGGCCGACTCCAAGAGAGGAATTTGCCAACAACCCTTGGTCAGGTCTAACGTTGTCATCTACCGGGCAGTGCCTAGGCGATCAATCAGTTCATCTATGCGGGGCATAGGATAGGTGTCAAACTTAGTAATTTTATTTAGGCTGCGAAAGTCATTACAAAACCGCCAACTTTCATCTGTTTTGGGCACTAAGACAATGGGACTGGACCAATCACTATTTGACTCTTCTATCACCCCCAGCACAAGCATTTTTTTTACTTCCTGGCGAATTGCCTCTCGCCGGGCTTCTGGAATTCTATAAGGCTTCAACTTGACCTTATCCCCTGGTGTAGTGATAATGTCATGTTCAACTCCGGAGACCCAACCTGGCAGGTCTGAAAACTTCTCCTTATTACGGAGCACAAATTCTTTAACCTCCTGTTTCTGAGTTTTGGATAGAGTCTCCGCTATCTCAACTTCAGGGACAGCCAGGTTAAATGGAGAAGAAAATCGGGTAGTTTTAGCGACCAAGGACTCTCTATCCTTCCATGGTTTTAGCAAGTTCACGTGATAAAGCTGCTCAGGTTTTCGTCTTCCCGGTTGGCTAATTTTATAATTCACCACTCCCATTTTTTCCAACACTTCATATGGACCCTGCCATTTGGCTAGGTATTTACTTTCGACAGTGGGGAACAGCACCAACACCCTATCACCAGGTGCAAAGGAACGGACCTGGGCCCCACGATTGTAAATCCTTTGAGCCAATTGGGCTTGGGCTAAATGTTCCTTCACAATCGGCATCACTTGGGCAATTATATCTTGCATTTGGGCCACATGTTCAATCACACTTTGATGAAGGGAACTCCCACTCTCCCATGTTTCCCTGGCAATGTCCAGTAGGCCCCGGGGGTGCCTTCCACACAGTAGCTCAAACGGAGAGAACCCTGTGGACGATTGGGGAACCTCTCTTATTGCAAACATCAGATAAGGGAGCAGATAATCCCAATTCTTTCCGTCTTTATCCACCACCTTCCTCAACATTTGTTTTAAGGTTTTATTAAACCTAACACGTCTGTTTGAGGGTGATATACTGATGTATGTAATTGGGTCACTTTCAGGAGTTTACAAAGTTCTTTGGTCACCCTAGACATAAACGAGGTGCCCTGGTCAGTTAGGACTTCCTTAGGAAGACCCACACGGCTGAAAACCTGAAACAACTCTTTGGCAATGGTTTTAGCAGAGGTGTTTCGGAGAGGAATCGCTTCTGGGTACCGGGTGGCATAGTCCATTATTACCAAGATGTGCTGGTGCCCTCTAGTGGACTTCAGTAAGGGGCCAACCAAGTCCATGGCGATCCTCTCAAAAGGGACCTCGATAATGGGCAGGGGTACCAACGGACTGTGGAAATGTGGCATGGGTGCAGTAATCCGACACACTGGACAGGAAGAGCAGTACAATTCCACTTCTTTAGTGATCCCAGGCCAATAAAATCTCTGGGTGATCCTCTCCTGGGTTTGTTCCGCTCCCAAATGTCCCCAAAGAATGTGCCCATGGGCCAGTTTCAAAACCATCTTGCGGTACGGTTTAGGCACTACCAGTTGCTCAATGTCCTCTATCCTCTGTGACACTCGATATAACAGGTCCCTTTCAATAATGAAGTAAGGGAGGACAACCCTCTCGTCAGGGTTACCTAACTCCCCATCTATCTTCACTACATTCTCCCGGGCTCTTAGCAATGTGGGGTCCCTCAATTGCTCAGTGACAAAATTTTCTCTGTGCACCTCGAGGTCATCAAACCCTATCGGCCGCTGTTCCTCTTCTGAGGTAGCAGGCTCCTCCAGGGACTGGTGTTTCCCCTGCTAATACTGAGAATGGAAACTCAGGAGAATCCTCACAGTTATAGGTTTCTGGAGTAGATGGTTCAGACTCAGAAGAACCACCTACTGGGGAATCTGGGCAGTCCCAGAGTTCCCAGAATTTTGGGAAATCCCTTCCCACAATGGCGTCATGTGGCAGTTTGGGAACTAAACCCACCTGGTGACACAAGTTACCGAGGGAGGTTTCAAAGGAAACCGTAGTCACCGGATATTCTCGAGTGTCCCCATGTACACAAACTACAGCCATTTTCCTAGGATGTAAGGTTTTTCCCACCACTAGATCACTTTTCACTAAGGTGACCAGACTACCTGAATCCAACAATAACACAACATTTTTACCATCTAAGCACATTCTATATAAAGGTTTCTCATTTCCCTTTACTGCAGTGCATGTGGTTGCAAAAAGGGACTGTCGTCTCTCTGTCAGAAAGTCACACTGCATGGGTTCATCACCCGCTGGGCAAACCGCTGCTACATGTTCCTCTTCCTGGCAACGGTAACAAATCAACCTTCTCGTCCTCTCCTGTGGGATGGGTCTTCCAGGCCTCTCGCCAAACATTAGCAGTAGTCCCGATAATTCCTCTAGTTTCTCCTTGGTACCTCCCTCCACCCCCATCCCTTGATGCAGTCTTACCTATAGGTGGGGAGGGTCTGGTCTTAGGGTGGAAAGTCTGTGAGTCTCTGGTGGAAGAGGACAAATTCTATGTTGTTAGGTACCTTTCGACCAGGTCTACAAGTTTGTCTGCGGTTTCTGGACCACCATGGTTCACCCATTTCTGCAGGGTGTTAGGAAGAGACCTAAGATATTTTTCCATGACTACTCGCTCCAAAATTTTTGGTCCGGACAGAGTTTCTGGCTGTAGCCATTTCCTAGCCAAATGGATGAGGTCATACATCTGCGACCGAGGTGGCTTCCTCAGCTGATAAGTCCAATTGTGGACCTGCTGAGCACAGACATCCAGGGTTACACCAAAACGTGTCAATATTTCCTCTTTTAACCTATCATAGTTTTTCGCGTCTGCCAGCTCCAAATCAAAATATGCCTTTTGGGCTTCTCCAGATAATAGGGGGGCCACTAGTCCAGCCCACTGTTCTTTAGGCCAACTCTCTCTTTCCGCTGCTCTCTCAAACGTGGTCAGAAACATCTCAGGGTCCTCATCTGCAGTCATCTTTGGCAATAAGTGTTTTACCCGAAAAGTCGGTATGTAACTGGCCTGACTCACAGCCTCGGTCTGCTGTCTCTGAAGCTGTTTCATGATGGCCTCCATTTGCTGCTGGTGTCTCTGTTTCAAGCCTGCAATGCTCTCTCGGTGAGCTGCAAGGCTCTCTTGGTGAACCTGTTGTTGAGCTTCCATGCTCTCTTGGTGAGCCTGTTGTTGAGCTGCATGAGCCTGTTGTTGAGCTGCCTGAGCCTGTTGTTGAGCTGCCATGCTCTCTTGGTAAACCTATTGTTGAGCTGCCAGGCTCCGCTGCAAACCTGCATTCGTCTGCTGTTGATTTGCATTTGCTATAGCCAGCTGTTTCAGTATCTCCTCCATTTTGGGTTTACTTTAACTGCCCGCGGCACTCCACCATGCGTAAGGGGTTAGCTCGGTAGCGGGGTGTGTGACCCCCTGGATGGGTTCACTACACACTGAATTTATACAGACATGCAGTCGAAGATGGTTGAAAACAAAGATTTTGGTTTATTCTTCCATCTTGCTGGAAACAAGTGCAAGCATCCAAACCGCATAAACAAAATCAAACATAAAAAAAACCCTGGCCACTTTGGCGTCTACCTTCCGCACAGGAACCTATCTATGGAGTCTGGCACAGCCTAGTGCTGGGCAGACACTGCTGGTCATACAGCAGAAAAACTATAGTTTATTTTTGATTTTTATCACACAGAAAAATCAATCTCCTCCTCACCTCCTCAGAAGACTTTCAGCTACTGTTCTCCTTCACTCACAAAGCCTCAGGATGCAGCAAATCAGTGGTAATCCTCTGGATTACTTATAGAGGCCTTAATTTCCTCATTCTGAACAGCTGAAGTTTTCCAACGCCCTTAGACCTTTTCTGGCTACTTCTGCAGCCGACGCCTAATAACAATTGGTGTATTGTCTAAACAAGGCAGAAGTGTATTTCCCATCTGTGACAACACCCACAGATTTACCTGACTTCCTGTCACAATATATATACTGTATATATATATATACACACATACATACACACATATATACAGTAACTATATACACACGTATGTGTGTGTGTATATATATATATTGTTAATATTCATTTTAACCCACTGGTGCTGATATTAGGAAGAAATAAGCCTTCTTCCTCTTATCACACCAGCTTCTCTCCCAGATTCTCCACCTCTGAGCTGGTGAATCTGGAAGGGAGATATTTCAGTGGAAGAGCTGTGAAATCTTCAGATCACGGTTTATTAAACTGGCCGTTTGTGACAAAACAGCCATGTGCTGTGATGAGAAGTGAAGAACATGTTCTCTGCTCCTTATCTCCGTTTATTAAACCGGCAATGCTCTGTGATAAGCCGTGATCATCATGATCTCAGCATATCACGGTTTATTTAACGTACGCACAGAAGTGATGAGCATACACCAGCAAGTGTCCAAAGTGAAAAATAGATGGTACTTCAAGTGACTTTCGTGACACCCTCCACCAATGGTAGTTATAGCAGCTCACCTCAGCTAATGGACCCCTGAATATATCAGTCAGGTCTTTCAAGCAGTTCCCTCAATGCGATGATCAAGCCAGGCACTCTGGGTCAGGAGGATATTAAACCAGTACTTAGAGCATAAGTGATCTCATCAATCGACTCCAATATGGTATATATATGAAAAAGCAAAAACAAAATCTAGTGCTCTCCGTTTGAATACATTTATTGTAAAAGTAAAAATTGATGCACTTACAAGTTCCACAGTGCCAAGGGTTTACAGCGTGTAAAAACAATCTGTACTCCACGAGACAATGTGTGGGATGCGGGTGACGTCACGATCATCGATCGCGTGTTACGTACGCGTTACGTCCCAAAGGTGCGGGACTTCTACGGTGAGGGAATGACGTGAGGCACCAGCTTATGTACGCTGCTAGCCAGCAACTCCAGCCAATAACGCAGGTATACACTGAAAACGTCACCATAGGAACCCAGTGATACGGCTGATAAGTAGAAAAAGGAAATATGGAAAAATGCTCTACAAATCACAGCACAAAGTACATGGATGAACAGCTGACGCGTTTCACACTATCAACTAGTGCTTAGTCATAGCTAGCAAATATAAAACATCACCTCAAATATATAATAAACTTTTAAAGACATGTGATCAGTGCTGGCCACTAATAGGTCAAAACCAATTAACAAATGAGATGACCAGCTTTTGATCCATGACGACAATCATCTGTGTATGTGAGTTGACTTCAAAAGGTTTCAGAGATTTAACCCC
This sequence comes from Rana temporaria, assembly GCF_905171775.1. Lineage (NCBI taxonomy): Eukaryota > Metazoa > Chordata > Amphibia > Anura > Ranidae > Rana > Rana temporaria. The sequence continues at coordinate 91,335,862 of NC_053499.1, read as the reverse complement.
GGAAACTTCTGAGTCATTGTAATATATATATATATATATATATATATATATATATATATATATATATATAATAAATACATTTTATAATGGATCCATATAAGTGCGTGAATATGTGAGAAGGCTGGCCATTGGCTGGACCATGCCTAGACTTGTGACCGAGCTCCGTTCCAGGGGCATTCCTTTCCCAGCCTCAGCCAGAAAGGCGGAGTTATTCAAACTCCTCTTTCCTACCCAATCCCAACCGCAGCCTTCCACCAGTGCTGAGCATAAAGTTCGGGTTCGGTACGGACTTTGGGTTTTTCCCGAACCCGGACCCGAATAGTTGGAAAAAGTCCGGGTTCGGAGTTCGGGTATGTTTTGGCGCGCTGCACGGCAGCCAATCGCCATTCGTGTTACTACTGTGACTGGGAACTGATCACAGCCATGCCTACTTATGGCATCGCTGTGATTGGCCAGTGCAGCATGTGACCCATCATGTGACGTGCCTCTATATTAGATAGAGGCACACAGCACAGATCGTCACTCTGCTTCACTCTAGATAGGGAAAGGCTGCTGGAATCTGCTGCATAGGGAAAGTCTTAGGTGTATCTGGCTCGTTTTCACTGGATTTCACTTATGTGAGGGAAAGGTTGCTGAATCTGCTCAGGGAAAGTGTTAGGTCTATGCTGTTATACTGCTCCAGAAATATCAAGAAGCACTTTATTTCTTTGATATCTGCATCATCTTATGGCATCTGGCTTGTTGTCACTGCTTCACTTATGTGAGGGAAAGGTTGCTGAATCATAGGGACAGTTTTAGGTCTATGTTGCTCCAGAAATATCAACAAGCACTCTATGTGATCGCTGTGCTTCATATAGGGAATGTTCAATATAGTGATCTATGTGCTCTGAATATTTCAACAAGCACTACTGTGATATCTGTTTTGTCTACTATAGGAGAGTTTGCTGAAATTTTTTCTTAGTCAATCTATAGGTGACTGAATATTCAACAGCTACACCTGCCACCCACCTGTGATATACTGTGTTTCTGTCAAGTACATAGTCAGGGAGAGTTTGCTGAAATATATTTTCTATAGTGGCAGTCAGCACTCTATAGGTGACTGAGTATTTCAACAGCACTACACCTGCCACACCACCTGTGCACCTGTGATATACTGTGTTTCTGTCAAGTACATAGTCAGGGAGAGTTTGCTGAAATATTTGTTCTATGGTGGCAGTCAGCACTCTATAGGTGACTGAGTATTTCAACAGCAGTACACCTGCCACACCACCTGTGCACCTGTGATATACTGTGTTTCTGTCAAGTACATAGTCAGGGAGAGTTTGCTGAAATATATTTTCTATAGTGGCAGTCAGCACTCTATAGGTGACTGAGTATTTCAACAGCACTACACCTGCCACACCACCTGTGCACCTGTGATATACTGTGTTTCTGTCAAGTACATAGTCAGGGACAGGTTCCTGAAATATTTTTTCTATAGGGGCAGTCAGCACTCTATAGGTGACTGAGTATTTCAACAGCACTACACCTGCCACATCACCTGTGCACCTGTGATATACTGTGTTTCTGTCAAGTACATAGTCAGGGAGAGTTTGCTGAAATATTTTTTCTATGGTGTGTGACAGGAAGTCAGGTAAATCTGTGGGTGTTGTCACTGCTGGGACATACATTTCTGCCTTGTTTAGACGATACACAGATTATTATCGGGCGTCGGCTACAAACATAGACAGAGGAAGGCTAGAGGCCTTTAGAAAACATCAGGTGTTCAGAATGAAGCAATCAAGGCCTTTATAAGTAGCCAGAGGGTTACCACTTGGTTGCTGCATCACTCCTAAGGCTGTGTGAGTAGGAGAGCAGTGCCTGATGAGGTGAGGAGACCATTGTTTTTCTGTGTGATAAAAAATCAAAAGACTATTGTTTGTGCTGTATGAGCAGCACTGTCTATCCAGCGGTAGGCTGTGTTAGACTTCATAGATAGGTTCCTGTGTGCAAGGTAGACGCCCAGCGTGGCTAGGATTTATTTTATGTTTTGATTTTGTTTATGCTGTTTGGATACTTGCAATTGTTTTCCAGCAAGATGGAAAAATAAACCAGAAACTTTGTTTTCAACCGTTTTTGATTGCCAGTCTGTATAAATTCAGTGTGTGGTGAACCCAACCAAGGGGTCACACACCCCGCTACCGAGCTAACCCCTCACAGGTGGCAGTCAGCACTCTATAGGTGACTGAGTATTTCAACAGCACTACACCTGCCACACCACCTGTGCACCTGTGATATACTGTGTTTCTGTCAAGTACATAGTCAGGGAGAGTTTGCTGAAATATTTTTTCTATGGTGGCAGTCAGCACTCTATAGGTGACTGAGTATTTCAACAGCACTACACCTGCCACACCACCTGTGCACCTGTGATATGCTGTGTTTCTGTCAAGTACATAGTCAGGGACAGGTTCATGAAATATTTTTTCTATAGGGGCAGTCAGCACTCTATAGGTGACTGAGTATTTCAACAGCACTACACCTGCCACACCACCTGTGCACCTGTGATATACTGTGTTTCTGTCAAGTACATAGTCAGGGAGAGTTTCCTGAAATATTTTTTCTATAGGGGCAGTCAGCAATCGATAGGTGACTCTGTATATTTCAACAGCACTGCACCTGTCCCTTGTGATATACTGTCTGTGCAGTACATTGTTTAGGGCTGGGTTCCTGCTTCTTGCTACATGTGGAGAAATATATAGGTGAATCTCTGCCTATTTCACCAGCTTACACTTTTTTGTATTTAAAATTTTTCAAAATTTGGGCAAGACCCTAAATTTGAGAAATATATAGGTGAATCTCTGCCCATTTCACCAGCACTCCACCTTTCCCCTGTGATATACTGTCTGTGCAGTACATTGTTTAGTGCTGGCTTCCTGCTTCTTTCTATAGGTGGAGAAATATATAGGTGAATCTCTGCCTATTTCACCAGCTTACACTTTTTTGTATTTAAAATTTCTCAAAATTAGGGCAAGACCCTACATTTGAGAAATATGAGGAAAACGTCAAATAAGGGACGTGGCCGCGGTCGTGGTGCTGCTGGTGGCGCTCCTGTTACAGGGAGAGGACGTGGTCGATCTGTGCCAGCTACAAGCACAAGTGAAACACCTTTCTCAGGTGCGAGTAGCCGACAGAGCCTGCAGCGGTATTTGCTCGGGCCTAATCCAGCTCTACGAATGTTGAGGCCAGGAGCAGAACAGGCGGTAGTAGATTGGGTTGCTGACAGTGCCTCCAGTTCCTTCACATTGTTTTCCAACCAGTCTTGTGCTGAAAGGTCAGAGTTGGTGCCTGCAGCCGATGTCCACCATCAGTCTTTCACCTTACCCCCTTGCAAATCAGCCAAGCAGTCTGAGCCCCAAAGCATGCAGCAGTCTCTTCTTCTTTTTGATGAGTCTGTTAGCATGTGTTCCCAGGGCCATCCACCTAGCCCAGCCCCAGAAGGGGAAGAGATTGAGTGCACCGATGCCCAACCACTTATATTTCAGGATGAGTTCATGGGGGACCATCACAGCACGTCTTGCATGATGATGATGAAACACTGGTGCTTTTGCAATTGTGCAGACCGACAAGGAGGCAGTGGTGAAGACTGGTGGAAGATGATGTGGAGACGATGAGGTCCTCGACCCGACATGGGAATCAACCTCATGCAGGTGACCCATGTAGTTCGGAGGAAAGGCAGTGGTCGCACAGAGCCACCAGCACAGCAGAAGAGGGAGCAGGGTGCAAAGCAGAGCGTCCGTCCCCTAACAGTACGCCTGCTACTGCCCAACGCAGCAAGGGACCGAGCGCACCAAAGCCAGGTCCAAGGAGTTCCCTAGCGTGGCAGTTCTTCACACAATGTGCTGATGACAAGACACGCGTGGTTTTGCAGTGTGCAATCAGAGCATGAAGCGAGGAATAAACGTTCTCACCTGAGCACAACCTGCATGACCAGGCATCAAAGTGCAAAGCACGAGCTGCATACTTGCCAAACGTCCCGTTTTTAAAGGGACAGTCCCGTCATTTGGGACCTAGTCCCGGCTAATTAGCTGCCGGGACTTGTCCCGGCTAGTGGGGAAAGCAGGTGCGGCTTCCAGAGTTGTAAAACAACAGTCAGAGCTGGCCTGCTGGTGTCTGTCGTCCGATTGCTAATTCGATTGGTGGGCGGCAATTGCGCATGCAGGACCGGATTTCAGACAAGGCCAGGCCTCGGGGCGGCTCTCCGAAAATAGCCGATGGATAACTGAGTCAGTCATCTGTTACAGGGCGCCTGGCAGGGTAGGCACAGAGCGGCTTTGTTCCTGTGTGTAGGCTAGATCGTAGCACTACACCCGCCCCCTGCCTGCACAGTGCACTGTACTAGTCCCTGAGCAACAGTAGAGTGGAGTGGGCGGGGCGCATGGGTTTGGAAAGCATATCAATGCTTTCCTATGGTCCAGATACTGTTACATACAGCTTTCCTGCTCCTCTGCTTGCCTGGACAGCAGCTTCTCTTTCCCCTCTCCATTGATTTCTATCACTCCTGCTTTCAGAGTGTCTGATGTCTGTGTGACATCACCAGCTCTGCCCCCTAGCCTCCTGTTGATTTCCTCCCTTCTCTGGACAATGTGGAGGTGACCCCTCCCCTCCTGTGCTCTTTCCCCTCGGGTCCCCTCCTCTTCAGTCCTACTGCAAATTGAGTGGCGTCTCTGTGCTGCTGAGGCTTCCACTACTCAGCTAACAGTAACATTTCAGGCATGATTACACAGTTCTAGCTGTGAAGACAACTGTTCTTCTGATTCTTTTTTATTAAGGACTTCTTAAGATGAGGCACAGACATGTTGCTCCCATGAAGGGCTATCTTATCAGCTATGGGATGCATGAACATTATGTGCATCCCTGTGCCAGCACCCCCATCATTCTTACTGGGACATGAGGTTGCATTCACATAGCCTCTATTCTAATATGACATGCAGGTTTGGTCCCAAAATAAATGAATAGAACACTGGCACAGGGATGCACACAATGCACAACAGAGCCTTGCACAGGGCACACATGTCTGAATGGCCTAAACAACTCATGTGCATGGAGGGCTTAGTGTGTTCCCCAGCTCCACAGGCGTCAGAAAACAACAGGGATTTACACATGAGCTACTAAGTCTGGACATGAATGGAAATTCAGCTGGTTCACCAAGGATGAGTTTCAATCCATCTAGGCCATTCCTGCTAAAGAGAAGTTACTATAATACGATCATTTTCTCTCAAACCAGCTTGTTGAAAATGTTTCATTTGATCTGCAGCGCTAATCAATGTATTCTAACCACCATCACAATGCAATGTCTCTGTGAGAGGATTCCTTCATCCACCTTGCTTGTGTGGATGTGGGGATCTGCTCAGTTTTTTTTTCAATCGGACACTAACTGATCAAAAAAAAATCCATCTATGGCCAGCTTACCATTCACTATACAATCTGATTGTATAGTATCTTTTGGATCTACCACCAACTATGTAGTACAAGGGCCTGCCTGATTTGATACTACCAATTGGATAATGAATTGTTAGGTTTGTCTTCATATTACAAAGTTTTGGTAAATCAAAGCGAGATTGTACAATTTCTGCACACCTTTACTGTTCATGTGGAGGAGCACTAAGAATGACACATGTTTTCCCTGACACATTGTCTAAAGCTGGGTACACACTATTCGTTTTTTTTTTTTTTGTTCAGCCTGCTGGAAGAAAAAACGAATAGATCCCTGCATGCATAAAAACAAGGTGGATTCAGAAGCCCCCCTCTCCACTCTGTGCTATTGTACTCTGACAGCAGGACTCCTCCACTGATCAGAATACAATGATCAGCGCTGCAGCCCGCTGATCAAAAGAGGATTTCCAGCAGGACCATTTGACAGAAGCCAAGGTCAGCTTCAGCTAGTTCTTAAGCTCCATTTACAAGCTTCAGAAATCACCCTTGGGCAGCTTTTATTGCTATTACTCCTTATTGGCTGTAAACCAAGCCATCATCAAAGCAATTGAATTGGCTCTGTGTGTGTGTGTGTGTGTGTGTGTAATACTGGTGCACCCCGCACCAATACAAATGTTTTGGTGCGCTGTACATGTTTCAACAACTAGCTCCACCCCCTGCAGGGGCGGCATTGGAGAACCCGGCCTTGGGGCGGCAGAGGGAGTAAATCCAGGCCTGGGCGCATGCACGCGCCTGGAGTCTCCCCCCCCCCCTCCTCAGCCGGGTCACGTGACGTTGTGACGAGCTCAGCCGAGACGACTCACACATCAGCCGCCCGCCCGCATATCTCCCCCACAGATAACGCGGCGGTCCAGTCGGCCCAAGTACGGCGGCCTCAGCAGCACAGGCACTGTCTGGTGTGCACTGCCAGGTGAGCCGGCGCGTGTTTTGACTGAACTAAATTGGACCTCTATGCTGTGGGTGACTGAGGTGTCCTCCATGCTGACCTAGTATGTAACTCTTCACTGACTGATCTGGTTAATGTGTCCCATGTTCTATCACCCATAGCTTAAAGGGTCACTAAAGGAAAAATTTTTATCAGCTATATAGCTTCCTTTACCTCATTGCAGTGCAGTTTTCATTTCCTGCTTGTTCGTTTTTCCTCTGAATTCTGAGTTCTGTCTTGTCATTTCTCTCCACTTCCTGGTTGTGTAGATAAGAAAATGATCACTGAGCGAGGAGTTCTCAGTGTGGTCAGTAACGTGCTCGCTCCCTCTGCTTAGACTACAGGTCTGCGTGAGAACGTTGTGCACGTCTCTGTAGACTAGAAGGAGCTGTGAGATCGTGGGTGTGTCTAACACTCCAGCACCTCCTCTCTATCTGAAAGATTCGTTTCAGGCTCTGCCCTGCCTGGATCCCGCCCCCTTTGCTAAGAGGAAAACTTCACTAAAGACACTGACTTTCCAAGCAGCTGCTGAAGGAGGACAAACGTTGCAGAAAAGCCCAAAAAAAAATGGGAAATCTTTCACTCGGTTTCATCATCAGATACAATATCATTGCAATATAAAACTTATTATCAAATTTATGTTGCTGGTTTTTCTCCCTATGCAATAATGTATGTGCCTCCTAATCCCATCCCATCCCTCTCTCACCTCAATATGACCTCCATCCATCCATCCGTTCATCCCATCCCTCTCTCACCTGAATATGACCTCCATCCATCCATCCATCCGTTCATCCCATCCCTCTCTCACCTCAATATGACCTCCATCCATCCATCCATCCGTTCATCCCATCCCTCTCTCACCTCAATATGACCTCCATCCATCCGTTCATCCCATCCCTCTCTCACCTGAATATGACCTAGATCCATCCATCCATCCGTTCATCCCATCCCTCTCTCACCTCAATATGACCTCCATCCATCCATCCATCCGTTCATCCCATCCCTCTCTCACCTCAATATGACCTAGATCCATCCATCCATCCGTTCATCCCATCCCTTCTCTCACCTCAATATGACCTAGATCCATCCATCCATCCGTTCATCCCATCCATCTCTCACCTCAATATGACCTCCATCCATCCATCCATCCGTTCATCCCATCCCTCTCTCACCTCAATATGACCTAGATCCATCCATCCATCCGTTCATCCCATCCCTCTCTCACCTCAATATGACCTAGATCCATCCATCCATCCCTTCATCCCATCCCTCTCTCACCTCAATATGACCTCCATCCATCCATCCATCCGTTCATCCCATCCCTCTCTCACCTCAATATGACCTAGATCCATCCATCCGTTCATCCCATCCCTCTCTCACCTCAATATGACCTCCATCCATCCATCCGTTCATCCCATCCCTCTCTCACCTGAATATGACCTAGATCCATCCATCCATCCGTTCATCCCATCTCTCTCTCACCTCAATATGACCTCCATCCATCCATCCATCCGTTCATCCCATCCCTCTCTCACCTCAATATGACCTAGATCCATCCATCCATCCGTTCATCCCATCCCTTCTCTCACCTCAATATGACCTAGATCCATCCATCCATCCGTTCATCCCATCCATCTCTCACCTCAATATGACCTCCATCCATCCATCCGTTCATCCCATCCATCTCTCACCTCAATATGACCTAGATCCATCCATCCATCCCTTCATCCCATCCCTCTCTCACCTCAATATGACCTCCATCCATCCATCCATCCGTTCATCCCATCCCTCTCTCACCTCAATATGACCTCCATCCATCCATCCATCCGTTCATCCCATCCCTCTCTCACCTCAATATGACCTAGATCCATCCATCCATCCGTTCATCCCATCCCTCTCTCACCTCAATATGACCTCCATCCATCCATCCGTTCATCCCATCCCTCTCTCACCTCAATATGACCTAGATCCATCCATCCGTTCATCCCATCCCTCTCTCACCTCAATATGACCTAGATCCATCCATCCGTTCATCCCATCCCTCTCTCACCTCAATATGACCTAGATCCATCCATCCATCCGTTCATCCCATCCCTCTCTCACCTCAATATGACCTCCATCCATCCATCCGTTCATCCCATCCCTCTCTCACCTCAATATGACCTAGATCCATCCATCCGTTCATCCATCCCTCTCTCACCTCAATATGACCTCCATCCATCCATCCCATCCCTCTCTCACCTCAATATGACCTAGATCCATCCATCCATCCGTTCATCCCATCCCTCTCTCACCTCAATATGACCTCCATCCATCCATCCGTTCATCCCATCCCTCTCTCACCTCAATATGACCCATCCATCCATCCGTTCATCCCATCCCTCTCTCACCTCAATATGACCTAGATCCATCCATCCGTTCATCCATCCCTCTCTCACCTCAATATGACCTCCATCCATCCATCCGTTCATCCCATCCCTCTCTCACCTCAATATGACCTAGATCCATCCATCCGTTCATCCCATCCCTCTCTCACCTCAATATGACCTAGATCCATCCATCCATCCGTTCATCCCATCCCTCTCTCACCTCAATATGACCTCCATCCATCCATCCATCCGTTCATCCCATCCCTCTCTCACCTCAATATGACCTAGATCCATCCATCCGTTCATCCCATCCCTCTCTCACCTCAATATGACCTAGATCCATCCATCCATCCGTTCATCCCATCCCTCTCTCACCTCAATATGACCTAGATCCATCCATCCGTCCGTTCATCCCATCCCTCTCTCACCTCAATATGACCTCCATCCATCCATCCCATCCCTCTCTCACCTCAATATGACCTACATCCACATGTGCGAAAGTGATTTGATGAATGGATGGATGGATATAGGACAGTCTGATCCGTGCATCAAATCACTTTTGCACGTATCAGACTGTCCTCTATCCATCCATCCATTCATCAAATCCCTTTAGCTCTAATCATTCTGACCTACATCCATCCATTCATCAAATCCCTTTAGCGCGTATTAAACTCTCCTCTATTTATCCATCCATTCATCAAATAACTTTGGCTGTTATGAGTTTGTTCTACATTCATCCATCCATTCATCAAATCCCTTTCACATGTAATAAACTGTCCTATATCCATCCATCCATTCATCAAATCTCTTTCGCACGCATAAGACTGTCCTATATCCATCCATTCATCAAATCCCTTTCGCTTTTATCAGTCTGACCTACATCTATCCATTCATCAAATCACTCTCTCAATTCAGTCTGACCTACGTCCATCCATCCGTTCATCAAATCTCTATCGCACGTGTGGATGTAGGTCAGACTGAATTGAGAGAGTGATTTGATGAATGGATGGATGGATAGAGGAGACTGATACGTACGAAAGGGATTTGATGAATGGATGGATGTAGTTCAGACCAATAAGAGCAAAAGGGATTTGATGAATGGATGGATAAATAGAGGACAGTTTAATACGTGTGAAAGGGATTTGATGAATGGATGGATGGATATTAGGACAGTCTGATAACAGCGAAAGGGATTTGATGAACGGATCAGACTGTCCTATATACATCCATCCATCAAATCCCTTTCGCTCTTATCAGTCTGACCTACATCCAGAGACAGCGGACTTGATACAGGAGGTGGAGGACAGGGACAGCGGACTTGGTACAGGAGGTGGAGGACAGAGACAGCGGACATGGTACAGGAGGTGGAGGACAGGGACAGCGGACATGGTACAGGAGGTGGAGGACAGAGACAGCGGACATGGTACAGGAGGTGGAGGACAGAGACAGCGGACATGATACAGGAGGTGGAGGACAGAGACAGCGGACATGGTACAGGAGGTGGAGGACAGAGACAGCGGACATGGTACAGGAGGTGGAGGACAGAGACAGCGGACATGGTACTGGAGGTGGAGGACAGAGACAGCGGACATGGTACTGGAGGTGGAGGACAGGGACAGCGGACATGGTACAGGAGGTGGAGGACAGGGACAGCGGACATGGTACAGGAGGTGGAGGACAGAGACAGCGGACATGGTACAGGAGGTGGAGGACAGGGACAGCGAACATGGTACAGGAGGTGGAGGACAGAGACAGCGGACATGGTACTGGAGGTGGAGGACAGAGACTGCGGACATGGTACAGGAGGTGGAGGACAGGGACAGCGGACATGATACAGGAGGTGGAGGACAGAGACAGCGGACATGGTACTGGAGGTGGAGGACAGAGACTGCGGACATGGTACTGGAGGTGGAGGACAGAGACTGCAGACATGGTACTGGAGGTGGAGGACAGAGACAGCGGACATGGTACAGGAGGTGGAGGACAGAGACAGCGGACTTGGTACAGGAGGTGGAGGACAGAGACAGCAGACATGGTACAGGAGGTGGAGGACAGAGACAGCGGACATGGTACAGGAGGTGGAGGACAGAGACAGCGGACATGGTACAGGAGGTGGAGGACAGGGACAGCGGACATGGTACAGGAGGTGGAGGACAGAGACAGCGGACATGGTACAGGAGGTGGAGGACAGGGACAGCGGACATGGTACAGGAGGTGGAGGACAGAGACAGCGGACATGGTACTGGAGGTGGAGGACAGAGACTGCGGACATGGTACAGGAGGTGGAGGACAGGGACAGCGGACATGATACAGGAGGTGGAGGACAGAGACAGCGGACATGGTACAGGAGGTGGAGGACAGAGACAGCGGACATGGTACAGGAGGTGGAGGACAGAGACAGCGGACATGGTACAGGAGGTGGAGGACAGAGACTGCGGACATGGTACTGGAGGTGGAGGACAGAGACAGCGGACATGATACAGGAGGTGGAGGACAGAGACAGCGGACATGGTACAGGAGGTGGAGGACAGAGACAGCGGACATGGTACAGGAGGTGGAGGACAGAGACAGCGGACATGGTACAGGAGGTGGAGGACAGAGACTGCGGACATGGTACTGGAGGTGGAGGACAGAGACAGCGGACATGGTACTGGAGGTGGAGGACAGAGACAGCGGACATGGTACTGGAGGTGGAGGACAGGGACAGCGGACATGATACAGGAGGTGGAGGACAGAGACAGCGGACATGGTACAGGAGGTGGAGGACAGAGACAGCGGACATGGTACAGGAGGTGGAGGACAGAGACTGCGGACATGGTACTGGAGGTGGAGGACAGAGACAGCGGACATGATACAGGAGGTGGAGGACAGAGACAGCGGACATGGTACAGGAGGTGGAGGACAGGGACAGCGGACATGATAAGGAGGTGGAGGACAGGGACAGCGGACATGGTACAGGAGGTGGAGGACAGAGACAGCGGACATGGTACAGGAGGTGGAGGACAGAGACAGCGGACATGGTACAGGAGGTGGAGGACAGAGACAGCGGACTTGGTACTGGAGGTGGAGGACAGAGACAGCGGACTTGGTACAGGAGGTGGAGGACAGAGACAGCGGACATGATACAGGAGGTGGAGGACAGAGACAGCGGACATGGTACAGGAGGTGGAGGACAGAGACAGCGGACATGGTACAGGAGGTGGAGGACAGAGACTGCGGACATGATACAGGAGGTGGAGGACAGAGACAGCGGACATGATACAGGAGGTGGAGGACAGAGACAGCGGACATGGTACAGGAGGTGGAGGACAGAGACAGCGGACATGGTACAGGAGGTGGAGGACAGAGACAGCGGACATGGTACAGGAGGTGGAGGACAGAGACTGCGGACATGGTACTGGAGGTGGAGGACAGAGACAGCGGACATGATACAGGAGGTGGAGGACAGAGACAGCGGACATGGTACAGGAGGTGGAGGACAGGGACAGCGGACATGATAAGGAGGGGGAGGACAGGGACAGCGGACATGGTACAGGAGGTGGAGGACAGAGACAGCGGACATGGTACAGGAGGTGGAGGACAGAGACAGCGGACATGGTACAGGAGGTGGAGGACAGAGACAGCGGACTTGGTACTGGAGGTGGAGGACAGAGACAGCGGACTTGGTACTGGAGGTGGAGGACAGAGACAGCGGACATGATACAGGAGGTGGAGGACAGAGACAGCGGACATGGTACAGGAGGTGGAGGACAGAGACAGCGGACATTGTACAGGAGGTGGAGGACAGAGACTGCGGACATGATACAGGAGGTGGAGGACAGAGACAGCGGACATGATACAGGAGGTGGAGGACAGAGACAGCGGACATGGTACAGGAGGTGGAGGACAGAGACAGCGGACATGGTACAGGAGGTGGAGGACAGAGACAGCGGACATGGTACAGGAGGTGGAGGACAGAGACTGCGGACATGGTACTGGAGGTGGAGGACAGAGACAGCGGACATGGTACAGGAGGTGGAGGACAGAGACAGCGGACATGGTACTGGAGGTGGAGGACAGGGACAGCGGACATGATACAGGAGGTGGAGGACAGAGACAGCGGACATGGTACAGGAGGTGGAGGACAGAGACAGCGGACATGGTACAGGAGGTGGAGGACAGAGACTGCGGACATGGTACTGGAGGTGGAGGACAGAGACAGCGGACATGATACAGGAGGTGGAGGACAGAGACAGCGGACATGGTACAGGAGGTGGAGGACAGGGACAGCGGACATGATAAGGAGGTGGAGGACAGGGACAGCGGACATGGTACAGGAGGTGGAGGACAGAGACAGCGGACATGGTACAGGAGGTGGAGGACAGAGACAGCGGACATGGTACAGGAGGTGGAGGACAGAGACAGCGGACTTGGTACTGGAGGTGGAGGACAGAGACAGCGGACTTGGAACTGGAGGTGGAGGACAGAGACAGCGGACATGATACAGGAGGTGGAGGACAGAGACAGCGGACATGGTACAGGAGGTGGAGGACAGAGACAGCGGACATTGTACAGGAGGTGGAGGACAGAGACTGCGGACATGGTACAGGAGGTGGAGGACAGAGACTGCGGACATGGTACTGGAGGTGGAGGACAGAGACAGCGGACATGATACAGGAGGTGGAGGACAGGGACAGCGGACATGATAAGGAGGTGGAGGACAGGGACAGCGGACATGGTACAGGAGGTGGAGGACAGAGACAGCGGACATGGTACAGGAGGTGGAGGACAGAGACAGCGGACATGGTACAGGAGGTGGAGGACAGAGACAGCGGACTTGGTACAGGAGGTGGAGGACAGAGACAGCGGACATGGTACAGGAGGTGGAGGACAGAGACAGCGGACATGGTACTGGAGGTGGAGGACAGAGACAGCGGACATGGTACAGGAGGTGGAGGACAGAGACAGCGGACATGGTACAGGAGGTGGAGGACAGAGACAGCGGACTTGGTACAGGAGGTGGAGGACAGAGACAGCGGACATGGTACAGGAGGTGGAGGACAGAGACAGCGGACATGGTACAGGAGGTGGAGGACAGGGACAGCGGACTTGGTACAGGAGGTGGAGGACAGAGACTGCGGACTTGGTAGTGACAGCCAGGCAGACTGGTATTGTTGGTAATGACAGCCAGGCAGACTGGTATTGTTAGTAGTGACAGCCAGGCAGACTGGTATTGTTGGTAATGACAGCCAGGCAGATTGGTATTGTTAGTAGTGACAGCCAGGCAGACTGGTATTTTTGGTAATGACAGCCAGGCAGATTGGTATTGTTCGCAGTGACAGCCAGGCAGACTGGTATTTTTGGTAATGACAGCCAGGCAGATTGGTATTGTTCGCAGTGACAGCCAGGCAGACTGGTATTGTTGGTAATGACAGCCAGGCAGATTGGTATTGTTCGCAGTGACAGCCAGGCAGACTGGTATTTTTGGTAATGACAGCCAGGCAGATTGGTATTGTTCGCAGTGACAGCCAGGCAGACTGGTATTGTTGGTAATGACAGCAAGGCAGATTGGTATTGTTCGCAGTGACAGCCAGGCAGACTGGTATTTTTGGTAATGACAGCCAGGCAGATTGGTATTGTTCGCAGTGACAGCCAGGCAGACTGGTATTGTTGGTAATGACAGCCAGGCAGATTGGTATTGTTCGCAGTGACAGCCAGGCAGACTGGTATTTTTGGTAATGACAGCCAGGCAGATTGGTATTGTTCGCAGTGACAGCCAGGCAGACTGGTATTGTTGGTAATGACAGCCAGGCAGACTAGTATTGTTCGCAGTGACAGCCAGGCAGACTGGTATTTTTGGTAATGACAGCCAGGCAGATTGGTATTGTTCGCAGTGACAGCCAGGCAGACTGGTATTGTTGGTAATGACAGCCAGGCAGACTGGTATTGTTAGTAGTGACAGCCAGGCAGACTGGTATTGTTGGTAATGACAGCCAGGCAGATTGGTATTGTTCGTAGTGACAGCCAGGCAGACTGGTATTTTTGGTAATGACAGCCAGGCAGATTGGTATTGTTCGTAGTGACAGCCAGGCAGACTGGTATTTTTGGTAATGACAGCCAGGCAGATTGGTATTGTTCGCAGTGACAGCCAGGCAGACTGGTATTGTTGGTAATGACAGCCAGGCAGACTGGTATTGTTAGCAGTGACAGCCAGGCAGACTGGTATTTTTGGTAATGACAGCCAGGCAGACTGGTATTGTTAGCAGTGACAGCCAGGCAGACTGGTATTGTTGGTAATGACAGCCAGGCAGATTGGTATTGTTCGTAGTGACAGCCAGGCAGACTGGTATTTTTGGTAATGACAGCCAGGCAGATTGGTATTGTTCGCAGTGACAGCCAGGCAGACTGGTATTGTTGGTAATGACAGCCAGGCAGACTGGTATTGTTAGTAGTGACAGCCAGACAGACTGGTATTGTTTGTGGGTAATGACAGCCAGACAGACTGGTATTGTTTGTGGGTAATGACAGCCAGGCAGACTGGTATTGTTTGTGGGTAATGACAGGCAGACTGGTATTGTTTGTGGGTAATGACAGCCAGGCAGACTGGTATTGTTATGCAGCACATAAAAGAGCTGGATCACCTGCATGTAACACAGACACCATTCTGTAAACTTGGACGAAGGTTAGTGGGCTGGAGGAGGCGGGAATATGTGTGGGAGGAGGGAGGAGAATCGAATGTGTATAGGCAGAGGGGCGGGAATATGTGTGGGAGGAGGGAGGAGAATCGAATGTGTATAGGCAGAGGGGCGGGAAGGGGTGTATACTGGGGGTGGTTTGGGCGGAGTGCTGCTAAAGTGTGCATGAGAACTTTGCTCGTTCTCATCCACACTTGGAAACTAAAAAATCGCTTCTGCACATGCGCGAACCGCTAAGCCTAATGGGAACTGTAGTTCCCATTAGGCGGTGATGTTTAGAACAAGAACGCGCACCGCAAAACCAGCATGTCAGGAGAAAGAAAACTCAGGACGGACGGAAGATACAATGAATGTCCTTTTAAACAGGTACAGCAAGATTTTAAACAATAATTATGACGTTTTTCGTTCACATATGTGTGAAGACTATATTTTAAACCAATAAAATTTTTTCCTTTAGTGACTCTTTAAATCTGTCATTAAAGGAATCTGAGCAATAGTCCATTTGTATTCATAACTCCAGATCAGTCCTATTCCCTCACCTATAATAACCTCCTCGCTGGGCTCACACGTGTGCGATCAGACATCGCATGTGATTTGCATCGCATTGCTGTGCACATCATATGCAATGTCTGTGCGATGCAAATTCAGCCATTCAAACTGTATGCCTGAAATCGCATTTACACCAGAATGGTGCAGGGCTCTTTTTTTTGGTCCTCACTGAAATCAGATCTCATGGGTGTGACACTTCTGGGTGTAAACACCCATGCAATCTGATTCCTGCACCATTTTACAGTTTACACAGCAATCTGAGAACCGATCTGGGGGTGTCATTGGCTTTCTATTGACACTCGCAGCGGTTCGCAGATGTCAGTGTGAACTGTCTGGTGCGATTCGGGAACCTGCACAGGATTCGCAGGCTTTCTCACATCACACCAGTGTATACCCAGCCTTAATCATTTCACTAGATTTCTATTTTTTATTTGTTTATTTTTTCAGAATTTTTAAAACAGTTTTTCAATGGATATTGAGCCCAGGTTCACACTGACAGGAGGAATTAAATTGTGCACGTTCAGCTGAACTCACACGATTTCACTCCCATAGGTCAGTCCCAACTTCAGAGGCCATTTCAGAGACATCTGTGACATTTCCATAGACAGATGTCTATGGAAATTGCACCCCGAAGTCGGCAAAAGTAAAGAAACTACTTTTAGGACTGGTACAGCCAAATCGCTTCAATGCGAATCTAGGCTGAATAATCATTAATCCTTGGGTAACAGAAATGTTGTAAGTTAAATTGTGTTTGTGTCAGCTAATAATGCATTTAATGTATTTTTAGCAAAATATTGCTGCAATATTTTCTGTGGGGGATCCATCTGATGCTGCCATTCTTGCCTCGGCTCCTGTATGCTGGTAATCAAGATTATAGAAGATAAGTGTGCTATGTTTAATTAATTGGGATCTTTGCAGTTTAACTAATTCCTGAACCTTGCACTCTGTACAATGCACTCCTGAGCCCTGCACTCTGTACAACGCACTCCTGAGTCCTGCACTCTGTACAACGCACTCCTGAGTCCTGCACTCTGTGCATAGCATGCGCCTGAGCCTTGCACTCTGTGCATAGCATGCGCCTGAGCCTTGCACTCTGTGCATAGCAGGCACCTGAGCCTTGCACTCTGTGCATAGCATCCCCCTGAATCCTGCACTCTGCACATAGCATCCTCCTGGACCCTGCACGTAGAATCCTCCTGCACGTAGCACCAGCATACATGGGGCACACTGACCACCAGCATACAGAGGGGACACACTGACCACCAATATGCTGGGCCAGTGGTTACCAGTATACAGAGGAAATAACAAATCAAGTAAAACAACCATACAACCCCCCAAAAAAACTCAAAAGCAATAAGAGAATCTTGTCAGCTAGTTCCCTCATCTAACACGAATCAATAAAAAGCAAAAAAATGCAGCACTGCTCAACACTTCATCTATAAAATTGTACAAATGGACTTATAAGTGTAATGGTAAAACCTATAAATGAATATCCAGTGCAAATCAATCAATGTATTGCAATATAGTAGTGATGGTGTCACCCCCTCTGCAAATGGTAGAAAACATTGCAGAGCTGCAATGTGCAAATAGTGGTGAAACCCCCTATATATAATCCTAATAAAATATGTACATCAATTGTACATTTTATTATGATTTTGCACATTGCAGCTCTGCAATAAGTCCTACCTTCTGCAGAGAGGGTGACACCATCACTACTATGTCCTAATACACGTGTTGATTTGCATCACTGTTATTAATATTGTATGTAGGGGGTTTCACAATTATTTGCACATTGAAGCTCTGCAATTTCTCTAAATATTTTTGCAGTGGGGGTGACACCATCACTACTATATTGCAATGCATTGGTTGATTTGCACTGGATATTATTTTATAGGTTTTACAATTGCACTTATAAGTATATTTGTAGAATTGTATAAAGGAAGTGTAGAGTTGTGTAGCGGCTTGCCAACCTCCGCACGACGATGTACGGCGACAGAATGGCACGGCTGCGTACATGGGCGTCCAGGTATGTCCCCTTTAAGATGCAGAGCCATTGGTCGCGAGCGCGGCGGCATGTTCGCGACTTGGTTCGGGCGCTTAATAGCTGTGCTGCAAAGTGTCCCTGGACATTTTTTTCAAATGTTGGCAACTAT
Organism: Rana temporaria; assembly: GCF_905171775.1. Taxonomy (NCBI): domain Eukaryota; kingdom Metazoa; phylum Chordata; class Amphibia; order Anura; family Ranidae; genus Rana; species Rana temporaria. The sequence goes on along the minus strand of NC_053499.1, from coordinate 91,317,720 downwards.
GGACCCCTAGTCACACAGTGCCAGCACAGGCTTAAAAGCACCAGTCCTTTCAGTTTCCAATCAGGCCAATAGAAGGAGCAGTGTAGCCCCAGAAGTAGTCACATGACCCATGTCGTCACGTGCGTTCCATGCTGGACCAGGCCTCATCCTCATCCTCATCCTCATCCTCATCCTGGCCTCATCCTGATGGCCACAGGACAAGCCTTATGAAAACAGACTCTGCATCTTCATGTGTGCAGCCCATGGACCCGGGACGAAGACTACAGGATTTTTACAGATGAGCATTCCTTTTGCTTCCTGTCCGCTTTTTCATCCATCCATGTGTGGATAAAAAAGGGACATACATTGGTCCCTATAAGATCGCGGGTGTCAGCGGATGAACATCCGCTGACATCCGATCTCATCCGCTTCCGCATTCCTCCGATTCTGCAGACGGAGGAAAACCCTATTTTTCCTTCTGTCTGCGGATCAGATCTGGTGAACATGGAAAGACGGTCCGTGTTCATCCGATTCCCCCCATAAGGGAGAGTGGAGAAAATACAGGGCGGGCCCTGCACAGTGTGCAGGGACCTCCCTGTCATCCGCCAGCTCAACGGGGATCAACGGAGCGATCCCTGCCGAGCAAGCGGAGGTTCACAGGGCGGATCATTACTGATTCGCCCCGTGTGAAAGGGCCTTAAGTGTGATTGATATTTGTGTCATTAAAATAATCTTTTAATTCTGCACTTAGGTGGCGCTTCTTTTTTCTCTACCCTTTCTCATAAATTGAGTTGTTGGTCACACATCAATTTGTCCTCTATGGATCTAGATGTTTCTAATTTATATTTGACATATCTGGAATATATACTATAAAAAAATGTTTGTGGTTAGAGTATGTTTATACACATACTAACCATACTTATACAATTTATGCCCAATTTTTATACATGGTCAGAAATAATTGTGTACCCGTGTCTTATGGGAAATACTTGCTGTTTTTCCCATATTTTTTTTCTAATAGATGATGTCACCTAGATCCACTTATGATACATATTTTCTATTTTTTATATCTTCTTATATTGTTTAGATATCCAGTACAGATATTTGCACTTTTATATGTATTGTTCTCTACCTCTATATTTTATACCTAATTTTAATACCGTCCTTTGATGGTCTTTTATCCATTTGTAGCTCTTTTAGAGCCAAACGGGCTTTTCAGGGTTCTGTGTCTGGGCTTATGGCTTTGACTCAGACCAAGGCTTGGTTAAGGTGGTTTCAGTGCATCACCCGTGCCCCAGATGACGTCATTTTGTGACGAAACGTGCGGGAGGAGTGGACGTGCTGACGTCATCGTGTTCCAAGTCAGAGCGGATGGGCACTCGCATAGTCGGCAATTACAACCATTTGCTGCTTTATTCCTGATTTTATGTAAGTGTTTTTACCATAATAAATCCCCACTGTTTAATGGATTGACACTATGGTGAGCCTTTTTTCATTCCCGGTAACACCGATCACCCTCTATGATATCTGAACCTGTGCAAGTACCCAACCATCCACTGAAGTCAAATACTTGAAGCTGCTGCACGGTGTGTTCCTGGATAAAAGGCCCGGGCTGGGGTTTACAGCCACAAGCTCATTTTGCTTGCCTTGTGGTAAGCGTGTATTCCCTATGGTGCTTTCACTTTTGGTGGTGGAACCATTCAAGATATCAGTGTTTGTGTAATTTGGATCACATCAATTTGGGACTTTATTGACACATTTTTTTCATAGTTTGTTTATTCATCCATGTTTCAATATCATTTATTTTCTGGTTTCATTTACAAAGGACGTTTTATCAATTTATTTTTATTTCACTTATGATTAATAGTAGGGTTGAGCGAACCCGAACTGTAAAGTTCGGGTTCGGTATGGACTTTGGGGTTTTTTTGTACCCGAACCCGGACATTTTGCTGAAAGTTCGGGTTTGGGTCCGGTGTTCGGCAATTTACAGCGGGCTGCAGGGCAGCCAATCACCATTTGTTTTTTTGTTTTTTTTTAATTGTTTATTTATAGAAGAATAAAGACAATGTACAGCATATCACAAGAGAAAAGCTATTTCAACTTTCGGTGATACAAAGCAAATTGAACTGAAAGCATGTCAGGAACACAGATAAAGTCTGGCAAGACAATTCTTAACAAACATTTTACAATGCAATGCAAACACACCATAATCTGAGATAATCAGAACTCAATGAGAATGATCAGTTCCAGGTGAAAAAAGAAATAAAAAGAAATAGAAAAAAAATGTAAGAAAAAAAAATGAGATGAATCCAGAACAAAAGCACAAAAACCTATTATAAGCAGATGGAAGCACCATGGGGATCAAGTGTTCTGAAGAGATTCAGGCAAAAAATCTGATGAGAACTCAATCGTCCCATAATTTCCATATTTTATCAAAAAGAGATAAAGTGTCATCCACCTTAGCAGTCAAATGTTCCATCCTCCGTGTGTCAGCTATGATAGAAAGGACGTGATGGAGAGTGGGGGGTGAAGTGGAGAGCCATAACCTAGGAATGGCTCTCTTTGCAGCTAAAAGAACAAAAGACATAAGTTTCTGCAAAGTTTTAGGCAATTCCGAAAGGGGCAAGCCCAAAAGGAAATGTATAGGCGACAGAGGTACAGGGTGAGATTGCAGTTTACGCAGGAGCTCTTGAATCTTAATCCAAAAAGGGCCAATGAGGGGGCAGTCCCAAAATATATGGAAAAGGGAACCCACAGACCCACCGCACCTCCAACAGCACTTAGAAAGGGTGGAGTCACGAGCATGCAGTAAGTCCGGGGTCCTATACCAAAACATCAAAATTTTAAAGGAAGTTGTGACGGTATCGGTATGATATCCCCGTCAAGCATTCCCTCCTCTCCATACAAGAACATCACAGGATCATCCACACATGAGTCAAGACTGAATGCTGGAACCAAGACTGATTTATTGGCAGCTTGCTGCTGGTTATAAATACAGTTTTACAAGCTAAATCCTTAATCAAGGAACAATGGAGCTCCACCCCCTTTTCACACACTCTGGAGTTTCTCATACAGAATATAGCCAGACAATTCGGAGCCGACCTGAGACACATTTTCTTTAAATAATGACATCAGGGAAGTTAATTACAAGGTGTACAGAACACATTAGCTGAGCAGCCTGGCACCGCATATAGAGAGATAATTACCACAATGAAGCAATCAGCATAATTAACATGAGCCACTTATCTAATCACAGTAACCAGTAAACACAGGGCTAGAGCAATTAACATTTGAAACAGGACTGGCTGCAGAAGGGTAAATACCATTAACAGCCTTAAACAAGCAGGGAGGATTAAACTGAAGCATATAGGTAAAAAGTCCTTCACAGAAGTCTCCCTCTGTACTACACAACGTGAGATTTTTGACGTATTGTCCCATATTTTCCCCCAATCCAATAACGATATTGGGCGTTGGAGAGTAGTAGACCATTTTTTCATATAACCATGTGTAATGTCTGTCAGGGGAGGCGTGTCATGTAAAATCTTGTATATGGATGAAATCTCTTTGGACTGTTAGGGACCAGCAACACATAAGAGTTCAAAATCTGTGGGCCTCTCCAGCGAGAGCGAGGGGAAGGTAGAAAGAAAAAAATGTTTAAATTGTAAATAAGAATACTGAAGGGAGGCTGGGAGGTCATATTTTGATTGTAAATCTGAAAATGATAAGAAAATACGTGTGATCGGGTTAACCAGATGTCGCAGCTGAAAGACCCCAGCCCTCGTCCATGGATACATCCTCCTGTAAGACATACCATCAGTTATTTCCGGATTGAAAAGGACGTTCATTAAGGGAGAGCACCTGGAGGAAAGGGAGAACCGCTCCACACACTTCCTCCAAATGGCAAGGGTAAACAGCATCGGGGCCAGACCTAAAGATCTCAGCTGGGGCATAAATTTGGTGGAGGAAGGCCAAAGCATATAACGGGTGCACTGGGACAGTAATCACCATCTCTATCTCTGCCCATCTAGAGGATCACCATTTGTTTTAATTGTTTTACTTAGAAGCCATCACAGCCATGCCTACTATTGGCATGGCTGTGATTGGCCAGTGCAGCATGTGACCCAGCCTCTATATAAGCTAGAGGCATATAGCACAGCTCGTCACTCTGCATTAGCTAGGGTAGGGAAAGGGTGCTGCTGATCTAAGGGAGAGCTTTAGATAGGACTATCCTGCTTCACAAATCTACACCAGCAACGTTTCTTTCTGTGAGATACTCTGCATTAGCTAGGGTAGGGAAAGGCTGCTGCTGATCTGAGGGAGAGATTTAGACAGGAGTCAGTCCTGGTTCACAAATCAAATTGCACCTGCACAGCATCTGTTCCTGTGAGATAGTCTGCATATTGGAGAAGGATCTGGGGGTTTTAGTTGATCATAAGCTCAATAATGGCATGCAATGCCAAGCTGCGGTTTCCAAAGCGAGCAAAGTCCTTTCTTGTATTAAGAGAGGTATGGACTCCAGAAACAGAGATATAATTTTGCCCCTATACAAATCATTAGTAAGACCTCATCTGGAATATGCAGTTCAGTTTTGGGCAGCAGTTCTCAAAAAGGATATCGGAGAACTGGAGAAAGTGCAGAGAAGGGCAACCAAACTGATAAGAGGCATGGAGGAGCTCAGCTATGAGGAAAGATTAGAAGAACTGAATTTATTCACTCTTGAGAAGAGGAGAATAAGGGGGGATATGATCAACATGTACAAATATATAAGAGGTCCATACAGTGAACTTGGTGTTGAGTTATTCACTTTACGGTCAACACTGAGGACAAGGGGGCACTCTTTACGTCTAGAGGAAAAGAGATTTCACCTCCAAATACGGAAAGGTTTTTTCACAGTAAGAGCTGTGAAAATGTGGAACAGACTCCCTCCAGGGGTGGTTCTGGCTAGCTCAGTAGATTGCTTTAAGAAAGGCCTGGATTCTTTCCTAAATGTACAGAATATAACTGAATACTAAGATTTGTAGGTAAAGTTGATCCAGGGTAAATCCGATTGCCTCTCGGGGGATCAGGAAGGAATTTTTTCCCCTGCTGTAGCAAATTGGATCATGCTCTGCTGGGGTTTTTTGCCTTCCTCTGGATCAACTGTGGGTATGGAGTTGGGTGTATAGGATTGTACTGTGTTTTTTATTTTGTTTTTTTATTTTTTGTGGTTGAACTGGATGGACTTGTGTCTTTTTTCAACCTGACTAACTATGTAACTATATTGCAGCTGCACTGCATTTATTTTTGTGAGATACTCTGCATCAGATAGTTTAGGGCAAGGTTCTTGCTGATCTGAGGGAGAGAATTAGATAGGAGTCAGTCCTGGTTCACAAATCAAATTGCACCTGCACTGCATTTGTTCCTGTGAGATAGTCTGCATATTGCATCTGCACTGCATTTATTTTTGTGAGATACTCTGCATCAGATAGTTTAGGGCAAGGTTCCTGCTGATCTGAGGGAGAGAATTAGATAGGAGTCAGTCCTGGTTCACAAATCATATTGCAGCTGCACTGCATTTATTTTTGTGAGATACACCCTGTATATACTTTTCTTCTATTGTGCTATTCCAAAAACATCCATTCAGGGCAAACAAATATATTTTGCAGTGTTTCCTCCAGTGTTTGCCGTGTTTCCTCCATATCTGTAAGTGTGAGATAAACACTTTAGCTACTGTTTTTCTGTTGTTCTATTCAAAAAACACCAAGTTTGGTGCAAAAAATATATTTTGCAGTGTTTCCTCCAGTGTTTGCAGTGTTTCCTCCATATCTGTAAGTGTGAGATAAACACTTTAGCTACTGTTCTTCTATTCTATTAAAAAAACACCCATTTATGGCAAATAAATATATTTTACAGTTTTTCCTCCAGTGTTTGCAGTCTTGCCTGCATATCTGTACGTGTGAGATACACACTTTACATACTGTTTTCTATTGTGCTATACAAAAAAAAAAATATTTTGGGAATTTTTTTTTTTTTTGGTGCGTTTCCTGCATATCTGTAGGCGTGAGATAAACACTTTAGCTAGTGTTCTTCTATTGTTCTATTCAAAAAACACCCATTTAGGGCAAATTCCTAAATTTTTGGAAAAATGAGGAGAACGTCAAATAAGGGACGTGGCTGCGGTGCTGCTGGTGGAGCTCCTGTTGCAGGGAGAGGACGTGGTCGATCTGTGCCAGCTACACGCACAAGTGAAACACCTTTCTCAGGTGCGAGTAGGCGACAGAGCCTGCAGCGGTATTTAGTTTGGGCCTAATCCAACTCTACGAATGTTGAGGCCAGGAGCAGAACAGGCAGTAGTAGATTGGGTTGCTGACAGTGCCTCCAGTTCCTTCACATTGTCTCCCACATTGTCTCTGAAAGATCAGAGTTGGCACCTGCAGCGGATGTCAATCGGTCTTTCACCTCACCCCCTTGCAAATCAGCCAAGCAGTCTGAGCCCCAAATCATGCAGCAGTCTCTTCTGCTTTTTGATGAGTCTGTTAGCATGTTTTCCCAGGGCCATCCACCTAGCCCTGCCCCAGAAGTGGAAGAGATTGAGTGCATCGATGCCCAACCACTTATGTTTCAAGATGAGTTAATGGGGGGACCGTCACAGCACATCTCGGATGATGATGAAACACAGTTGCCAACTGCTGTTGCTTTTGCAATTGTGCAGACCAACAAGGAGGGCAGTGGTGAAGACTGGGTGGAAGATGATGTGGTGTACGATGAGGTCCTCGACCCCACATGGAATCATCCTCATGCAGGTGACCCATGTAGTTCGGAGGAAGAGGCGGTGGTCGCACAGAGCCACCAGCACAGCAGAATAGGGAGCAGGGTGCCAAAGCGGAGCGTCTGTCCCCTAGACAGTATGCCTGCTACTGCCCAACGCAGCAAGGGACCGAGCACACCAAAGCCAGGTCCAAGGAGTTCCCTAGCGTGGCAATTCTTCACACAATGGGCTGATGACAAGACACGAGTGGTTTGCACGCTGTGCAATCAGAGCCTGAAGCGAGGCATAAACGTTCTCAACCTGAGCACAACCTGCATGACCAGGCATCTAAGTGCAAGGCACGAGCTGCAGTGGAGTACACACCTCAAAAACCGATAAAGGTCTCTGGCTCCTCCTGCTTCCTCTTCTGCTTCAGTCTCGGGCCTCTCTGCCTCTTCATCCACCTCTGTAGTGACAGTGCCACCTGGCACCCCGCAATCAGAGGATCGGCAAGCAACACTGCCACCTGGGTCACCAAACATCTCCACAATGTCCCATGGAAGCATTCAGCTCTCTATCTCCCAAACACTGGAGCGTAAGAGGAAGTACCCCCCTACCCACCCGCGATCCCTGGCCCTGAATGCCAGCATTTCAAAATTCCTGGCCTTTGAAATGCTGTCATTTCGTCTGGTAGAGACGCAGAGTTTTAAAAGCCTGATGGCATTGGCTGTCCCACAGTACGTCGTGCCCAGCCGCCACTACTTTTCCAGATGAGCCATCCCTTCCCTGCACAACCAAGTGGGGGACAAAATCAGGTGTGCACTGCGCAACGCCATCTGTGCCAAGGTCCACCTAACTACGGATACGTGGACCAGTAAGCACGGTCAGGGACGTTATATCTCCCTAACAGCGCACTGGGTAAATGCAGTGGCGGCTGGGCCTGAGGTGGATAGCAGTTTGGCGCATGTCCTTCCACCACCGAGGATTGCAGGGCGCTTCAGTTTGTCTCCTGTTGCTAATTCCTCCTACTCCTCTTCCTCATCCACTACCGCCTCCTCATCCGGACAGCGTAACACAATCACCACCAACTTCAGCACAGCCATGGGTAAACGCCAGCAGGCAGTTTTAAAACTTTCCTGTTTGGGGGAAAAAACCCACACCGCGCAGGAGTTGTGGAGGGACATGGAATAACAGACTGATGAGTGGTTGGCGTCAGTGAGCCTCAAGCCGGGCCTGGTGGTGTGTGATAACGGGCGAAATCTCGTAGCAGCTCTGGGCCTAGCCGGTTTGACGCACATCCCTTGCCTGGCGCATGTGCTGAATTTGGTGGTGCAGAGGTTCCTTAAAACTTACCCCGATATGCCACAGCTGCTGCAGAAAGTGTGGGCCGTCTGTGCACACTTTCGGCGTTCTCACCCTGCTGCTGCTCGCCTGACAGCGCTGCAGCGTAACTTTGGCCTTCCCGCTCACCGCCTCATATGTGACGTGCCCACAAGGTGGAACTCCACCTTGCACATGCTGGCCAGACTTTTGCGAGCAGCAGCAGGCGATAGTGGAGTTTCAGCTGCAACACGCACGCGTGAGTCGCTCTGCGGAACAGAACCACTTCACCACCAATAACTGGGCCTCCATGTGAGACCTGAGTGCCTTGTTGCGCTGTTTCGAGTACTCCACCAACATGGCCAGTGCCGATGACACCATTCTCAGCGTGACTATCCCAGTTCTATGCCTCCTTGAAAAAACACTTAGGGCGATGATGGAAGAGGATGTGGCACAGGAGGAGGAGGAATCGGGATAATTTCCAAGGCTTTCAGGGCAGTCATTCACAAGTGACTCCGAGGGTGGGTTCCTGCACCAACAAAGGTCAGGTACACAATTGTCCAGCAAGGGCACAGTTCTGGAGGATGACGCGGTGGAGGATGAGGAGGAGGAAGACATGGAGGAGGAGGAGGAACCATGTTCACAGCAGGGTGGCACCCAGACCAGCTCATGGCCATCACTGGTGCGTGGCTGGGGGGATACAGAGGACACAGATGATACACCTCCCACAGAGGACAGCTTTTCGTTGCCTCTGGGCAGCCTGGCACACATGAGCGATTACATGCTGCAGTGTCTCCGCAACGACAGCCGTGTTTCGCACATTTTAACAGGTGCTGATTACTGGGTGGCCACGCTGCTGGATCCCCGTTACAAGGACAATGTACCGTCCTTAAATCCATCACTGGAGCGTGATCGCAAGATGCGCGAGTACAAGCGCACGCTGGTAGACGCGCTGCTGGTGGAATTCCCACCTGACAGCGGGGGCACAGTAGAAGCACAAGGCGAAGGCAGAGGAGGAGGAAGAGGTCGCCAACGCAGCCGGAGCACTGCCGGCACCTCAGAAGGCAGGGTTAGCATGGCCGAAATGTGGAAAAGCTTTGTCAGCACGCCACAACAACCAGCACCATCAGCTGATATGGAACGTTTTAGCAGGAGGCAGCATTTCACCAACATGGTTCAGCAGTATCTGTGCACACGCCTACACGTACTGAATGACGAGTCTGCCCCCTTAAACTTCTGGGTCTCCAAATTGGGCACATGGCCTGAGCTTGCCCTTTACTCCTTGGAGGTGCTGGCCTGCCCTGCAGCCAGTGTATTATCTGAATGTGTATTTAGCACGGCAGGGGGCGTTATCACAGACAAGCGCAGCCGCCTGTCCAGAGACAATGTGGACAAGCTCACGTTCATTAAAATGAACCAGGCATGGATCCCACAGTACTTGTCTGTACTTTGTGCAAAATAGACACTGGGCCGGCCATACCCAGCTATTCTTTTTTTTCTGATCTGTCTAGGGTTGCCACCTCATCCATTTAAAAGCGAAAACATATTAATTACACAGGTTCTTTGGCTGATTAAGGTGCTGCTAATTAAACTCACTTGGTGCCTTATCACCATTAAATTAGCCCCAGAACCTGTGTAATTACTATGTGTTCGGGTTTAAAGGGATGAGGTGGCAACCCTAGATCTTTGTGAAATAATATACAAATTGCGCTAAAAACAACTAATTAATGTGATACCAGGTACATAAGATCAAGTGCAATCAAACAAAAAATTGATTAAAATGATGCATCCAAGGGCGGATACAAATGAACTAAGTGTATGATTAACCATGAAACATTAACACAATGACACTAACATATATGTGAAAATTGAATAAAATATAAGTGAATAGTTCAGTCCATAAGAAGCAATCACCTACACACTGCTGTCCACATAACAGTCCCTATACTAATAGGATGATGCCACCAATGGGTTAAGGTAAGTAATTGACAGCAGAAAAATTCAAAGTCCAAGTGATCAGAAACAAACAGCCTTGATGATAGGCAATACGACAGCTCCAAACCCACTCCACACAATTCACGGCAGGATGTGAAAAAATTTGGATCTCATTACTTTGTTACTGAGCGGCTTACACAAAGAGGGGAAAATCGTGAGTGTATCGGAGCACAGCTTTGTATTGATGTTGCATTGAAGTTTGCAGTATTACACTATTGTGTGTTTCTCTCTCCCTAATTTTTTCACATCCTGTCGTGAATTGTGTGGAGCGGGTTTGGAGCTGACGTATTGCCTATCATCAAGGCTGTTTGTTTCTGATCACTTGGACTTTGAATTTTTCTGCTGTCAATTACTTACCTTAACCCCTTGGTGGCATCATCCTATTAGTATAGGGACTGTTATGTGGAAAGCAGTGTGTAGGTGATTTCTTCTTATGGACTGAACTATTCACTTATATTTTATTTAATTTTCACATATATGTTCGTGCTATTGTGTTAATGTTTCATGGTTAATCATACACTTAGTTTATTTGTATCCGCCCTTGGATGCATCATTATAATAATTTTTTTGTTTGATTGCACTTGATCTTATGTACCTGGTATCACATTAATTAGTTGTTTTTAGCGCAATTTGTATATTATTTCACATTGTTTTTGGTTGGGTTACCATATTCACATATTGCAGCTTTTTACATTTGGTCATTAATTGTGTGGAGTAATTTTAGATTGTAGTAGCGCTGTAGTATTTTTCACTTTCAACCCTAGATCTTTCTCACTCTTTTGGGGTGTACCATAATTTAAAAAATAAATCAATTAAAAACCAAAACCTGCTGTGTTGGCTACCTCGTCCTCCTCCACCGCCGCTTCCACCTACACCGCCACATCCACCGCCACCTCAACCTCCTACTCCATATGGACCTCGTCCTCCTAGGTCAAGGTTTTGTTTTGTTTTTGTTTTTTTTATGTTATTTTAAGTTATTTCCCTATCCACATTTATTTTCAGAGTACTTGCCATGCTCTTACCGACATTTTGCTGCCATTTGCAGCCCTTTAGCCCTTTCCCTTAGTGTTTTAGAGACATTTTTGTAGTAAAAAAATTGGGGCCCCATTGACTTCAATGGGGTTCGGGTTCGGGTCAAGTTCGGGTCCCGAACTCGGACTTTTTTCCGAAGTTCCGCCGAACCCGTTGAACCCGAACATCCAGGTGTCCGCTCAACTCTAATTAATAGTTTAAAAAACACTTATTGGCCATCCTTATTCCCAGCTGATCTGCACCCTCCTCATTTAGGTGCAGTCCGTCCCTTCTATAGTACTGGTTTTCGACTCAGAATTCGGCCCAGTCCTCCAGGAACCCAAACCCCTCCTTACTACACCAGCTCTTCAGCCACTTGTTTACTTCCCTAATCTCCCTCTGCCTTTCTGGTGTGGCTCAATGTGTCAAATTTTAGGGACTTGGGAGCTACCTTGTAGGTCCTTTTCCTCAATTTAGCTCCCAAGTCCCTAAAATCGTTCTTTAGGACACTCCATTTGCCTCTGACTTTGTCATTGGTGCCAACGTGCACCATGACAGCTGGGTCTTCCCCAGCCCCTCCCAGTAATATGTCCACCGTATCCGAGTGCCCGGTAGACAACATACCTTTTCGGCGCTTCAGGTCTTTGTTACAGATTGCCCTCTCTGTCCTAAGAATTGAGTCCCCTACCACCAGAATCTGTCTTTTCTTTCCCTTCGCTTCGCTTCCCCCCACTCTCACTGGAGGAGTTCTTCCCCCGGCAGCTAGGAAAGTCCCTCAGCTCCAGCAGTGCAGGTCCCTGACTGGTTCCACCAATGTCACTCAATGGAGCATACTTATTGGGATGCTCCAGCCCTGGATCGGCATCCCTGGCACTTCCCCCCTCTACCCTTCATGACTGTCGCCCATCTACTATTTTCTAGTGCCTGCACCTCTGTCTTCACCCACCTCTGTGCTGGCCCCTGCCATCACCTGCCGGGTACGTTTCTGGCTCTCCTTTAGTGTGGAGGGTCTTCCCAGTGCTTCCCCAGATTTAGAACCTGGGCTTTCAGGGAAACAATGTGCTTACATTTTGCACAGCAGTAATTGCCCTCGATCAGATGATCAAGGAACGCATACATGCCGCAAGATGTACACCGAGTCGCCTCGCCACACCCGCTAGGCATTGTACCTATTAATTTAATAAGGATTAGAGATTATACCCTGTCCAAATTACCCAACAACTAGCTTCATGACACTAATTCTCAACAAGACAATACACAGGTACTCAACAAGACAATACACAGGTACTCAACAAGACAATACACAGGTACTCACAGACCTGCGTGCACTCACAGGCCAGTGGACCAGCGTGCACTCGCAGACCAGCGGACCTGTGTGCACTCGCAGACCAGTGTGCACTCGCAGACCAACGGACCTGCGTGCACTCGTAGACCAACGGGCCAGTGTGCACTTACAGACCAGCATGCACTCACAGACCAAAGACCTGCATGCATTTGCAGACCAGCGTGCACTCGCAGACCAACGGACCAGCGTGCACTCGCAGACCAACGGACCAGCGTGCACTCGCAGACCAACGGACCAGCGTGCACTCGCAGACCAACGGACCAGCGTGCACTCGCAGACCAACGGACCAGCGTGCACTCGCAGACCAACGGACCTGCGTGCACTCGCAGACCAACGGACCTGCGTGCACTCGCAGATAGTGGTGCAATGAATCGTGACTAATCCGTGATCCGAACGGGTCGACCTGTTCGGATCGGCACACAACGCGATCCGTGGAGCTCTCCACTGCCTCGGCCTTAGGAAAGGCTTTGGCCTAGCTCCGGAGCGGCGGCCATCTTGGTACACCCGGCGGTGGCTGCCTAGGTGCGCACTGATGTCATCACCCCTCCCTCAACTGCTCGTGGATCTCATCTGGCCGGCTTCTATTCTGTGGGAGAGCTTGTGAATATTACAGTGAGTGGGGGCAATTGTGAATATTACAGTGTGTGGGGGCAATGGTGGATATTACAGTGACCACTCACTGTAATATCCACCATTGCCCCCACTCACTGTAATATTCACAATTGCCCCCACTTACTGTAATATTCACAAGCTCTCCCACAAAATAGAAGCCGGCCAGATGAGGATCCACGAGCAGTTGAGGGAGGGGTGATGACGTCATACCCCCACGGGCAATGGTGGATATTACAGTGAGTGGGGGGCAATGGTGGATATTACAGTGAGTGGGGGGCAATGGTGGATATTACAGTGAGCGGAGAGATGTCTTGCAGTGAGTGGAGAGATGTCTATTACAGTGAGTGGGGGCAATTGTGGATATTACAGTGGGGAGATGACGTGGATATTACAGTGGGAAGATGATGTGGATATTACAGCAGTGGGGAAGATTGTGGATATTATAGTGGGAGAGATGTCTATTACAGTGGGGGAGATGTCTATTACAGTGGGGGAGATGTCTATTACAGTGGGGGAGATGACGTGGATATTACAGTGGGGGAGATGACGTGGATATTACAGTGGGGGAGATGACGTGGATATTACAGTGGGGAGATGACGTGGATATTACAGTGGGGGAGATGACGTGGATATTACAGTGGGGGAGATGACGTGGATATTACAGTGGGGGAGATGACGTGGATATTACAGTGGGGGAGATGACGTGGATATTACAGTGGGGGAGATGACGTGGATATTACAGTGGGGGAGATGACGTGGATATTACAGTAGGGGAGATGATGTGGATATTACAGCAGTTGAGGAGATTGTGTGGATATTACAGTGGGGAGATGGGGGATTCTGATGTATGGGGGCTATGATGGGGGATTCTAATGTATGGGGGATTCTGATGTATGGGGGCTCTGATGGGGGAATCTGATGTGTACATTTATGAATTTTTTTTTTTTGCTGACCAGAAAAATGATCCGATCCGTGACTCTGATCCGAGGATCGATCTGATCTGTGAGTTTTTTGATCTGTTGCATCCCTGAGCCAGCGTGCACTCGCAGACCAACAGACCTGCGCGCACTTGCAGACCTGCATGCACTCGCAGACCAGCGTGGACTCGCAGACCAACGGACCTGCATGCACTCGCAGACCAGCGTGCACTCGCAGACCAACAGACCTGCGTGCACTCAACCAGCAGACAAGCGTGCACTCGCAGGCCAGCATGCATTCGCAGACCAGGGGACCTGCGCGTACTCGCAGACCAGGGGACCTGCGCGTACTCGCAGACCAGGGGACCTGCGCGTACTCGCAGACCAGGGGACCTGCGCGTACTCGCAGACCAGGGGACCTGCGCGTACTCGCAGACCAGGGGACCTGCGCGTACTCGCAGACCAGCTGACCTGCGCCTACTCGCAGACCAGCTGACCTGCGCCTACTCGCAGACCAGCTGACCTGCGCCTACTCGCAGACCAGCGGACCAGCGCCTACTCGCAGACCAGCGGACCTGCGCCTATTTGCAGACCAGCGGACCTGCGCCTATTTGCAGACCAGCGGACCTGCGCCTACTCGCAGACCAGCGGACCTGCGCCTACTCGCAGACCAGCGGACCTGCGCGTACTCGCAGACCAGCGGACCTGCGCGTACTCGCGGACCTGCGCGTACTCGCGGACCTGCGCGCACTCGCGGACCTGCGTGCACCAGCGGACTTGCGCGCACTCGCGGACCAGCGGACTTGCGCGCACTCGCGGACCAGCGGACCTGCGCGCACTCGCGGACCAGCGGACCTGCGCGCACTCGCGGACCAGCGCGTACCTGCGTGCACTCGCAGACCAACGGACCTGCGTGCACTCGCAGACCAACGGACCGACCTGCGTGCACTCGCAGACCAACGGACCGACCTGCGTGCATTCGCAGACCAACGGACCTGCGTGCACTCGCAGACCAACGGACCGACCTGCGTGCACTCGCAGACCAACGGACCGACCTGCGTGCACTCGCAGACCAACGGACGGACCTGCGTGCACTCGCAGACCAACGAACGGACCTGCGTGCACTCGCAGACCAACGGACCTGCGTGCACTCGCAGACCAACGGACCTGCGTGCACTCGCAGACTCAGGTACTCACACTTCAGGTACTATGACTACACAGGCTATGGCTATGACTAAGCATTGGTTATCAATGTGAAACTAGTTAGCTCTATTACCCCACTGTTTGCTGTTTTTTTCTTGCTTTTGTAGTATTTTTTACCAGAATAAAAGGCACCACCTTTTTATTGGAGTGCGGCTGTCCAAAATTTATTTTCTCCCATTTATGACTACACAGGCACTTGGACAGAGTTCTAGCAAACTCAAGATGAGCAGGCTCAAAATTAGTTCTACAGAAATCAAGCACCTGTGACCAATTATCCACTCCCCTTAATTAGTAGGCTGAAGGAAAAAAAGGCTGTTTAAAAAGTGCCAGAGAAAGGTTTTAAAAAGCTGCAAGGAAAAAGAACCTAAAATGCAACCCAGTAGTCAAAAGCAAAACTTTTTCACACTCTCCACTCAAGGTCTCCACTGTCTAGCCTCCAACCAATAAGACTGGGCGATTTGTATACTTCTACATATTTTTGTTAAAAAAATAAAACGCAATAAGCGTATATTGATTGGTTTGCCCAAAAGTTATAGCGTCTACATAATAGGGGATAGTTTTATGGCAGTTTTATTACTAGTAATGGCGACGATCAGCAATTTTTTTTATCGTGACTGATATTGCAGCTTACACATCGGACACTTTTGACACAATTTTGGGACCATTGTCATTTATACAGCAATCAGTGCTATAAAAATGCACTGGTTACTGTGTAAATGACACTGGCAGGGAAGGGGTTAGGGGTGTCCTAGGGAGTGATTCTAACTGTGTGGGGGCTGGGCCACGAGTGACACGAAAGTGATCACTGCTCCTGATGACAGGGAGCAGTAGATCACTGTCCTGTCACTAGACAGAACAGGCAAATGCAGACATCTCCCCGTCTGCCGCTCCGTGACACGATCGCAGGACACCGGCGGACATCGAGTCCGTGGGTCCCGCAGGCACGGTCACAGAGCTCACGGCGTGCGCCCGCTAGGCAGCATACTCAAAGCAACGCACCTGTACGTGCTTTGCCTGCCCGTGCCATTCTGCCGACGTATATATATACGAATACATTGGCCCTGCGCCAATCCTGTGGTATCATTCCAATCAATAACGAGTCCCTAAATATTAAAAACAATGACCTTGAAATTACGGAGCTCAATTCTTTTAGGATCCGTGGGTGGATGCCATCTGGTCCAGGTGCTTTATCCAACTTTATTCTGTCTAAATATTTGTGGACCATATCCCTTTTGAGCCATTGTGGATCATTTGGGGCTGTGTCACTACCACCCCCATTATGGACATGAGCTCCCTCATGCTCCTTTGTATACACAGAGCTGAAGAAAGTATTTTTTTTTTTGTTTAACACTTCAGACTCCAACCTCATAGAGTATGCGTTTGTACGCTCATGTTCTGTTTGCCAGCCCTTAGCGTCTCTAATTTTGGTTTCGCATCATTAGTGTGTCTCTTTTACTTTGTTTGCTTTTCTTGTGCATATGTTTTTTTTTTTTTAGTTTTTTTTATATACCTGTGTTCATCATTAGTTATTTGGTTTTTATATAGTATGAAGGTTACCATTTTTTTCCCCTTATCCTTCTCCCCCCCCCCCCCCCCCCCCCCCCTATCTCGCCTAAATAATCTCTGATGCCACCTAATTTCCCTTTCTTTGCTTTTTCTTTTTTTGTTTTTCCCTTCCTTTTCCTTCTTTCTCCTCCCTTCCCTTCCCTCTCTTTTTAGGGGGTTATCTTAACTCACCGCTCTTAATTTTTCAGCGTAGCTCCAATATTTCTTAAAGGTCCTCCAGTTATCCCATTTCTTAACTTGTGCTATATTATTGCCCTCCAGTCCCTCTCTCAGTTCTTCCATTCTATAGGTCTCCTCCACCGAGTCAATCCATTCCCAGATTGAGGGACAGTCCACCTCCTGCCATTTTCTTGGTATTAACCTCTTGGCTGCGTTGAGTAGGTGTGGAACTAGGGTTTTCCTATATTTTTTAGTTCCTTCCTCTCCCCCATGGAACAATACCACCCAGGGGTCCAGCTTAATTTTCTCCTTTGTAATTTCTTCTATACACCCCAGGATTCAGAATTTCTCGACTTTGGGGCACCTCCACTATAGGTGGGCCATGTTTCCCGTGAGACCACATCCCCTCCAGCAGTCTCCCGTCTGTCCGTCATTAAATTTAGATAATTTGTCCGGGGTCATATACCACCCAGTAATGCATTTATAGCTCATCTCCGCTGTGCGGCTGTCTACTGCCGAGGAGTGTACCAGAGTCAGCATTTTGTCTATTGTGGCCCTATCCCTTTGTGACCCAAGTTCCCTCTCCCATTTTTCAACGAATGGAGGGATCATTCGCCCGTCCACCTTCAGCAGGATCTTATATAGTTTTAAGATAGTTCCCTTGACCCTCTCAGTTGTACACAATTTTTCCAGTTCAGACAACTGCTCCCCTGACCTCAGTGGGTGCGGCAGTGTTTGGATAAAATGGTCTAGCTGCTGATACCTCCATTCGTTGATTTCTATATGTTTTTTTTCCCCTTTAATTCTTGTAGTGTTAGTAAGTGCCCATATTTGATTACATCTCTTAATTGCATAGTGTCCTTTTTTATCCAATTTCCTCCAATCTGTGTTTTACCTGATGCAAAGTAATCATTGTTTTTTAAAGCTAATAAAGGTGAATTGTATTCCTTTTCCATTTTTTTATATAGTGTCCCAAATTTTTAGTGCGTTTTTTGTTATCTCATGTGTATTCTTATAAAGTGCCCTAAATTGGGGCGGGTTCCATATAATCTTATCCAGCCTTGTCTTCGACAATTAATTTTCAATGCTAAGCCACCTTTTTTCTTTGCTGGCTCTGGCCCACTCCACCACCCTTGCCAACACTGCTGCGTCGTAGTATGTTTTAATATCCGGTACTGCTAATCCCCCCTTATTTTTTGGTTGTCTTAGGGTCTGGAGAGAAATTCTATGTTTCTTATCCTTCCAGATGAAATTCATAATCTGTTTCTTAAGAGCTGAGAAGAGTATTCCAGGCAAACTTATAGGTATCATCTGAAACCTGTAGGTAATTTTTGGAAGTATAATCATTTTACAGTAGTTAATTCGCCCTATCCAGGATATTGGCCTATTTTTTACCTTTCCTATTTCTTTCCTGATTTCATTTAGCAGGGGAATAAAATTTATCGCATACATTTTTTTAATTGATTTTGCTAGGAAGATGCCCAGATACTTAAGTTCTTTTACCCAAGAAAATCGGTGTTCCATTCTAAGGTCCCTCTCATCTAGCCTGTTTATATTAATGTTCAGGATCTCGGTTTTGGCCACATTGATTTTAAAATTTGATATTTCTCCGTACTGCGTACATAAATCCAATAACTTTGGAATTGAGGTTTTGGGATTTGTCAAGTAGAAGAGGACGTCATCTGCAAACGCAGAGAGTTTATGTTCGTCCTCCCCTATTTGAACTCCTCCAATATCCGGGCAATTACGTATCCTGGCCAGCAGTGGTTCCAAGGAGAGCACGAATAAGAGAGGCGACAGAGGACACCCCTGCCTTGTTCCATTTTTCATTATCAGTGCTTGGGAAAGGCTACCATTTATTTTTATTTTTGCCCTGGGCTCCTGATAGAGCGCCGCTATCCACTCCCTCATCCTTTGTCTGAATCCCATTTCCTCAAAGGTACATAGCATGAGTCCCCAGTCTACCCTGTCAAATGCCTTTTCTGCATCTATAGACAGGAGTAGACCCGGGGACCCAGTCGCTTTCATTTTTTTAATTATCAGTAATGCTCTAACTCCATTATCCCTCCCCTCTCTTCCTTGGATGAACCCTGTCTGGTCTGGGTGTACCAGATTTATCATTTCCTGTTTGACTCTCTCGGCCAGAACCTTTGCGAACAGTTTTATATCATTGTTCAGTAAAGATATTGGTCGATACCCTGCGGAGTCCCCCTTATCCTTGCCCTCCTTAGGGATAACCGTAATAATTGCCTCTGGGGCTTCTTTACTTAAGTCAAAATCTTTCCCCAATCCATTAAAATATTGGCATAGTTTTGGAATAAGGATCTTCTTGCATTTTTTATAATACAGTATGGAAAAGCCGTCGGGGCCTGGACTTTTACCTGAAGCTGAGCCAGCAAGAGCCAGCTCAATCTCCTTTTCCGTTATTGGCCTATCCATCACTGATGCATCACTTCTACTTATTTTTGACAGCCCTGCTTCCTTCAGGAATTTTACAATTTTATTTATTTTTTCCCCTTTCTGTCCGTTCTTTTGTTCCACCGCATACAGTTTCTCGTAATATACTCTGAAGGATTCTGCTATATCTTTTGTTGTATGCATCACCTCTCCTTTTGCCGTTTTTTATTTTATCTATATCATTTTTTGATTTCTTTTTCTGCACCATCCTTGCTAGATGTTTATTTGTTTTATTCCCCCACATGTATCTTTCCCTGGCTATTAAGTTAAAATCCCTTCTGGTTTCTTGGTCCAAAAGTTCTTTTAGTTAGTTACGTTTATTAACCAAGTTCATGTACAGGTCTCGTTGCTTTCCCATTTTCTTATGTTTTTGTTCTAGCAAGGAGATCTCTTCTATCAATTTTTCTTTTTTACGACTTTTTTCTTTTTTTCCCTTGCTTCCTCCGAGATCAGGATCCCTCTTATCACTACTTTGTGTGCGTCCCATAATGTTGCTACTGAAACTTCGTCTGACTCGTTTAGCCTGAAATACTCTTCCAGCTCCTTTTTGACCCTTGTTAGACTGGTCTCATCTATCAGCAGATGTTCATTTAACCTCCAATTTTGGAATGACCTCTGGTTTCCTGGGATATCTATTGAGATGCTAACCAGGGCATGGTCAGAGATCGTCATGGTTTCTATTTTTGTCTCAACCACTATATCTAACGTTCTATGGTCCACCAGTATGTGGTCAGTCCTCGAATAGGTCCCATGCACCGGGGAGTAAAAAGTATAATCACGTTGGTCTGGGTTAAAGACTCTCCACACATCAATCAATTGGCTCCTGTATAGGGCATCCTTTAGCTTTCTTAACTGTACACTTTGTACGCCCGGTGTCTGGGACGTCTTATCTATTTTTGGGTTCATACATAAATTAAAGTCTCCACCCATGATTATTCTCCCTCTCCTAAAGTCTGTTAGTTTCCCCAATATTCCCAAAAGAAATTTTATCGGTAGAACATTTGGGGCGTATATGTTTACTAGGGTACACTCCATCTCTTCCAGTTTTCCCCTTAAAAAGAGGAATCTCCCATCCGGATCTGTCAGTCTCTCAGTTAATTCAAACCGAGTCCTTTTTGAGATTCCGATTGCAATCCCTCTGGCTCTTTTGGAGATAGTATCTCCGTAGTACCAGATGGGGAAGTCTGGGGCATATAGTCTAACATTTGATCCTAAAGTAATATGGGTTTCCTGTAAGAAAGCGATATCTGCTTTATATCTTTTCAACTCCTTAAGCACCTTATGTCTCTTAATTGGGCTGTTAAGACCTTTCACATTGTATGATAGACATTTAATTAGTGGCATCTTTGATTTTCCCCCTTCTCTTTCTTCTGATTATTTCGGTGAGATAGGCCCTTAACCCCTCCCTCCCGTCTCCTCCCTCCCCCCGCCCTCCTCCTGTCCCCTCCTCCCCCCATCCCATCCCTCCTCCTCCCTTCCCCCCTCTCCCCCCCTCCCGCCCCCCCCATTGGCCAATTAATGACCTCTGAACCATCTTACATGTCTTGGTTCAGAACTCTCTAGGTGGGATTTGGGATTGCCTCCCCCCTCCTCATCATCTCATGAGGGGGGGGGGGTTGGTGGGGCTTTCCCCTCTGCCCCGACTCGAGCCCAAGATCAGCTGCTCTCCTCCCTTTTCTCCTCACTTCGCTCCCCCAGTCTCTACTCCCAGCCAGGGAGGTCAGGGACCTGAATGCTCAATTTATTGCAAAATTCGCTTAAATCTTCAGGGAATCTCAATATCGCAGATCTCCCTTCTTTTGTCCCGATTAGACATGCAGGGAAGCCCCAATTGTACTTGATATTCTGGTCTGTCAGCAGTTTTAATAGTGGTTTTAGCAGCCGTCTCCTTGCTAGGGTTTCTGGAGCCAGATCAGTAAAAATCTGAAGATCGGACCCTTCAAATACAATCGGGGGTTGTCCCCTCAGCTTCTTCCATATTATTTCTTTATCCTCGTATAACCGAAACCTTATTATAACATCTCTTATTCGCTCTTTGGTCCCTCTTTTCTGGTTCCCTACTCGGTGGACCCTTTCGATCCTAATTGGATCTTCTGATGTTTTTCCCAGCAAGGGGTTAAAAATCTTCTGCATTATTTTCCTGAGGTCCTCTCCCCTCTCCTCTGGTATTGATCTTATCCTCAGATTTTGTCTCCGATTTCTATTTTCCTGGTCCTCTAATTTATATAGGATATACCTCTGTTGTTGTATTTTCTCAATTTGGTCCTTTGTTGTATTTGATTCCTGTTCTTGCTTCTCTATTCGTTCTTCCACCGATTCTATTCTAGAAAGCAGTTGACCCAGATCTGTCCGTAGGTTCTGTATTTCGCTCTTATTCGCATTTTCCAGTCTTAACAGCATCTCTGCCATTTCTCCCTTTGAAGGGGACTGTGCATCTGTGCGTTGTTCATCCATCCTACTACTTTCCGATCCACTTTATATGATCCCTTCTTCTCTTGATTCCATAGATATTTCTCTGGAGTTTCCACCCTTGGGTTTTTTGGTCTCAGTCTTTTTCTCTCTGTCAACTTGTTGTTGCTTTATCCCTCCCTGGGCTCCGGGGGGTCGTGGGCGCTCTCCTTTAGTCACGAAGGGTCTGATGGAGCTTGTAGCTGTTGAATTACTTGGAGTTGTCGGGGGTCCCCTTTTGTTGATCTACTCGTCATTCTGCTCATGGTATTCTCCCTTTTTCTGATTCTCTTCCCCAGCTTGACCTTCTTGCCGCCGTTATATGACGGTGGTCCGTTGGCAAGCGGTTTAAAAGACTGGGAAAAAAAAACACACACCCCCTCTATACTGTAGTTATCTGAGATGGGATGGTTTTAGGTTCAAACTCTGTGTCTTATAGAAAAGACCAGCTACCTGTGGATGATGCCCAATCAGTGGGTGACTATACTGTCCGATCAGAATGGATTTAAGGCATTTAAAGCAGAACACATGGTGACTGGGGTCGCTGGGCTCTTGTAATGGCTTGACCGCCTATGTGTACCAAAAAAAATAAAACAAAAAAAAAAGAATAAAGCTGTTTGGATCCTATTGCTGGACTATTGCTTCTTTTCCATCCCCTTATTGACCATAGTCTCATTTCATGCACAATCCAAATTTACCAGAGAGTTCCCCCCCTCCCTATGGTGTTCCACCGCTTTTCCTAAGCAGTCTTTCCACAGTGTCTGTTTATCGCCCAAGTGACAAAGGGGAGTGGATCTTCATACATGAAATTAACAAAAAAGACATAAAAAACAAGGGGCAATGGGGAAAAAGAAGAGTAAAGTCCATACTGTCAGTTTAATTTAAAAAAACCTTGTAGACGGTCGCTTTACCTGCTGTGTATTTTCCTTCTTTTTTCTTCCTTCCCAGAGAAACAGATAGAGGAAATACACGAGGAAGAGAGGATAATCAGTTATTCCGTGATTTATAAAGAATAGTAGATCCATGCATTTTTGCCAGATTTTCTGCTGTGAGTGTTCCATGCACTATATAACCATACCGTCTCTACGCCTAGTGATATGGCCCATAGTGTTTGCATATGGCTATATATTATACCGTCCACTTGTTGGTATTAACAGTCCTTTTAGAACTATTTATCAGGCCTCCAATCAATTTTGTGCGCTCCGCTAGTTATCTTTCCTTTCCTTTCACCCCTGCTCTCATATATATATTATATGTTATGTATGAATCCTGGACTACAGTTCTAGTTAACCTTATATCCAATTTTCTGTTGTAGGACGTTACTATGCAATGTTAGGTTAAAACTCTCACAGTATCCTTAGTAGTTTAATTGTTAATTCTCCAGCTGGGAGATGGTGGGTGAAGAGGAAAGAAAGGTTGAAACCGTACATCACAAAGCAGTGATTTCAAAAGTTCATTATTTGATGTCTACTGAATTTTTTTTTTCCCCCAGAAAACCAGGTCTTTAGTGGTAGAATGACATACGATCAAAATTCATTTAAAGACCCTATTTTCCTGCACGCATCTCTATCATAACACACTCAGCGCTTTTCCATCTGTCTTGATGTCCTTACAGATACCGTACCCACCTCCTATTTACAATGAAATTCAGGTGTCATACCTTGTGGGTCCATGGATTCCAGCTGCGGCTATCCCTCATTGGAGAGAGAGACAGCTCTTTCTTACCTCTCGGCTTCTGTCCTCCCTCGCTTCCCCGACAGTATACTTCTAGGTCGGCCAAGTAGAGGAGAGGGGAGATGTCCGTCCGGACTCAGCATGCTCCGTAGATTCGGCGTGCTCTCCTCCCTCGCTGCCTGGGTACAGTGCGCTTTCGGCCGTCCCGCTTCTCACTGGTTGCGCTGAGCTGAGTTGTAACAAGCATGGCAGGGTGCCCGGCGTAGCTCGTGGCATGGGGATCTCCGCCGCATCGTTCTACGCTCTCCACGGAGCAACCGAAGTCCGCGTTCCTTTTCCGGCCCAGCAATCCCTGGATCCTCCCTCTTAGGGGCGTGTCACGTCCTCACGTGCACGCCATCTTCCATGCTGAAGAAATTATTTAATACATTTGCCATCTTTGTCCCCAGTCACCCACTCTATATTATTTTGTAAAGGGCCTACATGCTCAGACTTGACTTTTTTACTATTATTATATTTGAAAAAAAATTGTGGTTTGTCCTATTATCTTTTGCAATCTGTCGTTTTTTTTTTTTTTTTTGTGTCGTTGATTTCCTTTTTACATATTCTGTTATATTCTTTGTAACATTTAAATGATGATAGCGTTCCTTCGTTTTTCAATTTTTTAAAAGCTCTTTTCTTATTATTTATAGCCATTTTAATGGCCAAATAATAACTACCGTATATACTCGAGTATAAGCCAAGTTTTTCAGCACATTTCTTTGTGCTGAAAATGCCCCCCTCGGCTTATACTCGAGTCACCTTTTTGCGCCTGATCTCCCGGACTTTGGGACCCGGTACCAAACTTTGCACACATGTAGCCCCACTCTTCCTCTACAAGTGTGCAACGTTTGTTGTCTGGGGGACCTACGACTGGTAAACACTGATTTTTCAAAACCGGACACCCGCTCCATAGACTCCCATGTTAAACAGTAATTTCTCCGGTGACTTTGGGGATCTGTTGTCGGTCGTAGGTCCCCTGGACCCAAAACTTAGCACACATGTAGCCCCATTTCTCCTCTACAAGTGTGCAAAGTTTGTTGTCTGAGGGACCTACGACTGGGAAACACTGATTTTTCAAAGCCAGGCACCCCTTCCATAGACTCCCATGTTAAACGTCAATCTAGTCATGGGCACAGTGAGGCATGGGCACAGTGAGACATGCAGATGGACACCCTAGGCTTATACTCAAGTCAATACGTTTTCCCATTTTTTGGTGGTAAAATTAGGTGCCTCAACTTGTATTCGGGTCGGCTTATACTCGAGTATATATGGTAACTAAACTTTTTATTATTATTAATTTGTTACGTTCCATTTGTTTAAAAGCAACATTCGTTATTTTGGATAATTCGTAACTTCGGATAAATTTGTATTTGTTATGTTCACTAACAGCCAAATTTGAAAGGAAATTCCAATACCTATAATTTAATAGTTATTTTTGATTCAAATTGTTGTATTTCAAATTTCGAATTACTGGATTTTCAAATATCCTAATTTATTGAACCATGCCAGTGTTCCCTTTAGCTTACACCCAGCAACTAACTTCTAGCACCATGAGGGGGATTTAGCAGCACAAGTCACAGAAAACCCCTGTGGGGGGGTCTGTACTCAGAAGGCTCCTGAAGCACCAGCGGTAGCATTCCTCAGTAGTACCAGACAGGATCCGTGAACATCCTCCCCCAGTCTGCATGGAGCACATCTCTAATTGGAAATCTGAAAATTCAAAAGAACAAAAATCCAAACATGTAACCACTTCCATACCGGGCCTATTCTGGCACTCCTCTCCTACATGCAAATATCATCATTTTTTTTTTGCTAGAAAATTACTCAGAACCCCCAAACACTAGATATGTTTTTTTTAGCAGACACCCTAGGGAATAAAATGGCAGTCATTGCATTATCTTGCACGGTATTTGCACAATCATTTTTCAAACGCCTTTTTTTTTTTTTAAATGGTTTCATGAATTAAAAAATGACAAAACAGTTAGCCCAATTTTGTATAATGTGAAAGATTATGTTACGCTGAGTAAATAGATACCTAACATGTCACGCTTTAAAATTGCGAACACTCATGGAATGGCACCAAACTTCAGTACTTAAAAATCTCCATAGGTGATGTTTAATTTTTTTTTTTACAGGTTACCAGTTTAGAGTTACAGTGCTAGAATTGTTGCTGGCGCACTAAAGCACGCGGCAATACCGCACATGTGTGGTTTGAACGGCGTTAACTTATGCGTGCGTTCACTTCTGAGCGCGAACTACTGGGGACAGGGGCGTTTTAAATGTTATTATTATTATTTTATTTTACTTTTTAGATCACTTTTATTCCTATTACAAGAAATATAAACATCCCTTGTATAGGAATCTATTGTGACAGGTCCTCTTATGGAGATATGCGGGGTCAATAAGACCCAACATCTCTCCTCCAGGCTGGAAAGCATGAAATTGTGAAAGAAAATTCACCAATCTCATGCCGACAGCTGCGATTGTTTACATTGGGGTACCCAGGCGTGACGTCATAATGTCATGCCCAGGCCTCCGACGGTCATAGAGATGACTGGTGACCAGTCATCTCTATGCTTCCCATCTGGCGCTGGCAGATCGTTTCTCCAGGTTCTGGCGCTGGCAGATCGTTTCTCCAGGTTCCCAATGGCACTGGAGAGCCTAAACAGCGCGGATGGCGGCGGGAGGGGGGGGGGCTCCCATCCCATCACTTATTAGAACGTTCAAGCGTCAGAACTGCCGCTATGATCATTCATATGGTGCACTGAATCGCCGGCTGAAAACAGTGATATCTGAATGATGCCTGTAGCTGCAGGCATCATTCAGATATCCCCACTGAAATTCCAGGACGTCATATGACATCCTTGGGCGGGAAGTGGTTAAAAATCTGAAATAATAACTAACTAATAAGAACTATTAATAACCATCAAATTATAGGTATTGAATTTCCTTCAAATTTGTCTTTTAATGAATGTAACGAATACGAATTTATCCGAAGTTACAAGTTATCCGAAATAGCAAAT
Organism: Rana temporaria; assembly: GCF_905171775.1. Lineage (NCBI taxonomy): Eukaryota > Metazoa > Chordata > Amphibia > Anura > Ranidae > Rana > Rana temporaria. The sequence goes on along the minus strand of NC_053499.1, from coordinate 91,291,242 downwards.
GTCGCATCTAAACGAATGGAACGCAACAATTAATAAATAATAATAATAAAAACTTTTATTATTTTTTATATTATTAATTTATTACATTCCCTTTTGTTTAGATGCAGCATTCCTTATTTCAGACAATTCGTATTTGTTATGTTCACTAACAGCAAATTTTATTTTATTTATTTTTTCCCCCCTTTTCAATTTCTTTATTTATTTATCTTCTTTGTCCAGCATACAGGAGAACTATCAAATAACAAATTTACTGATTCAATTCATCCAACCAATGAGTGCCCACCAGGTCTAATCAATATACAACCTTCCTCTTAAAAGAGAAAGAGAAAAAGAATATATATATCTCCAGTCGGACCAGGGGATGGTAGAGGCAGCAGAGTCCTCCCCCTTCCCCCCTCTTTTTCCCCCATCTTATGTTTCAAAAAGGGACTTCCCTTCTTCCGAGTATTTAAATATGTTCCATTGTGCCCAGGTTTCAGAATAGATCTCATATCGGTTTTGGGATGATAATGTCAAATCCTGCATCCTATTTACCTCTACAATTCGTGTAGCCCATGATGAAATTGTTGGAGGTTTCGTGTATCTACACTCCCCGATATTTTGGAAACATGCAGCAGGAATAAAGCTGGATCTTCTGGGAGGTTGTACTCTGTGGGTTCCCCACAATGGGGTACAGGAGGGAGTTAACTGATGATAGTGCGGTAGTGGAACATATTCAAGTGCAAATCTGCAGGGTAGGGCCCAAGGTTGGGGGCTTTTTGAGGTCAGGACTAAGGTCTCTAAAGCACCAAACCATCTGACGCAATGGGACCCTACACTGATTTCTCAATCTTTGGCCATATTTTAAGGCTTGTATGCCTGCACCAGTCGATTAATCTCACCATGTGGGCCGCTTGATAATATTTCTCTATGTCTGGAACTGCTACCTCCCCATACTGTTTAGGCATGGTCATTATTCAATGTTGTAATCTTGGCCTCTTATGTGCCTAAACAAAGTCAGCTCAATGCATTAGTCCGATTGAAAAATTCTGGAGGAATATGGATATGTAATGTTTGAAAAAGGTAGGCAAAGTTGAAATTTTTATTTTATTGCATCTACCAAACCACGAGAGTGGACTTTTGTCCCACTTAGCCAGTAATGTTTTCACTCTGCTTAATAATGGTAGGAAGTTCAACCTAAAAATTTGGTCCAGTTTAGGGGAAATATATGTGCCCAAATATTTAAGAGCGGTCGAGGTCCATTTAAATTTAATAATTTGCTTTTAGGGCACTGATTTGTGTTGTTGACATAGATACCCCTATTGCTTCCGATTTTGTCATGTTGATTTTTAAATTGGAAAGGGCGCCATATTGATCCTTTTCTCTTATCAAATTTGGCATTGATATTGCTGGCTTTGTGAGAGAGAACAAAAGGTCATCCGCATACGCAGAGTCTTTATAATATGTATCTCCAGTTCTTATCCCCAAAATATCTGGGTTTTGCCTTACTTTGCACAGGAGGTGTTCCAGCGAGAGAGCAAAGAGGAGAGGTGATAAAGGGCACCCTTGACGGGTGCTGTTAGAAATCAGAAAGAAATCAGACATGAGTCTTTTTAATTTAATTTATGCCTCTGGTCTTGAGTATAGGCTCGATATCCATCCAACCATCCTCTCCCTAATACCCACATATCGTAAGACAAAAAAAAAAAGGCCAACTGACCCAGTCAATGCCTTTTTGGCATCGTCCCAGAAACACAGTGGGCATGTTGGAAAGGCCAGCTAGATGAATCAGATCCAGGGTTTTAATGGTATTATCTCGGCCTCGCGACTTCGGTATAAAGCCTACCTGGTCTGGATGTATTAGTGCTGTTAGACTGTGGTTGAATACGTGTGGGCCAAGATTTTTGTAAATGGCATGAGGTCTACATTTAATAGCGAAATAGGATGATAACTGCCACATGCTGATGGTTCCTTATCCTTCTTTGGTATAAGAGTAATTGTGATTTCAAGGTTTCAGATGTAAATCCTGTCCCCAGTCCTATCGCATTAAATATTTGTATCATCGGTTTTACCCAACTGAGGAAACATTTCTGATAGTATTTATATGTGAATCCATCCGGACCCAGCAGCTTTACCAGATTTAGATGACTTGATGGCCTCCTGCAGTTCCTCCAGGGTAATAGCCACTTCCATATCTTTTCTGATCTGCTCCAACAGCTGAGGGATACCCGACGAGGAAATATATTCCTCTATGCTATTTTGGGATTGCGATCTAGTAGGTAGCTTATACAGAGACTGGTAAAACTTACGAAAAGGTCATAGCAATCTGAGTGGGTAGATGTATCTTACTACCCCCGAATCTACCAAGTAGGGGATATAGGATTGGGTTTTCTGTTCTTGTAGGGCTCTAGCCAGTATACGTCCACATTTATCTCCCGATTTGTAGTAGTATCTCAGGCCCCGTACACACGACCAGTTTCCTCGGCAGAATTCAGCTTCCGACCGAGTTTCTGGCTGAATTCTGCCGAGGAAACTGGTCGTGTGTACACTTTCGGCTGAGGAAGCCGATGAGGAGCTTGACGAGGAAATAGAGAACATGTTCTCTATTTCCTCGTTGTTCTATGGGAGAACTCGGCCCGCCGAGCTCCTCGACAGCTTCAGGGCTGAACTGGCCGAGGAACTCGATGTGTTTGGCACGTCGAGTTCCTCGGCCATGTGTACGGGGCCTCAGACATCTCTGTACTGCTGCCTTAGCTCTATAGTGAAGTAAATCTGTTACTTGTCTACGGAGGGCTAATGCCGCATACACATGATCGTTTTTAATGTCATGAAAAAAACAACATTTTTCTCAACGTGATTCTTGTCAAGCCTGCCTTGCATACACACGATCGTGAAGAAAAATGCTCAAGTAAAGCGCGGTGACATTCCATACGTACAACGTCACTATAAAGGGGAAGTTGCATTCGGATGGCGCTACCCTTTGGGCTGCTTTTGCGATTTAGTGTTAGTAAAAGTTTGGGAGACAATTTGCGCTTTTCAGTCTTCGCCCGCCCTACCTGCTCCGCTTTGAAGCCCAACGGGGCAGAGGGACTCCCTATAAGGGAGTGAGAGGATTAGCCCGCTCAACCAGCCCCGTTAGTCCTTTGCCTCTCTTTTTAGAGACCGCGCGGTCAAGTGCGTGCATGTTAACCCAATTTCGAGTGCGTGTAAGTGTGGTGGTTTTTGTGGGAGGGGGGTGGGCGTACTAAGCGCAGGCTTACCTCGCATAGCACACCCACCGGAAGCCGGGCTGAGACCACCAAACTCAATTCACATGTAGCCGAGGACCGGGATCCGAACCCCTAGCTGCAGAGGTGAATGGCTTGTCAGCGCAGTACCAATCAGCGTTGTGCCACCGCAGCTCCCGCCCACATGACAGTTTTTCACGCCCGGAAAAACGACAAGAAAAATTAGAGAATATTCTAAATTTTTAATGCCCATTTTTCACGTCGAGAAAAATGCTCTGGAGCTACACACAGTCGTTTTAATGACCAATTTAAAAAATTCGATTTTTATCGTCATGACAAACATGTGTACGCGGCATAAGAGTTCCCTCTTTCCGTATTTCAGCATTATGTTTGTTTTGGTCTCCAGTACTTGTATGTCTGTGAGCAATTTATTCAATTGCGTTTTCCCCTCCTTCTTTATTCTAGAGCGTGCTTATAAGAATCCCTCTTATTACGGTTTTATGCGCCTCCATTATTATCCTGCATCCGTCTCTGCGTATAGAGTTATATTGAAAGTAATACCGCACTTCTCTCATAACCTCCTAACCGTTACCTCATCATCGAGCAGGGCTCTTAGTTCAGTCCGCCACATGTCTCATCTTACCCTCTGTTCATTCATAGTCAGTTCAAGGTAATCAGGGCATGGTCAACCATGTAATACTCCCTATCTCTATTTCTTTGATCTTCGATCTACCGTTAACATAGTATGTGGAGTATTAAATAAATCAATTCGTGGAGTACCCCTTATGTGGGATTCGAATAATAAGTATAATCCCTTTCATCCGGATGCGTACACTCTCCAGGTAAAGTTGATAATTATAGAGAGTCTGCAACATCCGCTTGCGGGGGGCCTTTAGCGGACCCGAGGACCTTCTCTCTGAGGTATCCCACCCTAGCGATCTAGGGGAGTTTAAGGTCTTCCCCCAAGAGTAATTTTACTTCTGTAAATTTCATAAGTTTATTAAGGGTGGAACAGATAAATTGATCTTGGTTGCTATTAGGAGCATAGATCGTGGCCAGGATCACTTTAATACCCTCAATTGTGCCTTTAAGAAACAAGAATCTGCCCTCAGTGTCTATTCTTTTGTCTACTAATTTCCAATGTACTTGTCTTGCTACTAATATAGACACCCCTCTGGATTTACTTGCCCTATTAAAGGCATGATATGCAAGGGGATAGAGATTATTCTTCAAAATTGGTGCCTTGCCCTCTCTAAAATGAGTTTCCTGGATATATACCACATCCGACTGTGAATGCTTCAGGTCTTGGAGGAGCATCCTCCTTTTTTTCTCGCGTATTAAGCCCCTTGACATTTAAGGAGGTACCCTCAATACCTCCATCTCCCCCGCCGATCTGGGAGCAAGAACAAAAAAAAATCAAAAAGAGGAAAGAAAAAAAGAAGAAAAAAACCCAAAAGGGGGTCTAACAACCATAGTGTGTTACGGCGGGTAAGATCACCCCTGTACCCCCCTTTTAAGAGTAGAGGGATTAAAATTGAAAATGATGTGCACTCACATTCAATTTACCACTTAAGTGCCTTCCTAAGTGGAGGTATGGTCAAGAATGTGCAGGTGAGAGCCCTCTCTCTCCCTCCGCTGATCAAATCAAAATTATCTGCCCCTATTACCAAAAGCTTCTCTTCTATATATATATATATATATATATATTGTAAGATTGGGGGTTATTAGACTCCAGCGATAGATGCGTTTTCCAGTGAGTACGCCAATCCAGAACTGAGTTTTTAAGGGCCTGGTAGCCCACTTTTATTTAAAAGCACAAAAGTTCACAAATACAATAGCAGCCCTCGCAGGGGGTTTCACCATTCCTGTATCTTGCCAAATCAACAGTTTAGCCTTTAGCTCTTTCAGGCCTTTAGCCTAGGCCCCAGTTCTGTTCCTCAGAACAAACAGTTTCCCAGAGTTAAAGCGGGAGTTCACCCATTTAAAAAAAAAAAAAAAATCTCCCCTTAGCTTCCTGCTCGTTCGGTCTAGGGGAATCGGCTATTTATATTAAAATATGTGCAGTACTTACCCGTTTTCGAGCTGCATCTTCTTCCGTCGCTTCCGGGTATGGGTCTTCGGGAGCGGGCGTTCCTTCTTGATTGACATTCTTCCGAGAGGCTTCCGACGGTCGCATCCATCGCGTCACTCGTAGCCGAAAGAAGCCGAACGTCGGTGCGGCTCTATACTGCGCCTGCGCACCGACATTCGGCTTCTTTCGGAAAATCGCGACGCGATGGATGCGACCGTCGGAAGCCTCTCGGAAACCTGTCAATCAAGAAGGAACGCCCATTCCCGAAGCCCATACCCGGAAGCGACGGAGAGGATGCGTCTCGTAAACGGGTAAGTACTGCACATATTTTAAAATAAATAGCCGATTCCCCTAGTAATAACGAGCAGGAATCTAAGGGGGAAAAGTGCCCTCTAAGGGTGAACCCCCGCTTTAAGCACACACCTAGCTTACTCCTATCATCGCCTTGCTGGTCAATCATTAAGGACATCTGCCTCCTGCAGACATCCACACAGCCTCTGACTTCTCTCAGAGAGATTGGGTATTCACCTGATTCCCAGAACAGACTTCCTGTCTGTGGGTGGGGCCCTGAGCGATAGTCAGGTCAGAAGTAAATAGCTGAACACACAGCTGTGCAATTAGTGTGTCTTTCTCTCCAAAATATGGCGTAAACCCGCAATCTTTCCCATAGTACAGAGTCCCACCCTCACATATCCTCCCCTCCTGTTTCGAAACAGAGGGAGGAACACATAGACCCATCATCAGAAATGGTACACCACTGTGCCAGCCATTGGCTGCGTAGGCCCATTTTTTCCGGGTATGTTTCCACCAACACTTCACCGTGGCGCCTCTGTGCCAACTATCAGTAGCAGGAGTCCTAACCTGCCCAACCTTTTTTCTAAAGGGGCACTCCACCCACATCTTCTTCCGGTTATGCTTCCACCAGAACTTCCTCCTGGACCGTGGTCTCCCACTAATCTCTCTATCCCTTTTACCTTCTGGCCTCAAGATCCTTCTTTTTCCTCCCACAGACCTATTCTCCTGGGACTGTTGGGGACCTACTTCCATGAAATCTGTCAGGGACTGACCGTTCTCACTACCTGACGCAACATTAACCAACAACATTTGTTTCTCAGGTTCACTAACCCCTATGTGGCTACGTTTGGCAATCAAACCATCTGAGATCAACACCACACCCTTCTGTTTAACCTCACTAGCAATGTTCCACAAAGGGTTACTCAACTCAACATTGTCATTGGGACCTCTAGTCCCCTTGTTTGCTAGGACAGTGTCTATGGAGGGACCACCTACAGGCAAGCAGTTACACCCTATGGGACAGTCCCGCAGTTTCACATCGCCCCTGTTGTCCAACACTCCAATAGCAATTGTCCTACCAACGCACATTTTCCCACACCAATCTCTTTAACCATTTCTGTGTCCATTGGTACCTCAACCAATACCTCTGAGCTGTCCGATAGTGGTCTACAGTTCTTTTCATACACTTTTCCGTTACAGTTACCATTACTGTTATTTCCTGTCAAAGTGTCTCCGGGTACCTCAAACTGCACCTCTCTGCGAGTGGTGGACTGAATTTCCGATACTGCCACGTCCATTCCGAGCCCTTCCTTTACATGAGGTCTAGAGGGTGAGACAGTACGCGCGCCCTGTACCAACCACTGCTCAGCTGTACCTCGGACCTCACCAGTAGGAATACACCCCATCACATCAGCATATGGAGAGACTTCCACTATGTCTATTATTTCTGATTTCTCTAACAATTCTCCTGAGCGCCTTCTGCACACAACCGCCGCTGGAAGCACTCTCGAAGAGAACTGTGAGACAACTTTGCACAAAATTAACCAACAGTACAGCAACCAATTTCCATCAACACTGCCTAACAACGCCTGTACCACCTGTGTCCACCGATTGGTACTACGCAGTACCACGTCGCCCCTCTGCTGTGGATACATGCAGGTGTACATTGGAAAGGTTTTCACCAATTGCAACAACATCTCAGTTATTTCTAGACATGCCGCATCTAAACACAGAACTCTAGAAACTTTTCCTTTACTAACGACGTGGAGGAGCTCATTTGCTAAAGCGTGAGAGGCCGAGTCATTTAAAGAGACCTCTGCCTCAAAGGCAACTGACAAAACTTGCGGCTCCTCATGAACACTGCAAATCGCATGTGTCACACTCATCCTCTCACTTTCAGCAACACTGTGCGACTCCAAATCGCTATCCATTACCCCATCATCCTGAAGCTCAACATTCCTCATCTCTTTTGCTGTGGACAAAACCTCTGCTATGTATGCGCCATTTTCAGATCTTTCCAACGGGAGAGGGTTAACTTCTGCAAAAGCCAACGCACCTGTGTCTACTGGCCCTGCAGTCTCTCCCTTTAGCACAGCAGAAATTGTGTCCACTTCACTGTTACCCACTGCAAACACATTATTTAAACACAGCAGGCTGTAATAACATAACTTCACCCCTTTGTTTGGGTGGCGCTTCATTAAACGCATGAGGACTTTTTCTGCCAGCAGTGACAGACCGCAATAACCTATCATCACTAGAAGTAATTTTAAACATTTGAGTTTTACCATTTTCCTCGTCACCAAGGTCAAGTACTCTCTTAGCCATCAGAGCGGCACCACAGTTGTCCCAGGCAACCTCTGGCTCCAACACACAGAGCTTCCTGGAGGTTTCTAAGGACAGCTCTGCGACCTTATATACAGTTGCTGAGGGGAATCGCATATCCTGCTTAGCGATCACCCCTACCTCATTAAGCATCACATCACCATAAGTACATGTATCATCAGCAATATCTTCATCATCAGCATTCATAAACATAGCAGTTTTAGAGTTGAAAATATGTTTATTAGAATTTTAACATGTTATACATGAACATTATGAGGTGTCACAATCAGGGTACGGTCATAAATACGTAGTGGTAGAGAGTCAGCCCAATGGCTATCGCCCACAGCAGGACTCCCACCAACGTATAACATAACAGGAACAATTATGACAAGAACCCGAAACAAAAATTGTGAGCGGCCAAAATGGCCTCTTAGTAGGTGACAACATTGCAACCAGAGTCTCCAAAAAGGAAACAATAAAATCAAAAGAAAAAATGACACACAAGACAAAAAAGAACCAAGGCCGCAAATAAAAAAAAAGAACAAGAAAAATAAGAATAAAAATGGGGGGGCAAGAATCAGGGGCATGAGAGGGTGGGGAGGAAGGGGGAAGGAGAGAAGAGAGAGAGAATAGAAGGAAAGGAGAAGAGAGAGAAGAAAACCAGAGGGGAATCATGGGGGAGTGTGAGAGTTGCTGAGGGAGCAAATGGAAGAAACAATGTAAATAAAGTGGGGGGGAGGGGAACCTACAGTAGTTTATCTTAAGGAGGTGACATAGACAGAGGCGATCAGGGTGATCATGGTTGGGTGGACAACATGTTCGCCAGGGTGTCAGAGGAGAGAAGTGGAGCCCAGACGAGCCATAGCAACGTATACTTTCAAACTCAAAGTGTCATTGTCAAGAGCCAGCATCTCCTCCATTCTCATGGTATCATTCCTAATAGAGAACCCAGCGTGACAATGGAGGAGTTTCGGTCGCTTCCAGTAGGAAGGTATGAGCTGTCTTGCTGAAGACATGAAGAAACGGAGGAGACTCCGTCTCTGCGATTTAACAGAACCAGGCAGGATGGAGAGAAGAGCAATTTTAGGTGAGGGAACCAGTGATTTTTCGTAGACTCTTGTTGTAACATTCAAATACCTGAGTCCAGAAGTGGCGGATCCTCTCACAATCCACCAGACTGTAGATAAGTCCCCACAGCAGCGGAACATCGCCAACAGGATGCCGGGGTGGACGGAAATATTTTGTGCAACACGGAGGGAACCCTGTACCATCTTGACAGATCTTGTAGTTTTTTTCCTGTTGCGTAGCAGGAGATCGTGGACTTGTGAGTAAAGTAAAAACGAAGTCTGCCAGTCTGCCTGCCGGTGTCCTCACCCGATCTGCAGACCACATCCTAGTGTAAGAGGGTAGCTCCGGTGTGCGTGAGTGTTTGCAGTAGGTTATATATGGCCGAGAAGTAGGTGCCTGGGCGTCTCGAGAGGGACACAGTCGTTCAACAACTCCGTGGGAGGGCGGTGTACTGAGAGGAGGAATGTAGGTGCTTTGTAAGTGTGGCCAAGTGTAGTGTAGTGCAGCCAGTCATGAGCGCCTGCCGGAGTCGCTGGCGGACCCCACCGTAGGATGCACAAAGGAGCGTGCCTGGGGCCATTCAGTCCTTTTGAAGCGGGCCTAACGAAGATACACCAAAGCCTTGGGGGAAGGAGGGATTGTCGAATAGGGAAGATAGCGGAGAGGGGTCGGAGGCACCAGTAGGGAACATAACCCACTGTTGTCCCATTAATCTGAGAGAAGCCAGAGTAAGCGGGGAGGGAGGGGTTTGTGTGTCAGTTCAGTTCTATATCCCCATAGGAGCGCACGCAGGTCAACGTGAGACAAGTCTTGCTCTAGGGCGACGGCGGCCTTCGATAAAGGGCGCAGTAACCACTCCAAGACACGCGCAATGTGTCGTGGCCTTCGTAGTAGGTCTCGAAGTCAGGATTGCCAGCTCACGCCCCGCAGCTTTGGGCAGGTGAGCACATTGTATTTCACCCTAGAAAGCCCCCGTCGCCACAGGAATCTGATGGCGAGAGAGTGTAAGGAGTTTAAGAAGGACTTGGGGATTAAGACGGGAACCGTTTGAAGGAGATACAGGAGTTTGGGTAGAGTGTCCATCTCAGGGTGTAGATCCTCCCGAACCACGGCAAGGACAGTCCCCCCACTCCTCAAGTACTTCGCAAGCGTGAAAGCAGAGGAACATAGTTCGATGAAAAGAGGTTGGAAAGATTAGAAGGAATAATGACGCCAAGGTATGAGATTCCCCTCGTTTGCATTTGAAGAAAAATTGGCTTTGAACCTAGTCATCGTAGCGGCAGGGAGGGAGACGTTGAGAGCCTCAGTCTTGGACAGATTGAGTTTGAAGTTGCTAAATGTGCCAAGCGACGGAATTCCGCAAAGAGGGATGGCAGGGGATATGGGGTCCTGTAAGTATACCAAAAGGTCGTCAGCATAGAGGGCTAAGTTTGTAATGGGAGGAAGGCGTTTGGATACCGCGAATGGAGACATTTCGTCTGATGGCGCAAGCCAAGTGTTCTATTACAATGACAAATAAGAGCTGGGGATAGGGGGCAGCCTGCCGAGTACCATTGGAGATGTCCAAAGGGCGCAGAAGTAGAACCATCCACCAAGACCGAAGCTGAGGGCTGCGAGTAAAGAGACATCACCTTGGAAATAAAGGGCGTTCCCAGGCCCTATTGTTCCAATGAGAGTCGAAGAAATCCCCAGTTGACCCGATCGAATGCCTTTTCGGCGTTGAAAGAGAGGAGACAAGCCCTCAGCCCTTTGGATGTAAGAGATTAAGTGGATCGATTTGGTGGTATTGTCCCTCGCCCTCCCGGGCCCGGGACAAATCCCACCTGGTCATTGTGGATTACACTTGGGAGTAGAGGAGACAAACGATTAGCCAGGACCTTCGCAAACACTTCAGATCACGTTGAGCAGGGATATAGGCCTGTAGCTGCTGCCATTGCGAGGGGTCTTTGCCTTGCTTGGGTACTACAGAGATGTTAGCGGATAACAACGCCTTGGGCGGTGCAGTGGTGTCATTCATTGTATTAAGGCCTTAGCCATCAACGGGGATAAAAGTGGGGCAAAGGTCTTGTAAAAACGTGGAGTGTATCCATCTGGACCAGGGCACTTGCCCACCTGTAAACTTTTGATGGCACCGAGAAACTCGGCACGTATCGAGGGGTTTATCTAGCTCAACCCACATCCGAGCATCAACAGGGGGTAGTGCCGTCTCGACAATATAATCTCGCATTGTCATCACCCGAAGGTGTTATAACACCTGGTCGGATCTACGACTGCAAGATTATAGAGTCGCGATTAGCATCCCCAGAAGGCAGAGGATATACCCTCACCGGGTTGTACGATCTAGTTTGATCAGGTTGTGAAATAAAGCTAATGGAACGGCGAGGCGTCCTGGGTGCAAGACCCGTGCCAAGTGCTTACCACATTTATTAGCAAGTGAGTAATGGAAGTTGCGCGCCCTATCTCGGGCTATCAAGGAATGGAGTCAAGAAGCTGAAGGAGATCCCGACGAGCATTCGATAAACGGACAAAAATGGCAGGGTCTAGGTTACGTTGTGCAGAGGTTCTAGCTCTGCAATGGTGGAGAGGAGACAGCGAATGTCACTCGATCGCATCTCTTGAGGCGGGGAGCCATGTTGGATGAGCACGCCTCAGATCACACATTTAAAGGCTTCCCATTGGATGAGAGGGGGGGTAGTGTCCGAGGAGTGATCCGAACGAAATGACGGATGGCGGCAAGAAACTTCAGCCACACACACAGAATCCCGCAGTAAAGTATCATTAAGCCTCCAGTGTGCACCTCTAGCGTGAAGTGGGGGGCGTGCAAGAGTCAAGTAGACCGGGGCATGGTCCGACCAAAGCAATTGACCCAAGGACGTTTGTAAAGGGGAATCTAGCAGTGACTGGGATATCAGGAAATGGTCTAGCCTACTATATGAGTTGTGTGCTGCAGAGTAAATGACTGTAATCCTATCTGTGGATGCTGGACACGCCAGACATCCACAAGATGGAAGGAATGTAGGAGAGTCCTGATGCGTGTTAGTGTAGAGTGTGGGATAGAGACTTACCGAGATGTATCTGCAGACGGGGACATGACGGCATTGAGATCTCCCCAATAATGTAACAGGGACCCCCAAAAGAGGATAGTCTGTGAGGACCGATGAGAGGAACGAGCCTGACCCCACATTTGAACGTATATGTTGGCCACTTGTGAAAAGAAAGTTGTTTGCTTTCAGTTTGAGAAAAATGAATCGTCCATTAGTATCAATAAGGTGTCTAGTACCTCAGTTTAAAAGATTTATGGAAGGCTATGGATACAACCCTTAGACTTCGCTTGGGGATTAGTACTATGGAACCATTGTGAGTAGTACTGTTACATAAGAACCTGGCACTGAATCAGTACGGAAATGTGTTTCCTGGAGTAGCAAGATGTCAGAACGCTTTTTATGAAAATGAAAAAGGACCTGACTCCGCTTCTCAGATGTGTTGAATCCCCTACATTTAAAAGACGCTAAGGGCTATCGGGCAAACAGAAGCCATGTTATTGGTAGGCGTGAGTGGTGGGGATACAGAGCAAGGGCACGGGTAAAGGCAATATCAAGCATCAGCAACCTCTCGGAGATAGAAATAGCGCCCAGAAAGAGCCTGGAGGAGGAAAGGAAGGAAGGAAGATAGGAATAAGAGCAAAAGAGGGGAGAGGCGGGAAAGACACAAAAAAAAGACACAAAAAAAATAAAAAGACATGGTTGAGTATGGACCCCGTCCGCACCACTCTTGTCACCAAGTAAAAGTAGCAGGAGACAGCTAGGTAGAGGCGGTGGGGAGGGAGACCATAATAGCCAGGTGAATGATGATAAAAAAAAAAATGAGCAATAACAAAAAAGGCCACTGGGTGGCTCCAAAATGCTACTGCAAAAGTAAAGAAAAAAAAACATACAGCATGGCTAGTAGCCATGAGCCAAACGGCATCCATAGTGACACCGTAAAAAAAAGAAAGACCCCTCAAAAAATGTACCCCATGCTCTGTACCTACCCATGTGATACCTACCACGTGGGTAGGTAACACATGGGTAGGTACAGAGCATGATGGATAGTGAGGCCTATATAGGTCCGATGCACCCGCGCACCCGTCATTGCAGAGAGGCAAGCGACTGTCAACATCGGGAGAAGGAGAGAAGTGAAGAACATGAACGTAACAGCACGGAAGAAGAACTCATCACAGCACGGAAGGAGAAGACGTACAGCACGGAAGAAGACACCGACAGCGAGACGAAGAACCGGGTGCGCCGAGTCAAGAGCGGAGACGGCGAAGACAGAAGGAGACCCCCGGGGAGTTGAGAAGACCCCCCGGATAGCGAGAAGACCCGTCGGGATAGCGAAAGAAGAAGCCCCCCCGCCGAAGACGCCGGAGGAAACCCGCCGGAGGGTGGGGGCTTTTTTAAAAGCGACCCCCCCCCGGCGTGGAAGAGAACCAGACGGCGGCCCCCACCCACCCGAAGACGTCAAGAAGAAGCTTCCTCCTGGTAAAAGAGCTAATAAAGAAGACAGGGGAGGCCTCCGGAGCAGAAAAATAAAATATTTTAATACCCTGTGTGGTTTTATTTGTGTTTTTACCACTTTTCTTGCAGGTGAATGGGTAGGGGTACGATGTACCCCATACTCATTCACTTAGGGTGGGGGGCCGGTATCTGGGGGCCCCCTTATTAAAGGGGGCTCCCAGATTCCGATAAGCCTCCCGCCCGCATACCCCGACAACCAACGGCCAGGGTTGTCGGGAAGGAGCCCTGTCCTCATCAACATGGGGACAGGGTGCTCTGAGGTGGGGGGGCCGCAGTGCGCCCCCCTGCCCCAGAGCACCCAACCCCCCCCATGTTGAGGGCATGCAGCCTGGTACGGCTCAGGAGGGGGGGGGGGGGCGCTCGCTCGTCCCCACTCCCTTCCTGGCTGGCCGGGTAGCGTGCTTTGGATACGGGTCTGGTATGGATTGTAGGGGGACCCCCTACGCCGTTTTTTTTCGGCGTAGGGGGGCTCTCCTTACAACCCATAACAGACCTAAGGGCCCGGTATGCTCCTGAGGGGGGAACCCATGCCGGATTTTTATTTAAAATCCGGCGGGGACTTCCCCCTCAGGATTCATAACAAACGCCGCACACGTGTAGAATTGGCGGGAATCCAAGTCGGATCTCCCGTCGCTTCTATGACGCGCTTGCTGGGATGTGCTGTCACTATTCCAGTGAGTGCGATGTCGGCGAGATCTCGGCACCATGTCACCGAGAATCAGCGCGATGCTGTCGTGCTAAAACACAATATCACAACACCTACTGTAGGAACAATCTGCGAGTGTCTCCCGGTCTGGAACATGAAGCCCGAACCACCTGAAAAGAGATTAAGGCCGTAACAATAACATCAACATTAAAGCAGTCCGGGACTCAAGAGGGACAAGCCCAACAAGCGAAATAGTGTCCGGGGGAGCGGTAGGTTGAGCCCCCAAGAATGAAAAAATAAAATGAAAAAACAAAATAAAATAAAAAATATACGATGAGAGGCTCCAACCCGGTATCATCTCCGGGGGGAAACCCCCGAGAAGGCAGGGCAAGTGGTGTGATTAGATCGACCAAAGTGCATTCAATCCTCAGAGTCCCGGCGAGGTGGAGGCTTGGGGTTGCGCTTGCGGCCTTGCGTCTGCCACGGAGAGGCAAAGGGTAAACCTGGAGTGGTCGGCGTGAATGGCCCAATCTGGGAGAGATACTTGTGGAAGACCCAGGGTGCTGAGGAAAGTAGGCAAGTCCCCCCAGCGTGCAGAAGATGGCCGTCTTGCCTCGTGGCATACACGCAAATGGAACGGGAATCTCCACTGGTATTTCATCTGCTTGGATATCAACAGTTGGGTAAGCGGCTTTAACGCCTTTCTCATCATCAGTGTTTGACGTGACAGGTCCGGAAGAAGCATCACGGGGTATTGTTAAACATTATAGTGTCCTGTGAGCTGGCGGCTCTCATGATGGTTTCTTTGACCTTATAGAAGTGACCCGGCACAGGGTGTCACGGACGAAGGAGGGGTCTTGGGTCCGCAGGCCAGAGGTTCTGTGGACCCGGTCTAGCTCAATTGGGTCGTCCCTAGGGCGTTGCAGTAATGGTTGAAAATGGCGGTCACAGCTGCTGGTAGGGCTTTGACGTCTACCGTTTCAGGGATTCCGCGAATACGGATATTGGTACGACGGTTACGGTTTTCGATATCGTCTAGTTGGTACGCCAGTTGCTGCTTAGCATGACAGTATGGCGTTCCGAATTTTGTCATGAGACTTGCACCATATTATTAGACCGACTGTGGTAGCGTCCAGGTCCTCAAAACGAACGCTCACATCTTTTTTGAAGTCAGAGAGTTCTTTTTTGTAGGTCTTTTCGATCCTTTGGACACAGTGTTCAAAGTCAGCTTTGGTGGGTAAAGATCTGATATAGCAGTGTAGGGAGCGCATTTGTGCCTCCAGGTCCAACCCTTTCCCGATGCCAAGGAGGCCGTGGAACGGCTTCTGGTGAGCATAAAGTCGTAGTCCCCAGAAAGAGGGGATGATTGTGCACGCTCGTCTGAGATTGTAGGGACAAATCAGATCGGGCCGGGGATGGGGGTGCCTGCGCCATCTGAGCTTCAGAACGGCGCTGTGATGCGGCTCGGGATCGGGCAAAATAGTCCTCTAGATCTCCTCCCTTACGGTCCCCACCGGATCCCTTGTGCGATCTTTGTTTATCTTTCCCCATGTGCCGATGTTTGGGTTGGTTCCCCAAAAAGATATGTCCTGTGGAGTTGGGGGTTTAGGGGGTTAGGATGAGGTCCATCTCACCGCTCCATGTGAGAAGTGAATGGAAAGTGTGCGGGGCAGAGAAGGGGAGAGGAGCAGAGTCTGTGGGGGACTAGCTGGGCAAAGATGGGGCTACTCACTGTGTGGAGACTGAGGCCCAGAAGTCGCTGCTGCAGGTGCTGTGGAGATCGGTGACAGTCCACAGGGATCCCAGACTTGCGAGGAGGAGGTTAGGCCACAGGGTGGAAGGAGGAGTAGGACACCAGGGATCACGAGGCTGGATGCTGGGCGCCGTCCTCCGGGACTAGGCCGGAGCCGCGGGCTGTCCTAAAGGTGCCGCCGGACGTCGGGGGCTCCCCAGCGGGTCCCGGCCGTGGAACGACTCGGCCGCTTCTTCGGAGGTGCTGCGGGTGGTGGAGGAGGAGGGATAGCCGCCCGCCCCGCAGAGCGAAGCATGCAAGCACCGCAGGCGCCGGAGGACTCGTAGGCCCCAGATGGCGGCGGGCCTCGGCAGCGTGGAGCCGGCCGAAGGCCTGGGAGAGGAGGGATCCAACCAGGCACCTCGGATACGCCGGGATCCGTGCAGGGGGTGCCCCAAGACAGTTGCAACACTCCAGGAGTCCACCGGAGCAGGGGATCGCGGAGGATGGCAATAGATTATGCCAAGCCTGGTGGAGCTGTGCAAGGACACGTCTGTCCAGGAGCTCTTCGGACTCGCCCCCAAACATAGCAGTTTTATAATCTCTATTAGCATGTTTTTTATCAGAATGCATGGCACCCTGCATGCCACTCAACACATCACCTTCCTCTCTAAAGGAATTATTTTGTCCACAGCGGCTTCACAGTTGTCCTGGAAACCACTTGCGTCACCATCACAGGCTCCTTGGCGGTTTCCTTGGGCAACTCTGCAAGCACCTGTCTCTATCGCTAGGGAACATGGCACACCAACTGTTTTAGTCACCCCTAACACATCTCCCCAGCACTCTGCTGGATTACCTTAGGTGCACACAGAGTCCATATGTCCTTTTCAGACTTTGACCTTTAACAGTGTCTCCTCACTGATCTAGGTAACACACTGCAGCAAGTCCATTTTTACACAGATCTCCTCACCGGACACACTGCTACTTCACTTGGATCACAAACTGTAACAGTCTTACCATATTCCGTAGTCGGTAACGCGATCTTCACATAAGTGCGCTGTCTCTCAGTTGCATAGTTACTGGCCAACTCCCCCTGGTGGCACAGGATGAAATCACAGCAGGCATCTCCCACTGTTTAGCACCCCCTGGCAGACATAACAGAAAACTCCTTGTCGCCAGGGGTGACTGCAAACATATCTGAAAGGGAATCTTGGCCCACCGACAAAGAGTTCTTCTCAGCAACATTACCTCCAGCTGCACCCCAGAATCTAGGGCCAAGAAAATATGCCGTGCCTCTGGCTGACCACATTCCAGGCATGGTGTTTGGCGACTTTCTCCTGTTGCTAAGGGAGATGACACTCTCCCAACACACAGAATTTCACTGGTATTTCTATGGAGGTGGTGATATACCTCTTCCCTGTAGCTCCTCCTTCCCATTGGCAAATTGTTTGGCACGGTGTTGGGGCTGCTCTCCCAGCTGCACGTTGCTGTCTCTCTCCATGAGGCGGCGTTGCTTTAAAGTTGCACGACCCTCTGTAGGCAACATCCTTGTCTTGCGGTCCACTGACCTGACATCATAAAGCATTGCCTATGGGCAACTGCACCATCTGCTCACTCTTTACCACTCAGAGCAGGCTTCTCATACCTTTGCTTTGCTGAAGCCATGGGACAAAGGGCATTTGAAAACGTCATGCCCCACTCACTGCACTGCAAAACAGTGCATCTGGCTTTCAACAATTTTCACATTGATAGCTGGCCGGGCTACACCAGCGTTGCCAGGGGCACAGCATGCATGTTGACTTTGATTTGGTTCAGCGCAGCCAGGTGAATCTTGCACCAGTCTGGGATTTGTTCTGTCGGTAACAACCCCTCCAGCCATAAAGTTTTGTCTCTCATTTCTGCCCTTATTGCTTTCTGTTTGCGTTTCTGACTTCCCCATCGCTGCAAACAGGGCAATGGTTTTTAACACCGTTCCTTTTAAACACAGGAAAATGTTAGTGTACTGTCTCCAAAACTTGCAAACAGCACACTTTCACATGCAGACTTCACTCTTTGCGATTCCGCTTGAACCATCCACTCACTGGGCCTTCCCAAGTGGATACATCTTCTCAGGCCACGCTGAGCTTACTTCCACAGGTACACCACCTGTATGCAACACAGTCCATCAATTGAACTCCTGTGGCAATGCAGTTCGCCTGGCTGCCACACACAGCTAACAGCAGTTCACCAGCAGAAAACTTTGACTTTCAGTTCACATTGCTGCTCATCACAGCATTGCTGCAAAACACACAGGGCTGATTCAGGTACCTTTGCGCTTTTTTTGCGGAGGCGCAGGGCAACGTTTTTGCCCTGCGCCCCCGCAAATTTACTGCGCTACCCGCGTTTCACGGAGCAGTAGCTTCGTAAATTGCGTGTGCGCTCTTTAAAATTGCCTGCGTAAGCGCGCGCAATTTAATGATCCCGTAGGGGGCGGGAATCATTTAAATTAGGCGCATTTCCAGCGGCGATCGTAGAGCGCATGCTCCGTTGGGAAACTTTCCCGACGTGCATTGCGGCAAATGACGTCGCAAGGACGTCATTTGCTTCAAAGTGAACGTGAAATGGCGTCCAGCGCCATTCACGAATCACTTACGCAAACTAAGTAAAATTAAAATTTTGCGACGCGGGAACGACGGATATACGTAACATTGGCTGCCCCTGCTAATAGCAGGGGCAGCCTTACGCAAAAGACGCCGTAGGGAAACAACGTAAACTGCGTACGCAGGGCTCGCGCAACGTTGTGAATCGGCGTTAGTATGCAATTTGCATACTATACGCTGAGCACAACGGGAACGCCACCTAGCGGCCATCGCAAGAATGCAGCCTAAGATATTGTCATGAATATGCATCAAGCCTGTCTGCCTACCTGATCTCCATGTGTTCATTAGAGGCAGATCCTGCTCTGGTTCCCCTTTTTATCACTTCCTCTTCCTGTATGGCTCCACCCTAGTCCATCCCAGGAAGCCTATATTAACCGTTTGCTCTACAGGTCTGCAGTGCTGTTCAACAGTGTTCCTATGCTTACTTCCTGTCTGCAGTGTATTGCTAGTTCCTGGTTGCAGAGTGCTACGATCATCTTCCGTGTACCGTTTTGGCTGTCCCCGACTTCCCTGTCTGCCTGTGCCCCTGACTATTTGCATGTTCCATGGTTATCCTTGTCTGCCTGTTGCCCTGACCTCGGCCTGTCCATCACCACTGTTTGTCCTGCTGGCTGCCTCCCCCTTCTCCCTGCGGAGTGTGACTTGAGGAATCTCGGGATGCGACCTGGACCCAGTAGCGGCCAAGACCATCCTTACCATCAAAGGCTCTGGTGAATACAATACTGGGTCTTAGACTCCGCGCCCTGGGTGATCTTAGGTTCACGCTTCGTCTCTGCTAGCAGTAGTCGGCCATAGGATTCACCACCCTGTGGTGCATCCCTGACCCTACGGGGTGCACTTGTCACCTGGCCACAGGTGACCTGACAGATATGCGGGCATAAGAGCCTTATGCCGCGCATATCTTAGGCTGCAGTCGGCGTAACGAGGTTCCTGAATCAGGAGCATTCGTTACCCCTGGGCTAGTAAGCAATTGCGCCTGTGTAACTATGTTTACACAGGCGCAATTGCTTCTTGAATCCAGCCCACGGTTTCTTTCTACTCACTGTTTTGTTGGTATGCGAGGATCTGGAACTATTCCAAACTGCCCGAAGCAATACCTCCATCATATGTAAGATTGGGGGTTATTAGACTCCAGCAATAGATGCGTTTTCCAGTGAGTACGCCAATCCAGAACTGAGTTTTTAAGGGCCTGGTAGCCCACTTTTATTTAAAAGCACAGAAGTTCACAAATACAATAGCAGCCCTCGCAGGGGGGTTCCACCATTCCTGTATCTTGTCAAATCAACAGTTTAGCCTCCTGGCTGTCACACTTGCTTGTTTCAGGCCTTTAGCCTAGGCCCCAGTTCTGTTCCTCAGAACAAACAGTTTCCCAGAGTTAAGCACACACCTAGCTTACTCCTATCAGCGCCTTGCGGCTCAATCATTAAGGACATCTGCCTCCTGCAGACATCCACACAGCCTCCGACTTCTCTCAGAGAGATTGGGAATTCACCTGATTCCCAGGACAGACTTCCTGTCTGTGGGTGGGGTCCTGAGCGATAGTCAGGTCAGAAGTAAATAGCTGAACACACAGCTGTGTTATTAGTGTGTCTTTCTCTCCAAAATATGGCGTAAACCCGCAATCTTTCCCATAGCACAGAGTCCCACCCTCACAATATATATATATATATATATATATATATATATACACATACAACAAAAAAAGTACCATAAATAGATAAATAAACCCCAATTTAGAAGGACATAAGGGAAGAGAAGACAGGGGGTACACTACTATATACCTCTTTAGTTAGGGTGGCAAGGGTATTGGGGGGCCCTGAGGAGGAGGCCCTCCCCCGACCAGACCACCAAAAAAAAAAAAAAAAACTTTGACCCCACTCCAAACTTCTTCTATTCGCCCCCCCCCATCTTACTAGTGAGTTCTGTGTATTCCCCCCAATAAAGAAAGTGATTACGAGTACAGTACCCAATTACTGTACATTCAGTTTAGGATGTGTCAATATTTTTTATCTCTTGTGCCCCTATAGGTGAGGGTGCTTTTTTTTAAAAATTTCCCTCTCCCTCTCCCTTATAAAAAAAAACACAGCACTCCCCCCCCCAAAAAAAGGGGGAGATAAATAGATACTCCCTCCCTACACCCCCCCCCATATTACGAAAAATAAATAAAAAAATAAACCCTTTATGTGCGGGCCTAACCCCTCTTTCTCCCTATTCCTACCCCCCCTAAAAAACAAAGCATCAAAACAAAGCAAAATATATAACAGCTACATTTTATAGTTATTATTTTGGATTTTAAATTTTCGTTATTATTTTCGGATTTCTTTTCTTATTTTCGATTTTTCGGATTTCCAAATTTCCTAATGTTTGAATCTTCTGATTTCCAAATTTTTTGATTTACGAATTTATTCAAAATTATTAATTTCGATCATAACGAATGACCTGAAAAAAAAAAATATGAAAATAAGCAACTGCACAGAAGATACACAGTGACAAACAGCCTTCTACATTAACCATAGGGGCAGAGAAACCCATACTAATCACTATTGATGGTTTACCGCCAAATCCACTGCAGCCTTTACCTAATCCTACTGCTGATCAAGAGTCTGCTCATCCCAATACCTTGTCCGGGTGCTCTGCATGTAGATTAGGGGCAGGGCATGTGGATTAGGGGGGTGGCATCCCTGCACCCTTAATGGAGTGGCTGCCTCTGCTTTTTACCCCCATTTTCATTGCAAGCAGACTTGACTCAATTGTTATCACATATGCTCCAACTATTAAAGGGCGCATGCTTTTGCTGAAACACACCTAATGTGCATATATAAATCACTGTGCGTGGGAATTCTGCAATTCTGTAGAAAATTCAAGTTAGTCTTACCGGTAACTTGTTTTCCAGAAGTCTTTCAGGACAGCACCTTGAGATATCATGACTCCTCCCACTCCTTCAGGTAACACCTTCTTCCAATATTTTAAAGAGGAGGCCCCTCCTTACACTAGTCAGTTGTCATAGAGAAACCTCCGGCCCCGGCTGGAACACATAAACACATACGTTAGTCACAGCATAATACATCAAAAATAATAGGGAGGGTCGCTGCTGTCCTGAAAGACTTCTGGAAAACAAGTTACCGGTAAGACTAACTTGAATTTTCCCTAGGCGTCTTTCAGGACAGCACCTTGAGAGGATAACAGAGACTTACTACCTGAGGGCGGGACGACAGCTTGTAAGACCTTCCTGCCAAAAGCCTGGTCACTGGCCGAGGCGAGGTCCAACCTATAGTGTCGCACAAACGTGTGAAAACTTGACCACGTTGCTGCCCTGCAGATTTGCTGCGGCGTGGCACCAGCTCTTTCTGCCCATGAAGTTGCGAGAGCTCTGGTCGAATGGGTGCAGGACCCTGCGGGATCAAGCCTGCCTCTCTTTTTCTCCCGAAGGATTTGAACAGAATGTGGGAAGCACAATGTCCTGAAAACGATTGACATTAGAAGCTACCTTGGGCAAGAACTTTGGGTCAGTTTTAAGCACTACCCTATCTGAAAATAAACATAAATAAGGCTCCTTAATCGACAGGGCCTGCAACTCGCTGATCCTACGTGCTGAGGTTATAGCGATTAAAAATAAACTTTTAAAGGTAAGATTTCTAAGTGATGCTTCCCCTAAGGGTTCGAACGGTTTGCTTGCCAGAGATCTCAGTACCACTGAGAGCTCCCATTTTGGGAAACCCTTCAACCTTAGTGGTCTAGATCTCATGAGGGATCTAAAAAACCTAACCACCAAAGGCTCTGTGGCCACAGATCTCTCCAAAAATACTGCAAGCGCGGACACCTGAACCTTTAGGGTGCTGATAGCTAAACCCTTATCAGCCCCCTCCTGTAAAAATTCCAAGATGGACTTCAATTCTTTAGGGTCCTGACCCGCTGAACTACACCAAGTAGAAAAAACCCTCCACACCTTAGTGTAGATGGCTCTGGTTACTCTTTTTCTACTATTGAGCAAGGTGGATACTAGGCAGTCGGAGAACCCCTTTCCGTTAAGGATTTCTCCTTCAGAAGCCACGCTGCCAAGGAGAGCCGGGCCACTTCTGGATGAGAAATCGGGCCTTGCGTTAGAAGATCCTGCCTAAGGGGCAGGTGCCAACATGGTTCGGCTGACATAGCCAGGAGCGTCGCGAACCATGCTCTCCTGGGCCAAAATGGGGCAATGAGAATGACCGGGACATTTTCTCTTTGAACTTTCCTCAGGACTAGGGGAATTAACTGAAACGGGGGGAAGGCAAAGCAGAGGCGAAATTCCCAGGGATGCGCCAGGGCATCTACCCCTAGGGACCCATCCCCCGGCTCAGAGAACATAATTTCCCTACCTGGGAGTTCTCCCTCGAGGCAAACAAGTCCACCTCTGGACGACCCCACCTGCTGGAGATCTCTGAAAAGACCTCCGTATTTAGGGACCACTCTGATTCCCGAATCTGGTGTCTGCTTAAATAGTCCGCCACCGTGTTCAGGGACCCCTTTAGGTGTAAGGCCGTCAAGGAGAGCAAATTGCTTTCTGCCCAGGACAGAATCTCTGCGGCAAGGGTTTGGAGAGACCGGCTCCTCGTACCCCCCTGTCTATTTAAGTATGCTACAGTCGTAGCATTTTTCTGTCAGGACTTGAACATGGTGACCCCGGAGAAATGGAGCAAACTCCACTAGGTCTAGGGCAACCGTCCTCAACTCGTCCTCAATTTGAGGAACGCAGGGATTCCTTCTTTAGTCACATTCCCTGGGCGAACTTCTCCTCTAAGTGGGCTCCCCACCCCCAAGCGCTGGCATCCGTGGTAAGCCTCTTTCCTACTGGGAATGACCATTCCAGACCCTCTGCAAGCACTTGCTGTTTTTTCCACCAGTAAAGGGTTATCTTTACCCTGGTTGAAATCCTTAACTGGGCATCTAGCGAGCTGGGCTTGTGATCCCACGCTCTTAAGAGAAATGCTTGCAGGGGCCTGAAATGCAATCTCGCCCACTGGACGGCCGGCATGGTTGAAGTCAAAATTCCCAGTGCTGCCATGACCTGCCTGACTGTCAAAGACTGATGGGACTGTAGCAACCGAACAGTATCCAAGACCTTGATTGCTTTCTCTAGAGGGAGAAAAACTCTCTGGCTTTGTGAATTCACCTGGTATCCCAGAAAACGAATTTCCTGAGAAGGAACTAGGGCGGATTTCTGAAGATTTAAGATCCAGCCTAGGGATTCCAAGTGAGTCCGTGCCTGAGATAAATCCTCCAACAACTTCTCCTCTGAGGGGGCAAAGAAGAGGAGGTCGTCCAGGTAGGGAATGACTGCTATCCCCCGTAGACGCAGCGGAGCTAAGGCCTCGGCCAGCACCTTGGTAAAGATCCGAGGTGATGACGAAAGCCCGAAGGGGAGGGCCCTGTACTGGAAGTGCTGAACTACACCCCCCATCTCCACCGCTAGTCTGAGAAACCTCTGGGACTGCGGAGAGATCGGAATATGTAGGTACGCATCTCTCAGATCTATTGACGCCATGAAACAATCTGGCGTCAAGAGATTCCTGATTGAGAAAATCGAATCCATTTTGAATTTTTTGTACCTGACACATCTGTTTAGTGGCTTAAGGTTCAGGATTAGCCTGAATTTCCCCGTGGGCTTTCTTACCAAGAAGACATGGGAATAAAATCCCCTGCCCTGCTCAACTAGGGGAACCTGAACCAGCACTCCCTGCTGTAGAAGCTCTGTCAGAGAGGACCTCAAGGCTAAGGACTTTACTGGATCTCTTGGGGCCTGAGTAACCAAAAATCTTGTTGGCAGAGCCTCCGAGAATTCTATTGCATAGCCTCGGGCTAGGGTGGTCAGTATGTACTGATTTTTTGATACTGCTGACCACTGCGAAAGGAAATTCTGTAACCTTCCGCCAACCCTTAGAGCTGAGTTATTGTGGTTTACTGGCTTGCGCAGGAGGATGGAAAAGGACTCCCTTTCCTTTGCCCTTCTGTGCCGACCAATTCCTCTTACCATGTGGTCTTTTTCCCTTGTCCTGCTGCTTATGGGCCCGAAAAAGCCGTTTGGGGGGGATTTCTTTTCCTTCACTGGGAAGGCCTTCTTTTTATCTGCCGTCCTGTCCAGGATACTATCCAGTTCAGGCCCGAAGAGAAGATCACCTGAAAACGGGATCCCACACAGCTTATTTTTAGAAGCCGTATCGCCCGGCCAGGTTTTGAGCCACAGAGCCCTCCTGGCTAAGTTGGCTAAAGCTGCAGATCTAGCGGACATTTTAATCGCCTCGGCCGAGGCATCCACCATATACGCTACGGCTGCAGATATGGTACAAAAAGAATCCAAAATATCTTGTTTCGGGGAATCCGCCTCAATATGTGATTTAAGCTGATCTACCCAAAATTCTAAGTTACGGGCCACACAGGTGGTAGCCATAGCAGGCTTCAGGGTAATAAGAATCGACTGCCAAGCTTTCTTAAGGAGAAGATCCATGCGTTTATCTATGGATAAACGCATGGATCTCCTCAGAGAACCCATATCCTCAAAGGATATGTCTGTGGATCGTGATACCTGGGAAAACGCTGTGTCCAGCTTAGGAACCTTGTTCCAAACAGCTGATGGATCTTCTCTGAAAGGAAAACGTCTCTTGTGGGATTTAGAGAAGAATGGTTTCTTCTCTGGATCCTGCCATTCCCGTAATATAGCTTCAGAGATAACTGAATGGACTGGGAAGGTACGCCCCTTGGGTTCGCAGAGACCAGCGTACATGCGGTCGTGCAAACGTAGGTCTTTCTTCTCCTCACTAAGGCCTAAGGTAGCATAGATGGCCCTGAGAAGACCGTCCACCTCCTCCAGGGATAACTTAAATTTTGAGGAAGACCCTATCTCCTCCTCGGTCTCTGACTCCTCACTAGAGGGGGCCTAAGGCTGGCTATCCCTAAACCCGGACAATGCCTCCTCGTTGACCGAGGGTACAGAAGCTGGCATAGCCACTGACTCCTGGGAAGACTGCGAGGTGGAGGGCTGAGTAGAGGTGGTAGGAGCTAGAGAGTCCCTGACTAACTGAAATGTGGCCAATAGCTCATTTTTAACAGAAGCAACCAATTCCTCTCTAACTGAGGCTGATTCTTCCTGTACTAAGGCCGAAATACAAGCCTTACACCATGGTTTCTTCCAGCTTTCCCCCATTTTTGCCCTGCATGAGGGACATTTTCTCTTTGCATCAGGCTTGACCTATAGAGAATAGGGGAGAGAAGAAAACAAGGGAATCCAGAATGAGACCCGGTCTCAGACAGATGGGACCCCCCTCACCTAGGTGCACCAGAAAGGAAAAGAGTGTCAACAACCCGTGCCCTGACAGGCCCCCATGCCACTGGGGGGGAGAAAAAAACAAGGAGACCGAGAGAGAAACAAACAGAGAGAATCCCTCACCCCTAGGGAAAAAAGCAGACTCACATTACTGCTTCCCGCCAAGGTCCTGCTGGTGCCCGTGCCTGTCCCCACCGCTGATGCCTCTGCAGTCTCCATTGCAAAACGCCAGCGCTACTCTGTGGCATGCGAAGCGTTTCCCGGACTCCCATAGCGCCGCTGCGCCGGACCAGGAAACGGAAGTAGGCCCAGCGTCCGTCCTAGCCCTCCCTCCTGGCGCGCCGGAAATGACGCGACTCTCCGGCAACCGGGCTACGCCAAAATGGCGGCACCCCGCGCACATGCGAGACACCTCCCGGACGCCGAAGGATGGCTCCACTGAGCACTGGAGGAGAGGGGAGCCCGACTGTCATCACCGCCGCACGGGTGGTACGGGAGAACGGACAGTCTCCACGGCGAATCGCCGAGAAAAAGAAAGGTAGGAAAGGGTCCGTCTTCCAGGAGCTCCTGAGATATCAGACTCCTTCCCTCAGAAGGTGTCCCCTCCGGAGGAGGAAACACAAAAACTGACTAGTGTAAGGAGGGGCCTCCTCTTTAAAAGATTGGAAGAAGGTGTTTCCTGAAGGAGTGGGAGGAGTCATGATATCTCAAGGTGCTGTCCTGAAAGACACCTAGGGAAATCTGCCATTGCCTTCTGCCGCAGATGCTCCTGGGTGGGTCTGATGATATGGTGGGACATGCGTCTGAGGATTGCGGGGATAACCTGGTGTACGCATCTGCTCATGGTGGATTGTGACATCCCAGCCATTACTCCACTTGTTATTTGAAAAGATCTACTGGAAAGGAAATGGAGTGTTGCCAGTATCTTAACCAGTGGCTGCACTGCATGTACGCGGTGTGTCTTGCTGGTGATGTCATCATGCAGGGTTGTGGCTAATTCCAGGATGGCAGCAGGGCTGAATCTGAAGATGCGATACACCTCTCATTCACCCATGCCAAAGACGTCAATGCGCGTTCGGTATATCCTCTCCCGTGCCCTCCTACGTGCCCGTAGACGCAGTAGTGCTATGACCACGTTGCCCCTGGCATGTTGGCATACAGATGTTTTGTTCTGCAAGTGTTGTTGCTCAGGTCGTCTGTAACGGTGCCTCTGTAGCTGCTCTCCAGCTGACCTGTGCAAGTCTGGTGCAAAGTTACCCCTGCTTTATGAGGGGTAACTTTGCACCGGACATTCCACTTACGCGCACCGCGCGTAGCCTGCGCCGGCCAAACGTACGTTTCTGAATCGGCGTATCTCACTTATTTGCATATTTGAATACGAAATCTATGGGAGCGGCAGATCCGTCCAGCATATATATGCGCCCGTAGGAAGAAGCCTATTTTCACGCATATCTGGTTCTGTGGGTACGGCGCATAGATACGATGGCGCAAATTTACACTTACGCCGCGCATCTCGAGATACGCCGGCGTAAGTGCTATCTGAATCCGGACCAATATCTTCAAAACTATGAATAGTCCAAAGTGTATATGCAACAGTTGGAATATCTTCAAATTCTTCAAACCAAAATATAAAGTGCTTCAGATGCAGGTCTTACTGATTAATGAGCTCACAGAGCGCTTACCTCAATAAACGAGTCATAGGCTTTAAATGGCTATGCACCGGCTTACTGAGCAGATGGTGTCCTCAATATGTATCTTCCTGGTGCTCCCAATAGCTGTGGTGGTCTTCAAAAAAATGGAGGCTCACAGTAGGATCCGATAATCATCAGGCAAAAGGAAAAAAGAAAGAAGCTCCCATCGTGAAGTACAGTAGGAATAAATGAATTTAATGGAATAAAAATAGATGCTTACAAACATTATTCCTACTGTACTTCACGATGGGAGATTCTCTTTCATGCATATACCCCCATTCAGGTTACCACCAGGTTACACATATATGGGCAGGTGCACAGGGGGATAAATATCCAATACCGTTAATACATGTATTGAATACTGTACCTTCCCATCGAGGCCTCAGCACACAAATCAGCATACAATATACAACATATGAATACAATGACACAGTGCAAGTTCTGATAATATCTTACTAAATGGATCCCCCTACGGTATAATTCAGAGCTCAACTGTAGAACAGTAAACCCTAGTAAAAGAAGAAAATGGTGAATGTTCCTTAAGTTCCGGATGTCTTCAGCTAGCCTGATGTTTATACTGCAGTGATGATTTTATGTTTGCTTGTAGTTTAAAGGGACAGGGACAAAAAGGCTGCAGAACAAGAATTATGCTGATGATTGCTCAACTGAACAACTATCCCCACTTGTAGATTCCTCTTTTCATGTGTGAGTAATACAGTACTGACCTTACAACTCAGGGGAGAAAGGCAAGGCCCCAAAGTCTAGCTGTAGGATGCCTGTGCAAGAGTAGATATACCTCCGTGGAACCACAAGTCTCACCAGCAGTCTGTAGGAAGGAAACTCACTCAGCAATAATGTAGTCCATGGGTCTTCAAACTATGGCCCTTCAGTTGTTCAGGAACTACAATTCCCATCATGCCTAGTAATATCTGTGAATGTCAGAGTTTTACAATGCCTCATGGGATGTGTAGTTCCACAACAGCTGGAGGGCCATAGTTTGAGGTTCCCTGCTGTAGTCTCTTCTTGGATGGGCAAGTGCCCTCTCACCACAATGGATCCCAGCAGATGTTAGACTCCATCTGGAATCTCCTCCATTCAGTGAAGAAGGCGCCACGCTGCAACTCCCAGTGGGCTGGAATGCAGGCAGACCCAAAAGCTCTGGAGCGCAGGTCGATCCGCTTGCTAGATTAGCAGGTCAGTCCTCCTAGATCCCTCTGAGGTGGGCGATTCGGCTCTCCGTTGTATAGGCCGCAGTCTCTCACTCCTGGTCACACACAGACCTCCTGCTGGCAGGTGTTGAATGGCATCCAGAGAGGCTGAAAACAAGCCGCGCCTGTCCTTTTATCTCTCCTCCAAGGAGGCGGTTCTGTGCTCTTTGCATTGTGTAGTCCAAAGCTGTTCCAGCTCTCAGAGTCACTTCCTCATCCCGACTACATATTCCACAATGCATGGCTCTGCTCACTTCTCAGAAGGAAGGAAGATCCTGAGTTTAGCAGACACTAGGGGAAGCCAAACTCTTATCTAAGAAACAATGAACCGTTCAACATAATAACTATAGTAGCAACCCCAGGGCTGCATATATTAGGTTGTCTACTTTTTTAATGTTATTTGACTGCTACAAACTAATTGTTTTCTGGTATCACTCTAAACTGCTCTAACGTAATTAATATTATAGTGTTGACTGAAGTCAGTGTTTATTGCCTCTATTGTGTACTGGGTATTACATGTGGCAAGGTCATTGAACATTGTTTGCAAACACGTATGCCTGAACCTAGAGTACCAGAAGGGTGGAAATGTTTACATGATCAGGGCAGTTCCAGAGGTCACACATCACTCAGTGGGCTTATAGGGGTAGCGCTACACAAATTACATTTCCTAGATAAACAAATAATCCAAATATACTCATACTTTCTTTTTTATTTCAGATTTGACTTTAATTTATTTAGAATAACATCCCATCCAAATTCTTTACTTTTTGTTTTGGATAGCTTCGAGGAAGATTAATAACTGTCAGATTGTTATGGTTGTCTGTATCTATGGTGGGGAGAGTTCCCCTTATTTATTTTTCTGTAATAGTGATCCAAGCCCAGCCAGTGGACAAACGGCAATAATACTTTTTTAGCAGCACAGGAGAGAATTTGCACCTCTCAAGTTTCTTTTAAAGCCTAGGTTCAAACTTGTGCGATCTCAAATATCACATGTGATTTGCACTCACACCGCAGGTGCCGATCACATGCGATGTCTGATCAATGCAAGTTCAGCCAGTTCTATGACTGAACTCACATTGGATTCGCACAGAAAAAGGTGCAGAGACTTGTTTTTCCCCTCACTGGAATCGGATCGCATGGGTGTTCTCATCCATGTGATCCGATTCCTGTACGAATCCACAGTTCACATTTTGTAATGACACCCGCAGCAGTTTGCAGAAGGCAGTGTGAACTGCCTGCGGGAAGGATGCAATGCAGGAACTAGCTCTGGAATCGCACCGTTCCCGCATCGCCCAAGTCTGAACCTGGGCTCAAGCCGGTGTCTCTGATTTATCCTCACTTCTTATCTTTCACAGGGACAATAAATGGTTGGAAATCTCCTCAACAGGAACAAAGACAGCAGTAGGTGATTAGGCGCTGAGCTCTAGGCAAACAGCTAAAAACACAGGCCCAGATTCACAGAGAGTTGGGCGCACATTACGCCGCCGTAACGCAAACGCCGTACGCCACGCCGACGCATCGCAGAGAGGCAAGCATGGAATTCAGGAAGCCAATGCTCCCAACGCTGTATCGGCGTGGCGTAGGTTTCGAAGGTGCAGGCCGGCGTAGGTGGAAGTGGGCTTGACCCATGCAAACCCATGCAAATAAGGCGTGACCCCATGCAAATGATGGTCCGAGCGCCAGACAAGTATGTTTAACGAACTGCGCATGCGCCGTTACATGGACGCATCCCCCTGCGTATGCTCACAACCATGTCGGAACAACTGCCTAAGATATGCCGGATCACTGCGTACGCCATAAACGTAACCTACGCCCAGTCAGACACACGTCCAATGTAAAATACGTCGGCTTGGCCAGCTTGTGTTCCCTGGTGCAGACCTTTGCATGTTTGCTGCTGGGTGACACCTCCTTTTTGGGGCTTAACTTTATGCCGGACGTACAACTTACGCGCACCTCTCGTAGCCCGCGTCGGGCGCACGCAGGTTCGTGAATCGCCGTATTTCCCTCATTTGCATGTTTGAATGACTAACCAATGGGAGCGGCACCATGCTCCCAGCCTAAATGTGCGCCCACTCTACGCCGGCGTAAACAAGATACGTCGGCGGGATGTAGCCTGGTTTTAGGCGCATCTCTGCTTGTGGGTCTTGCGCACAGATACTATGGCGCACATTTGCACTTACGTCGGCGTAACTTGTTATACGTCGGCGTAAGTGCTTTGTGAATCCGGGCCACAGTTGATACACATAAAGTATACATGCCTTATTTACCCTAACAGAGTTTGTAAATTCTGTGCAGCTTGTTTTACATTGCATGGTAAAGAACTAATTTCCAGCCTGATGACTGCAAGGGCCAGCAGGGGAGTGATGGGTTGTCCCACAGTGTTTTGCATACCTCCCAACTTTTTGAGATGAAAACAAGGGCCACCAATTAGCAAAAGTATGCAGGCATAGGACACACACCCTTCCACACCCCTTAAAAGAGACCTATACAAAAAAAATATTAGGTAAACCTACATGCGTTTTTTTTTTTTTTTTACCAATACTATTTCTTTATAGTGGCTTCTGAAATTTACAAATGTAGCCAATTAGAAATTGGATGAAAGGTTTAGCACTGTGAACTTGTCTGCATGCCCCACAGCTGCTAATCACCATACTGAAAAAAAAGGCCTCAAAAGGCTTACTGCCCATGATTATTTATTAATTGAAATTATCAATACCATTTTTTTTCAAAACTGTTTACATTTTTGCAGCGGAATTCCTTACACTTTGTCCTGATGGTGTTGGATTTATTGTTGACCTTGATATTATGAGTTATGGAATCCCCACATATCGAGGTAAGAGATATTTACTAACTTAAAACAAAAAAAATTCAGATAAGCAGCTAATAATGTTGTAAAATGTAATACATGCGTTAACATAATTAGATGCATTTTCTAACCTGTCTTGTCACTCCCCTTTACTAAAGGATAATTGGTTGAAAGCAATTGAATTCTGTCCATACACAGTTCTGTTTTTCACAGAATACAAATGGATTAAAATACATTACATATTTCATCCAGTACGCTTACAGTTCCCGAATTTACATGGTGCAACATATTATCCCTGACTATAATGCCTATTTTCATTCACATCGCTCCCAGTCCCCAATATGAACTAAAACTTTAATTTATATAACCCTTTTATACAAAACAACAGTGGGAACTTGGGAGAAAGCCAATGAACCTGTTTTCTGAATTCTGGGAGGAAACAATAGCACCCAGAGAAAACCCACACAAACACAGGGGGAAAAAGATAAATGTTGTGCCGCTAAAATGGGAACCCAGAACTGGAAGGCTAGAATGCAGACTATGTAATCTCTTGTATATAGTCTCCAAAAAAAAAAAGGCCTTCTTATACCGAGACCGATGCCCTAAAGTAGTGTATTGAAAGTGAACCGGAATTAGCTTTTTACATTGTTTATACAGTACTTTCAGTGGACAGGAAGCCTTCAGAGGACAGGAAGCAAGAAACGAGTGGATGGAAACTGATGATAAAGGGGGAGAATGGAAGCTGAAAGTGGTGCATGGAATGGGAGCTGAAGGTGAAGGTATATGAGACAGGATCTGGTGGTATGGGTTGCCCCCCCCCCATTAGGAGGGGACAGCCCATACTCATGTCTCTTGAGGGGCCCAACAGTGTTGCCAGCCGTCAGAAAATTCCCAGTTCCAGGTGCCTTCTGATGCTGCCCACATTCCACCTCCCCCAGAATTCAGAGCAGAAGAGTAACTTCAGCCTCCAGACCTAACCTGCACTGGGGACCACGGCTTGGACCTGGGAGGTAGATGTGCGGCTGGCTATGGATTCTCCCTTTTTCTCTCTTGGCGCTCAGAGCTCTTCACCTCCCACCATTGTCTTTGCTGTGTGTGCAGACAGCAGCCTATTTTTTTGGAGCCTGGCATCGTATGGCGAAGCCCATTGTTACCCTCTGTGCTGTCTGGTGAGAGAGGAGCTAATTACTGACTGTCTAATGAGAAACCCAGGGTTTAACCAACCCTGTGCTGCCCATTTGAGGGCTGGCTGAGGTTCTTTTTAGCAATCCAGTGTTAACATTGTACTGCATTTGGAGGGCAGAACAGACACAGCTCATTGGCTAATTAGGGTCCCAGTGTTTAACCCTGTGCTGCCTGCAGGAAGAGGAGACACACTGGCTAATCAGGATCCCAGTGTTAACCCCTGTTCTGCCTGTGGGGAAAAGAACCCCCCTGATTGGCTAATCAATATACAATTGTTTAACCCTGTACTATCAGTGTGCGATATAGCCCATCTGTTAGGCTAGACAGAGCCCCATAGTTTAACATTGTACTGCCATGTGAGTGTGGACTAGGACACAACTGTATTATAATCAGGACCCTATTGGTAATATATGCATATACGTTGGGAAGGCTGACAGGTTTTAGTGAACCCTTTGGTGGACATCTCTTTGTGCTGTGTGAGCTTGTGCCGGGAAACATGTAAATGGGGAAGGAGGATGTGGAATGGGGGATATGTCACTGGAGAAGGAGGACATGAGATGGTGAAGATGAAACTGGGATATGGTGACCAGATTTTCAAAATGAAATCCGGGGACATAGGGCCTAATCCACAGCCAGCGGCGCAAATTAAGTTACTCAAAACTTATGTCATTTAAGTTATGGCGCCCTAATTTTGTGTCGTAAGTGCCGTATCCACAGCGCATTTGCGCACAAAATTGCGCAAGCGTAACTTAAATACCGAGGCGTAAGGTGGGGTTATTGCAAGTGGGAAGGAAGTGGGCGTGCTTCATTGTAATGAGCCGTGACCCCATGCAAATGAAGGGCCGGCCGTACTGCGCATGCGCGCACGAATCTGCTTCTCACTGGGCATGTGCAGAACTTGGCTTGGCGCAATCAGTGAGATAGGAAAAAGGCCAAGCGTACTTAGTTTGAGGATCACCCTGTGTATAAATAGCCCCACACAAACACACTTCCCTTGCAAAAGTATTTCCCTATGTTACCCTTCCTAGAGCAAGTTGCTTCTGCTCTGAACGTTTGTCGGTGTTTGTTGGTGAGTTGTGTGTGATAGAGAAGTTTTGGAGGAGTATTAGATAGTAGTTGGTGTTTGTTTCTGCTAAGTGTATTTTCTGTTTGTTTTCTTCTGAGTGTATTATTATTTTATTTTTTTCTGATTGTATTTTGTTTGTTTTTTGCTGATTGTATTTTGTGTTTGTTTTTTGCGTGTTTGTTTTTGAATTTGTAGTAGCTGTCTGCTTGTGTGTTTTGCTTTTTGTGTGTTTCTTCTGTGAGTTTTTTTGTTTGTTTGTTGTGTGTGTATTTTTGTTTGTTTGTCCTGTGAGTTTCTTCTTGTTGCTGAGTGGTGTCTGTGATGGCACCCAAGCACAGGAAGCTCAATTTTAATCAGGTAGAGAAGCAAATTCTTGCTCGGGCCATCATCCTATATGGCCAATATTTACATGGCCCTGATAGCCGGAACACCTCCCCGGCCCAAAGGAAGGCGATAATAAAAAAGGTTACGGATCAGATCAATGCGGCGGGGGGGGAGACGAGGACCCCCGCTGGCATCCCAAAAAAAATCAACGATCTAAAGAGCGTGGTCCGTAATAAGGTGGCAAAGATCAATGCACATACCACGGGCACTGGAGGAGGGGGACCCTGTCCCATCCGTCTGAGTGAGGAGGAATGGGCAGTGGCCCGGTGTTTCCAGCCAGAGCAGGTGGTGGGCCTGCGTGGATATCAGTCAGATGTTGCTGTGAGGCCAGGTACGTTTTTGGTTTTTCTATCTGGTGATTAGCATGTGTTGGTGAGGGAAGGGAAGATGTGCCAAGTGTGTGGATCCTCAAACCTGTGATTGTTTTGTGTCCTCCACAGATGACCAGGAGGTTGCTGGGCCATCAGGCCAGGCTGCTGCACCACCCCAAAGACAAGAGGCTGCTGATGAGTCCCAAGAAGGGCAGGAGTCCCCAGGGGAGGGGAGTGGCCAAACCTCCCCTCATGAGGAGGTTGAGGGGGAGGAGGATGAGGGGTGGAGGAAGAAGATCTTCAGATTGGCCGGGAAGTCCTTTTGGCCTCGGATATGATGACCCTTGAGGCTACCCCAGAGCCTACCCCAGAGGCTGGCAGCAGTCAGGCCACCATCAGGGGTAGCCCCTCCCACTTCTCCCCCAACAGGCCGCAACCCACAAGGGTCACTCTCCCCCCTCCTCCCAGGCCACAAGCCTCAGGGGCAGGCAGGATGGCAACCCAGGAGACCAGGGGGGTGGCCGAGCGTCTGCCGGCCAATCTGCAGAAGGACAATGCCCGGCAGACCCGCCATCTGGGTCAGATAAAAGAGACTCTGACCCAGATGGAGCACAGCCTGGTTGCAATGAAGGAGTCACTCGGTGATGTGGCCACCAACTCATTGACGGTCATCACATGTTTGTGTGAGCTGCAGACCGCCACAACAGGCGTGGCCCAGGAGGTGACTGCCCTGAACCAGGCTGTGCAGGACAATACCAGGGCTGGCCAGGCCAATACGGCTGCCCTCACTCTCTGTCTGACAAGGATAGCAGTGGCCTTGGAGGGCAGGACAGTCACCAGGGGAGATACTCCCTCCCCTGCTAACACTCCCCCCCCATGAAGATCCTCCGGTTGGCCGTGGCCGTGCCCGTGTCCGTGCCCGTGGGCAGCCCAGACGGAGCAATCGCTGCCGCAATTAATTTGCAGGGGTACTTTTTATTTTTTATTTTTATGATTTATTTTTATATTTTTATGATTTTGTTTATTATACTGTACTTATGATTTGGTTTATGTGTGTGAATGATGTGTGAATGTGTGTGGGGGGGGGGTGGCATTACTGATTAAATAAGGGTGTCACCCTCAGTTTTGGTGGAGAAGGGATCCCCAGGACCAGGGAGAAGTGATCCCAGGTCCCTGAATGGTGTATGAATGCACAGTAACAGAATTGGAGCCGTGGCATGGCGTTACTGCTCCCAAGTACCAATGGGGGGGGTGCTTGGATCTAAACCAATTAGATGTGCATGTGATGTGTCTGTGCTAGGGACCACAGTGGTGTGAATTCATGCATTCTCATTGTGACATAATTAATGTGTGTGTTTACTGTGCAAAGATGCATTCTGCGAGGCGTCTCCTGGCTGCTGTTCCCTCAGAAGAGGGGGTACCATCGGTCACTGAAGTCACTAGTCTAGCTATGCGCATGGATGCCCCTGGCATGTTGGTATACAGATTGTAGTCCAGCAAGTGTGTGTGCTCAGCTCTTCCTTAATTGTGTTGCTTTAGCAGACCTTTACACGGCATGTGGAAAATTAGGGCTGCTTTTATAAAGTGTAAATTTACACATTGAAACTAACAGAAGCGCACAGGGCGTATATTACGGTGCACACACTTAATTTTGTGGATCGCCCTATCTCCCTCATTTGCATCTTTGCCTATCAAAACAGCGGCGTGTCTAGCGTAATTTGCGCACGAAAAAGCGCCGGTGTAATTATTTTAGGTAGGATGGAAAAACATGATTTTAAGGCGTATCTCGTTTTGAGGATCAGGCGCAAAGATACGCGCCGTGTAAATTTTAATTACGCCGCGTATCTCGAGTTAAGTCGGCGCATCTGCTTTGTGGATTAGGCCCTTATTTTTTTATTGGCAAATCGTCCATGATATAAAAAAAAAAAATTTCAATGCATATTTTGTATTTTATTCTTATGAAAGAATTGTGGTTCAACAATAACAATATAAATTAACACTTCAGAACCGTAAAGATTGTATGGTAATGACACGTAGGATACCTTCGAAAACATGAATAATCAAATATGCCCCCCCTCAGACCACCGTGTACATTACAGGCCTCCTCTCATACCACCATCCAGAGCACTGTGTACATTACATTTATCCCCTCATACCACTGTCCAGAAGGGGCTGAAGGGATGGGCAACAGAGGAGATACAGACGGACTCCTGGATGGCCAGCCGGAGATAAAATGCCAGGGGAAGCAGAAGTGATCACCGCCTGAGACTGAGCAGCCAAAAATAGAAAATATTGCAATGGCTACTGCGGCGGAAGTGGCGCCACCAATCCAGGGTCAAAACCGGGGACAGATTTGGTCCGGGGACAGTGTCCTCAATCTGTGGACTGTCCCCAGAAAAGGGGATGTCTGGTCAGCCTAAACTGGGAGGAGGAAGACGTGGGATGAGGGAAATGGGACTGGAGCAGGAGAACGTGGGACTGGAGCAGGAGGAAGCGAGATATACTGAGATGTGACTGGAGGAGGACGTAGAATGTGGTAAATGAGACTGGAGGAGGATATTTTTTGGTCAAAATATAATTCCTTATAGTTAAATCCTGAAAGCACTGATGACTTGGAATACACTGTTCATTTTCCTATATTAAGTTGTAAAAGTGTTAAAATAAAAGTGTGTGCACTGAAGGACTCGTGGGATGGCCAGTGGCTGAATTCTGTTGGATGACCAGTGGGGGGGAGCCCAGGCCTAAAGCTGTGTAAGGGATATAGGGGGTGGATGTAAAAGTGTGTGTGTGTGTGTGTGTGTGGAGGGGAAGGGTTTGCTGAGTAGGGGGCACATTGGGCACTTATGGGGGATACAGGATATGGGGGTGTGTGAATAAAGGGTGGCAGAATTGTTATTTGGTGTTTGAAAAGGTTAAAGGAGAGAGATGTTCTTCAGAGAAGTACAACAGGCTTGTGGTTTCAAGAGTGGGTGAAATAGAACTGGAAAATGGAAGCAGGAGAGTTAGGCCCCGTACACACGACCTGATCTGTCCGCTGGGATTTATCCGCGGATCAGTTCCAGCAGACAGATCTGGTCGTGTGTAGGCCCGAGCGGACATTTTCCAGCGGACATTTGTACAGCCGACGGTTTTCCAGCGGATAAAAATTTCTTAGCATGCTAAGAAATCTATCCGCTGGAAACCAGTCCTTCGGACTTATCCGGTCGTCTGTACAGACTCACCGGATAAGTCTGTCCGATCCCCATCCCTCGCATGCGTCAAAATGATTTGGCGCATGCGTGGAAGTACTTACCTTCCAGGGTCATGCACGTCGCTGCGTCATCGTCGCGGCGCGGCCACGTCACCGCGGATGTTTTCCGCTGGGATTTTGATCTGATGGTGTGTACAAGCCATCAGATCAAAATCCGGAGGAGAAATGTCCGATGGAAACGGTCCGGCGGACCGTTTCTATCGGATATCCTCTCGTGTGTACAGGGCCTAAGACAATCATTTCAAAGTGGAGCAGAGTTGGCCATGGCGATGGAGAGCCCAAGACATAGGGGCTGATTTACCAAGCCTTTGCTCCATGATTCATGGACCAAAGGCTGGAGCAACAGCCATTTTGGAATTTACTAAAGGAATGCGCTGGCAATGCAGCACAATTCCTTATTTACTATAATGCCAAGAGCGCCCAGGAGGGGGCGCATGGTGCGCCTCTATGGACCTGGCGCACGGCATTTAGAAATGTAAATAAAATGAGTTTGGGAGTGAGTTTATTAGGGGGGGTGTGGGGTGATGTGGGGAAGTGTAGTGACATGTGTTTGTTTAACTTTTACGGGCCGAATTGAAAGTAAAAGTGACTTTTCTGAAAACGAGCCGCTACGCCGGCAAATACATTTAAACCTGCGGGAGGTTTATTTGAGTACTGCGCATACGTGAGCAGCAAATTTGGGCACTTACGCACGCCGCTCCACTACGCCGGCAAAATATTGGTAAATACCAAGCGGCGTAGCTGCCTTTGCGCGACTTGAAGCGGGGCGCACGTGAATGCCCAAATCGTTTTCAGCTTACGCTGACCATGAAGGGGAACTTCCGCGCCAAATAAAAAAAAAACGGTGTGGGTTCCCCTTCAGGAGCATACCAGGTTTGGTATGGATTGTAAGGGGGAAAACCCACGCCGAAAAACCGGCGTGGGGGTTCCCCCAAGATCGATACCAAACCCTTATCTGAGCACGCAGCCTGGCCAGATGCCTTCTGCCGGGCCCCCTCCCCTTTAAGTTCTTTTACATGGGGGGCCTGGTCTTCTCCGCCGTTTTCTGCCGGGGGGAACTGGACTTCACGCTGTCTTCTGCCGGGCCCCCTCCCCCTTTTTTCTTTAAGCTCTTTTACAAAGGGGGGGTGCGCCCGGTCTTCTCCGCTGTCTTCTGCGCGGGGGGCGGTCTTCTCTGTTCTCTATTCTGCCGGGCTCCACCGTAGGGGCCCGGTCTTCTCTCTTCCCTCTTCTGCCGGGCTCCCGGGCTTCTCTGCTGTCTACTCTGTTCCCTCTTCTGCCGGGCTCCACCGTGGGGTCCGGTCTTCACCGCTGTCTTGTTCCTTCTTCTGTTCCAGCGATGTTGACACGACGAGCTCTCCCGCTGTAATGCCGTCTGAGCGTTGCGCAACGACTTATATAGGCATGGGGCGTGGTCGCCGGGTGATGCCACCCGGCGACCCCACCCTTTGTTACATCACATTCCCGGGGCATGACGGGAATGTGATGTAACAAAGGGTGAGGTCGCCCCCCGCAGAAGACAGCGGAGAAGACCGGGTGCACCCCCCCTTGTAAAAAAGCTTAAAGAAGAAAGGGGGAGTGGGCCCCGGCAGAAGACAGCGTGAAGTCCGGTTCCCCCCGCATTAAAAAATACTCATTCACATAAGGTGGGGGGCCGGTATCTGGGGGCCATTTTATTAAAGGGGGCTCCCAGATTCCGATAAGCCCCCCGCCCGCAGACCCCGACAACCAACGGCCAGGGTTGTCGGGAAGAGGCCCTTGTCCTCATCAACATGGGGACAAGGTGCTTTGGGGTGGGGGGGCGCAGTGCCCCCTGCCCCAAAGCACCCACCCCCCCATGTTGAGGGCGTGCGGTCTGGTATGGCTCAGGAGGGGGGGCGCTCGTCCCACCCCCATTCCTGTCCCGCCAGGCGGCCTGCTCGGATAAGGGTTTGGTATGGATCTTTTTTTTCGGCGTAGGTGTTCCCCCTTACAATCCATACCAAACCTAAGGGCCTGATATGGGTTGCCACCCATTTGGGATTCCCCCGGACAGTATGGGTTTTGAAACCTGTGTCCGGGTATCAGTCCGCCTGAACCTTGGACACAGTGCCGAGGAGTCTCCTATTATTACTCTGTATTGTAATAGGGTTTCCCATGCAGGTGTCTCCCTCCCTGCACTGTCCGATGCTCTGGCCGAGTCTCTGGTGCTGTGTAAATTGTGACACATTGCAGGAGCGACTGTGTGCTGTGAGGGGGGAGAGACGCACCAGTGCCTTCTCCATGCAGAGACAGCATCAGCTCCTCCCCTCTTCAAGCCGAGCATGTGACCTGTCTGGACAGCGGGAGGAACAAACACAGAGCCTGGCGTGCGAGCTAAGGGGATACCGACAGCTGTGTGAGTGCAGAGCTGAGGGTCTTTACCTTCCTGCAGTTCAGTTCACAGGCTCTCCAGTGTGGGACTTGTCATTCTGCTCTTTCCAGGGACATGGCTGCTGATTGGAGATCAATCTAGTTCTCCCTGCAGACCCATCCTGCCATAATCACTTCATTGTCCTATGAATCAATCACCGCCGGGCAACCGCGAACACTCATTACAGAGCGACAACCGGGAGCTGTGTGTGTAAACACACAGCTCCCGGTCCTGTCAGGGGGGAGAAATGCCTGATTGTCTGTTCATACAATGTTTGAACAGCAATCTGTCATTTCCCCAAGTCAGTCTCACCCCCCCCCCCATAATTAACCCCTTCCTTGCCCCCTAGTGTTAACCCCTTCCCTGCCAGTGGTATTTTTATAGTAATCAATGCATTTTTATAGCACTGATCGCTATAAAAATGCCAATGGTCCCAAAAATGTGTCAAAAGTGTCCGAAATGTCCGCCATAAGGTCGCAGTACCGATAAAAAACGCTGATCGCCACCATTATTAGTAAAAAATAAATATTAATAAAAATGCCATAAAACTATCTCCTATTTTGTACATGCTATAACTTTTGCGCAAACCAATCAAACGCTTATTGCGATATTTTTTTACCAAAAATATGTAGAAGAATACGTATCGGCCTAAACTGAGGAATTTTTTTTTATATACCGTATTTGCCGGCATATAAGATGACCCCCAATTTTTCCAGGAACATTTTTGGTTTTGGGATATACTCGCCATATAAGACTACCCCCTTCCTACTAGTCTTTCTGGAAGCTGAGGGATAGCCGGAACAACCACTGACAGAAACTGGCTTTTTTCAAATCTCACTGTGCCATTACATGCCTCACTGTGCCATTACATTACATTACATGCCTCACTGTGCCATTACATTACATGCCTCCACTGTGCCATTACATTACATGCCTCCACTGTGCCATTACATTACATTACATACCTCCACTGTGCCATTACATTACATGCCTCCACTGTGCCATCACTTGCCTCCACTGTGCCATCACTTGCCTCTCACTGTGCCATTGCATGCCTTACTGTGCCATTACATTACATTACATGCCTCACTGTGCCAATACATCACATTATATAACATGCCTCCACTGTGCCATTACATTACATGCCTCCACTGTGCCATTACATTACATGCCTCCACTGTGCCATCACTTGCCCCCACTGTGCCATCACTTGCCCCCACTGTGCCATCACTTGCCCCCACTGTGCCATCACTTGCCCCCACTGTGCCGGCCAAGATGATCTCCCTCAAGGCACAAATAAACAAAAAGAAAAAATAAATCTCATAGAGGTTAATAATAAAGCCGCTAACACAGCAAAAGAGATCAAGAGTTGCTAGTAAAACATATGTGGAAAAAGTGTAGCGAAAAAGTGTAGCGCTAACAGTGAATCAATTGTGATAAAACAATCTAAATTGTATCGTGCAACACCACATGTGAACTAATGGTATCGGTGATAATTAAAGTCCATAAATCCGAGTGCGCATGCGCGAGGGATCCAAGATGGCCACGTGATCAGGAGCTCCGCCATACACTGCTCCCGCGGCACCGATAGCAGCCTCCAGAGGGGTCCTCTCCGCACATCAACGAGTCCCCCGGACTCCAGCTGACCCAGTCTATCCCCCTATATGACGAGCATTCCGGTTCGTCGGGATCTCGGGCCGCAATTTGATCGGGCCCAGCCGCCCGGGGGATCCAAGATGGCCGCCGCAGCACAGCAGCTCGCAGCACACGTGGAGGGACATTCAGAGCCGAGGCAGGATAAATTTGAGAGTTCCGTTTGCATCTCGTTCTTGGATGGGTGTCTCGTCTGCTTGCCGTCTGGGGGTCTGGTTCTGTTTAAGGTAAGTGACGCAGGGATTAGTGGCATTCCTCTTCCTCCCCTCGATGGCTGACAAACCCCTTCCGGTCCTTAAAATAGCCTCTCACAACACTCAGGGCATTAATTCTCCCATCAAATGGAGAAAGCTGTTTGACAGCTATAAATCGCTTAAATGCGGTGTTATTTAACTACAGGAGACCCATTTCCCCAGGCGATACAGTCCCACCTTTCTTCACCATAATTACCCTATGTTTTATTTAGCGAACGCTGAGGATAAAACTAAAGGGGTGGCGATAGTATTTTCCAAAGCCTCAAATTTTTCATGGCGTGCTGAATATAGAGACCCGGATGGCAGGTTCCTATTAGTTAAAGGTCTGATTGATGACCATATGTTCTCATTTGTTTCGTACTATGCTCCGAATAAAGGTCAATTACCGTTCTTTCGTTCTATGTTTTCCACCTTGGGCCCGCTGATTGAAGGGACTCCCATCTTTGGGGGTGACTCCAATCTGGCGCTAGATCAGGGGCTTGATAAATCTAATAAGTCCAAGTCCACTCTAAAACGTCCCACTAGAGCTAGCTTGATATTCGCCCGTCTTCTTCACACGCACGGTTTAGCGGATGTCTGGTGGGAGCAAAACCCAACAACTAGGGACTTTACTAATTTTTCATGCCCGCATCAATCTTACGCCAGGATTGATCATATCCTGATGTCCACATCCCATTTACCTACTGTATCTGGATCCAAGATTTTGGATTCGTCTCTCTCTGATCACTCCATAGTTGTAGCTGTTATTTATAACCCCTCTCGCAATCCTAAACCCTTTCAATGGAGACTCAATGAATCTCTCTTATCTGACCCTGTAGTTCTAGCTGAAATTAATAAAGCTCTCTCTGAATACTTCACCTTTAATAACACTGGGGATGTTTCGGCTGAGGTTCTTTGGGCAGCTCATAAAGCTACCATCAGAGGGAAATTTATCCAATTAGCATCTAAAATGAGAAAGAGAACGGAAAGTTGATATTGATAGACTTGAAAAGTTGTACACTTCTCTTAAAACCCAACACAAGGCGAAGCCCTCTAGCGTTCTCCTATCCCAAATAGAAGCCGCTAGGTTGGAACTCAATCTTGCCCTTACCACACGGGCTGAGAAATCGCTTAGATGGAGTGGGGCTAAATTTTATTCTCAAAAGGACAAGTTGGGCAGAAGACTTGCTACCAAGCTGTCTCCTAGATCAAAATTCCATACTCTTCCCAGGATTAGGACCCATCAACAGTACACGACCTCTGACCCCTCTAAAATTCTTACAGTCTTCAGGAATTTCTATGGTAAACTATATGGTTCTGGTCAACAGGCTTCTGTGAGCTGCATCTCACAGTTTCTTGACGCCCTCCCTATCCCTAAACTTTCAGCGGAGCATATAGCCGTTATGGAGGATCCGATCTCTGTAGCCGAAACGTTGGAGTTTATTAAAAGTCTGAAAAGGGGTTCGGCGCCTGGCCCGGACGGCTTCTCAGTACCATATTATAAATCATTTTCAGAGTTCCTTCCCCCCTTGGAGACTCCTCTGGCTTCCTCCGGATTTTCACTGGCTCCCTCCTGGCTCCCTTCTTCATCCCTCTTCCAGGGAGCATAACAGGTAACCCCCCCTATGATCAGGGCTATCCGCCCCCCCCGAGACTGTTGGCAGCCGTCCTTTTCAGGACAAGCCGCTACAACAGCCTAAGCACGGCGGTTCACCCCTGCTCCTACACCCCCTCTTTACCTTCACATCTAAGGCATCCTCCCCGTCGCACGATACAGCCGCTTTCGGGACATCCG
Organism: Rana temporaria; assembly: GCF_905171775.1. Taxonomy (NCBI): domain Eukaryota; kingdom Metazoa; phylum Chordata; class Amphibia; order Anura; family Ranidae; genus Rana; species Rana temporaria. The sequence goes on along the minus strand of NC_053499.1, from coordinate 91,247,437 downwards.
CGCCAGCCTATCGCGATTTGCGGGGCCGCGATCTAGGAAAGACCGCGGCTTCACCCGCGGCCTATCGGCGCGCCGTTTCCCACGCCTGGCATCACCCCCAAAACCACCAAAACTGTCCAGAAACCCCCTCCTACCCCAGAAGGACACCATCTTCTCCCAGTCAACAATTTCAACCCCCCGTATCACCAAGCCATCCTGCTGACAGCCCCCAGCCTGGGTCCTGCTTCATGATCGGCGGCCATCTTGGTACACCCTGCAACGAGGATACCTCTCATCCCCACTCCCCCCCCTCATCACCCTAATAGCACTTGATCCAGGGCTCGTCCGATCACCTCTCAAAGGGGTCAGGAAGGAATTTTTTTCCCTGCCGCAGCACATTGGCACAGCACGGCCAGGGTTTTTTTGCCTTCCTCTGGACCAAGCCGGGAGAGAGGATTTAGCTAATCTTCCCTCCATCGCCCCCCCCCGGTGTTTGGCGACCATGGTTAATCTGCAATATTCTGCAGAAACCATTTGGGGTCTGAGGCGATCTGCCGCAATACTACCAGCCATCACCAAAAAATCCCTAAAAATTTAACAACTTTTGAGAATCGATCGTCGATCGACTGTCAAAAATTTCAGCCATTTGCCCCAGCACATATCATGTGCTTTGATCAACACAAGATCGGCAGTAAAACACAGATTAGAAATCTATGATTTCATTCTACAAATTGATTTAGACTGCCTCTTTATTACAGAGAGCTGGCTCACAGCCGACTGTAACACCATTCTAGGCGAACTGGTGCCAGAAAATTATCGCATTATAACCGAAAACAGAGTGGGGCAAAGAGGAGGAGGCCTGGCAGTGATCCACAAGACTAACCTCGCGATCACAAAACCAATCCTTCAAAACCCCCTTCCTTTCATGGAAACCCTCACTCTGCAACTACAAACAAATCCCCAGGAGACCGTCCGTATTCTACTCTGCTATAGACCACCTGGTCCAAAATCGCAGCTTACATCATCATTGACGGAGTTTATCTCCACTTACACCCTTAACAGCAAACACATGTTGCTGCTTGGGGACTTCAATCTCTGGGCCAATTCTTCACAGGATCCCATGGCCGACGCCTGTATCGATCACCTGGAAGGATTAGGGCTACAGCAATCAGTATGTGGGCCCACACATACTTCAGGTCACACGCTCGATCTTATTTTCAGACAAGATCTGGAAATAAACATTTTGGAAAATGAACTGTTGCCATGGACAGATCACCATGCAATTAAATTCATAATTTCCAAAATCCCCCCCTTAACAAATACATCAAAACCAGTGACAACACACTGGACTAGATGTCAGAAGAAGCTCCATTCGGAACTCTTCAAAACCACATTAAGAGAAAAAATAAAATCGATTCACCCTCATCAAACGGCCTCAGAAACACTGGATGCCATAAACACAGCACTATCACAGTCAGCCGACTTGATAGCTCCGAAACGTAAAACCTGCATCCGGAAAAACACCTCTAGCTGGTTTAATAACCAGCTGTCGCTATTGAAGCAAGAGCGCAGAAGGGCGGAAGCCGCCTGGAAAAGAAGCTCTTCAGAAGAAAACCTCACCATCTACAAGGCAACAACAAGAAAATACCACAAAGAAATTTTCAAAGCCAAGAAAAAATATTTTTCCAAGGCTATCAACAGCGCCCTAAACCGCCCCCGCAAACTCTTCAAGATGGTCACTCAGACCATGAATCCCGTCTGTCTTGAAGCCCCCAATTCGGACACCCAAGAGTTCTGCAATGAATTGTCGGATTACTTCATTAATAAAATTAAGGGAATCCGTGAAAGCATTCAGCAAAATAACACCCCCCTCAACCCCCCCCCCCCCCCCCGCAATTATTCACCCAACACCCACAGAAATTCACCACAATCAGGAAAGTTCACTCTAGAACCCATCTCCATCGATGCCACAAAAAATATCATTGGTACTTTGCGAAATAGCACAGCGCCAAATGATATCATTCCCACCAAACTGCTGAAGGAATGCGCCGACATCCTGGCACCTCCTATCACGCAGCTTATAAACCAGTCTTTCAAAGAGGGCATAGTGCCCCGCCAGTTGAAAGAGGGCATAATCCAACCAATCTTGAAGAAACCCACCTTAGACCCCAAGGACCCACTTCATCGCCGTCCCATAACAGGCCTAAAGTTCTCTCCAAGGTCATGGAGAAAGTAGTGGTACAACAGCTGCAACAGCATCTAGATACCCACAGCCTACTTGATCCATTTCAATCTGGCTTCCGTCCCGGACACGGTACGGAAACAGCATTACTTAAAATATGGGACGACGCTCTCGAGGCCGCAGACGAAGGAGAATCTTGTCTCCTGGTTCTGTTGGACCTAAGCGCTGCCTTCGACACTGTAGACCACAAACTATTACTGACTCGGCTAGCTGACGTAGCCAAAGTCGCAGAAGGTGATTTATCTTGGTTCTCCTCTTTTTTGGAAAACCGGTCACAAACAGTGAAATTGGGGCCCTTCACTTCTGAGAAATGCACGGTATCGTACGGAGTCCCTCAAGGATCTCCTCTATCGCCGGTGCTGTTTAACATCTTCCTTCGTCCTCTTTTTGAAATCATTAGCAGCCAAAAACTGCTTTATCACTCATATGCAGACGACACGCAACTGTATTTCCGCATTTGCAACAAAAAGGATCACCACCTCAATCTAGAGACATGCCTCTCTTTGATAGAAGACTGGATGACAAAGAGTTATCTTAAACTCAACGGAGCGAAAACAGAACTTCTCCTGTTTCACGCCAAGCGTATGAATCAACCTGCAACAACTTGGTCCCCCCCGCCCATTCTGGGCAAAATCATCACTCCTAGCGCCAAAGTCAAAAGTCTCGGAGTCATCTTCGACTCCTACATGACAATGGATGCACAAATAGGGTCAGTAGTCAGCGGATCTCACCATCTGCTGCGCCTACTACGCAGACTTACTCCTTTCATTCCCAAAGAAGACATAGCAGTCGTGGTGGGAGCAATTGTAAACTCCAGACTGGACTATGCAAATGCCCTTTACCTCGGACTCCCCAAGTACCAAATCGCTCGTCTGCAAGTCGTTCAAAATACGGCCGCCAGACTAGTGACTGGGAAAAAACCATGGGAATCAATCTCACCTTCACTGAGATCCCTCCACTGGTTGCCAGTAAAGGACAGAATTGTTTTTAAAGCACTCTGTCTAACGCATAGATGTATCTATGGGAATGCTCCCCATTATCTATGCGAAAAAATAAAAGCTCACAACTCCAATCGCGTTCTGCGATCCACCAACCAAAATCTACTCCAGATACCAAAAGCCAATTACAAGTCCAAAGGAGAAAGAAGATTCGCGGTCCAAGGTCCCAGACTATGGAACGCTTTACCAACCAGCATTCGGTTGGAGGAAAATCACTTAGCATTCAGGAAAAAGCTTAAGACGCATCTCTTTTGATTTCAAAAGAGACAGGAACAACAAGCGCCCAGAGGCAATTAAGTTCGCATGTGCCGCGCTATATAAGTTTTCATTCATTCATTTATGACAACGTTTTTTAATGAAAAAGTTTCAGGAAGGCCCCTTGTTGCGGAGCTAAACGCCGCCTTTATAACTGTCATACCCAAACCCGATAAGAACCCGGAAGACGTTGGGAACTATAGGCCGATCTCGCTGATAAACAACGACGTTAAAATCCTCACCAAGATTTTTGCTAATAGATTGAATTCCTTTATCAGCTTATACGTTCATAAGGACCAGGTGGGTTTTATCCCGGGGAGGCAGGGGCCCGACCAGACTAGAAGAGTCATTGATATTATGTCAATTCTTCTAATCTAATTGGCCTGGTGGGCCGAAACAACGGGGTATGCTGTTATCACTGGATATTCAAAAAGCTTTCGATACAGTTTCCTGGCCTTATATTTTTACACATTTAGATAGATGGGGTTTTGGTTGTCGTTTTATTGGTATTTTGAAAGCCCTATATTCCTCTCCCACGGCGCGTATTCGTCTACAGGGATACTACTCCTCCCCGGTTCAAATAGCAAGAGGCATGAGGCAGGGGTGTCCTCTATCCCCTATTATTTTCGCTATGGCCATGGAAACGCTTGCGATTCCAGAGAATCCTAACGTGTTGGGGGTCTCTTGTGGTCCTAAGATGCACAAATGTGGCTTATTTGCCGACGATTTAATTCTATTTCTCACGTCCCCCCCGATCTCTATTCCCAATCTAAATAAGATCCTAGATGCCTTTGGGGCTATCTCGGGCCTGTTAGTAAATTTTTCTAAATCCCTAGCTCTTAATGTTTCAGTTGATCCCGAGACGGTAACCCTGCTGAAACGGGATTTCCGGTTTGAGTGGAGTGACTGCTATCAAATATCTGGGTATCTTCCTAACATCTAAATTTGAAACACTTTACACCCGAAACTACCCCCCTATGTATCGTAAATTGGAACAAGACTTGAAGTCTTGGTCTAAACTCAACTTGTCATGGCTAGGTAGAATAAACGCCGTAAAGATGACCCTGCTTCCTAGGCTTCTCTATCTTTTTTGAGCCCTCCCGATTCCATTGCGGAAGGATCACTTGAAATCCTTCCAGAGCAAAATTTTGAAATTTGTTTGGGGGGGTTCGGGTTATAGGATTAAACAACAATCTCTTTTCCATTCGAGGAAGCAGGGTGGTTTAGGGCTGCCCCACTTATATAAATATTATTTGGCATCAAGATTGGCTCAATTCTCCATAATTTTTACAAAATGGCATAAACCTGATTTGGGTACAAATTGAACGGCAGGCAGTCCCTCTACACACCCTTGATTTCCTCTCATGGATGGTTCCCAAGTCGAGACCCCCTATCCTTGCCCCTACTCTTTCTCACTCGTATGCGTTATGGGATAAATTGAAATTGAACTCTAACCTCACATCTGAAGTTAAACCCTTGTCTCACCTCTTTCGTAATCCACATTTTCCCCCCGGATTGGACATTAAAGCTTTTCGATGGTGGCTTGACAAGGGACTGTATCGCCTGGGTCAGTTTTTCACCCCTAATGGCCCTGTTTCCCTAGCCTATTGTGTAAGTAATTTAGAACTCCCGCCTTCAGAGAGATTTAGATTTTTTCAAATTAGTCATTTTAAACATAGGATTTGGTCCTCTAAGCCGTCCCCCCCTAAATTCACAGATTTTGAATTATTCTGCAGTCAGTCCATCGAGGGGAGAGGAGGCATATCGATTATCTATGCGTCACTATCCTCACCGTCCACTAAGTCCTCCTTCATGCTAGCATGGGAGGAGGAATTTCAGTAAGTGGAACCTGGAGACCTGGCAAGCTGCTGTTTCCTCTGCTTTTAAAAGTATCATTAACATTTCTCTCATGGAAGCCAGTTTGAAGGTTATAACTAGATGGTACTTGACCCCCTCTAAGTTAGCTAGGATTTTCCCCTCAGCCGACCCTTTTTTTCAGGGGATGTCAGCTATTGGGCACCTTTGCACATATTTGGTGGGAGTGCCCTAGAATCAGGCCGTTTTGGAGAAAGATTCTTTTAACTATTAAGAAGGTTACTGGCCACGAGATTGCAGGGCACCCAGAGTCCTTCTTGTTGAACGCTCACCTTCCTGGAATTTCTAAACAGACGCGTAGATTGATTCACTTTATTTTGCTCGGTGCAAAGATTACTTTGGCCAAAGCATGGAAACTTTCGAGCGTCTCTGGTAAGGCGGCGTTCAGGAAGATCTCCTGGATCATGTGCCAGGAAAAGGTGGCCGCCATGCTGAATGAATCAATGCCTAGTTTTGAATTGGTCTGGAGTCCATGGGCTCGGTTTATGGGTATCTCGCTCATCCCGGGAACCTAGGTTAATTTTCTGTTTGGTTATTTTCAGCTAGTTGAGATGGTAACTTCCTGACGTGCATTCCCCCCTTCTTCCCCCTAGTCCCCCTTTCTCTTCTTATCTTCTTTCTCTTTCTCCCTTTATTCCTTTTTTTTTCTTTTTGCGCTTTCCCTTTTTTTTCCTTGTACTGATGTTTTATATGGCATTCATTTCCTGCAACATTATGTTAGGAGATGGACTGTTTATTAGTGGATCCTACCCGGTGTGGGGTGGTCCAGGGTGTCCCCACCCACCGACACAGTGAGTTCCCTTTGGGGTGGTGGTGGTTGGGGGACCTCTGGTTATCCTGCTATCCCGTGCCTTTTGTGACGGGGTTGGGTCTCATATGAGGCTTTATTAGTCATGGGGATGGCCGGATGTCCTCCTCTTCTTTGAATCTTAGGGGTTATTCTTGGGTTTTTCGTAATTTTACTGTTCGTACTGTTTATACAACCGTATCATTCTTGAACTTGGTCTGCCCTTGTTTATAATTTGAGACCGACCCAGTAGTCAACCATGAGTCTGTGTCTCTTCTGTTCTGACTTTTGTTTTTGATGATTGCATGAATGATTGATTCATGTATTGTCACTCTTTTTTTCTATTGAAAATAAAAATCTTTGAAAGTAAAGTCCATAAATCCTTGACTGGATAAATGAATTGAATCCAACTATGTTGAAAGACGTTCAATAACTGGATAAATAAACAAAATCCAACGGTGAGAGGTGAGAAGTCCACCACCACTTATGACAAGGGGCTTACCGGATTCATTGGACCCAGAAAGGCATATACCTACTAGGCCAATCAAGCTTTGTTAAAGATGATACACTGAAGAGGGTACACCATACACGTCTTGCGATTTGGTATTATTGAAAAAGAGACCTCAGGCAGACAATTCAGGAATGGTTCCCAGCAAGCAGGTGATCCCAGATGAAGTTCTTATTGTAACGAAACATGCCGGGATGGACTGCTGTTGTTCCTGCTACCCTAATTTTATGAGCTTGGTTTATCATTGCAAAATGTGAGTTACTCTCTTTTTAAAATAAATATTGATTTTTACGGAAATTATGCTATGTGCGCCCCACTTTTTCTTTTACATACTCATCGGTTGAATAATCAATATGCCATCCTTGTGATCTGTTGGATATCGCTGCTTGCTGGGAACCATTCCTGAATTGTCTGCCTGAGGTCTCTTTTTCAATAATACCGAATCGCAAGACATGTATGGTGTACCCTCTTCAGTGTATCATCTTTAACAAAGCTTAATTGGCCTAGTAGGTATATGCCTTTCTGGGTCCAATCCATCCGGTAAGCCCCTTGTCATAAGTGGTGGTGGACTTCTCACTTCTCACCGTTGGATTTTGTTTATTTATCCAGTTATTGAACGTCTTTCAACATAGTTGGATTCAATTCATTTATCTAGTCAAGGATTTATGGACTTTAATTATCACCGATACCATTAGTTCACATGTGGTGTTGCACAATACAATTTAGATTGTTTTATCACAATTGATTCACTGTTAGCGCTACACTTTTTCCACAAGATGATCTCCCTACCTTATTTTTTTGCAGATTCTGGCTTTCATGCTGCGGGTATCCATGATTCAAAAGCCGCACCTTCTCCTCAGATTGTTCCGTGATAGGCGGAACACAAATTTTCCCAGCAGGGCCTCTGTTCAGTGTTCCACCTATCACGGATGTCCTCTCGTCCGAGGATGAGAAGGCATCCGTGATAGGCGGAACACTGAACCGAGGCCCTGCTGGGAAAATTTGTGTTCCGCCTATCACGGAACAGTCTGAGGAGGAGGCGCAGCTTTTAAATCATGGATGCCCGCAGCCTGACGGAGATTGTCATCGGCATATAAGGCGACCCCCGACTTTGGATGCATTTTTTTGCATCCAAAAGGTCGTCTTATACGCCGGAAAATACAGTATATATTTTTGGGGATATTTATTATAGCAAAAAGTAAAAAAATATTCATATTTTTTCAAAATTATCGCTATATTTTTGTTTATAGCGCAAAACATAAAAACCGCAGAGGTGATCAAATACCACCAAAAGAAAGCTCTATTTGTGGGAAAAAAGGGCGTCAATTTTGTTTGGAAGCAACGTCGCACGACCGCACAATTGTCAATTAAAGCGACGCAGTGCCGAATCGCAAAAAGTGGCCCGGTCATTGACCAGCAATATGGTCCGGGGCTGAAGTGGTTAAAAAAACAACAAAACAGTAAAGTTAGCCCAATTTTTGGGGATAATGTGAAAGATGATGTTACACCGAGTAAATAGATACCCAACTTGTACACCCCAAATTATTAGGGATCTTGGACACTAGATCTGGGGACACTAGTTAGATTGACCTGTGTGTCCCCAAGAAAAGACATTGGTAGGTATTGACGCGTGCGTTAGAGCGAAAGCAATAATTTTAGCACTAGACCTCCTCTGTAACTCTAAACTGGTTACCTTTAAAAAAAATTCAAGCGTCGCCTATGGAGATTTTGAAGTCCCGAAGATTGGCGCCATTCCATGAGTGTGTGCAATTTTAAAGCGTGACAATCTATTTACTCAGTGTAACATCGTCTTTCACATTATCCCTAAAAATTGGGCTAAATTTACTGCTTTGTTATTTTTAAATTCATGAAACCGTTTTATTTTTTTGGCAAAAAAAAAGTCGTTTGAAAAATTATTGCGCAAATACCGTTGGAAATAAAAAAATTATGACCGCCACTTTATTCCCTAGGGTGTCTGCTAAAAATATATATATAATGTTTGGGGGTCCTGAGTAATTTTCCAGGAACAAAATATAATTTTTACATGAAGGAGAGAAGTGCCAGAATAGGCGCGGTATGGAAGTGGTTAAAGTGAAACAATAAAAGTGAAGTATTCCTTTACATTTCATAGGGGCATGCCTGTGAAGTAGTGCATGTTTTCCGTGCTTAGAACTGTCCCTGTACAAGATGTCATTTCTGAAGGGGGAAAAAAAAGTAATTTAAAAGTAATTTAAAAGTACTCATGGCTATAAAGAATACAGAGAACAGTCATTGCTCATTGAGGTCCCCCCAAATTCAATTACCAGGCCCTTCAGGTCTGGTATGGATATTAAGGGGAACCCCGCGTCCAAATTAAAAAAAAAAGACGTGGGATTCCCCCCAAATATCCATACCAGGCCCTTCAGGTCTGGTATGGATTTTAAGGGGAACTCCACCCCAAATTTAAAAAAAAAAATGGCGTGGAGTTCTCCCAAAAATCCACACCAGACCCCTTATCCGAGCACGCAACCTGGCTGGCCGCAAAAAAGAGGGGGGATGAGAGAGCGCCCCCCCTCCTGAATCGTACCAGGCCACATGCCCTCAACATGGGGAGGGTGCTTTGGGGTCCCCCCCTCAACATGGGGAGGGTGCTTTGGGGTCCCCCCCAAAGCACCTTGTCCCCATGTTGATGGGGACAAGGGCCTCATCCCCACAACCCTGGACAGTGGTTGTGGGGGTCTGCGGGCGGGAGGCTTATCGGAATCTGGAAGACCCTTTAACAAAGGGGACCCCCAGATCCCGCCCCCCCTGTGTGAAATGGTAATGGGGTACATTGTACCTCTACCATTTCACCAAAAAAAGTGTCAAAAATGTAAAAAAACACAATAGCCGGTTTTTGACAATTCCTTTATTAATGTCTTCTTTCCGCGCTTCTTCTTCTTCCATCTTCTTCTTTTCTGCTTTCATTTGGGTATTCCTTCTCCATCATCATCTTCTTCCTCTGCTTCTTTCTTGGGTCTTCTCGTCCGCATTTTGCACCGGTTTTTCCTCCATCTTCCTCTCCTTCCTTCGTTCTTCTTGTCCACATCTTGCACGGCTTCTTCTTCCCCGGACGATCCGCTTCCAATTGAAGTTCCCGCTGTGTGACGCTCATGTGACACCTCCCCCCTCTGACGCCACAGGGAAAGCCATTAGACAGTACCCGTGTGGTACTTTAGAAGAAAAGAGGTTTAACCTTAAACTATGTAGAGGGTTCTTTACTGTAAGGCCTTGTACTCACGGCAGGACATGTCCGATGAAAACGGTCTGCAGACCGTTTCCATCGGACATGTCTGGCCGGGGACTGCCCGGGGACTTCTGTTGGATGGTTATACACACCATCGAACAGAAGTCTGCGCGTAAACAATACGCGGGGCGTGTCCGCGGTGTCGCCGCGTCGATGACGCGGTGTCGCCGCGACAATGACGCGGCGACGTGGGCGGCCTGCCTTTAAAATGCTTCCACGCATGCGTCGAAGTCATTCGACGCATGCGAGGGATGGCGGGCGGCAGGACATGTACGGTAGGTCTGTACAGACGACCGTACATGTCCGGCCGATCCGCCCGAAAATGGTCCGCTCGGGCCAACACACGGCCAAACATGTCTGCTGAAACTGGTCTGCGGACCAGTTTCAGCAGACATGTTTGGTCGTGAGTACGGGGCCTAAGAGTAGCAAGGATGTGAAATTCCCTTCCACAGGCGGTGGTCTCAGCGGGGAGTATCAATAGTTTAAAAAAACTATTAGATAAGCACCTGAACGACTACAACATACAGGGATATACAATGTAATACTGACATATAATAACACATATAGGTTGGACTTGTGTGTTTTTGTTTTTTTCAACCTCACCTACTATGGAACTATGTTACATTTAGCCAACTTTCTATGTTCTAATGCCTCAATTGCGAATTGCACTACCTTCCAGACATCATAAACTGAGCCTATTTGCAGATGATTTGTTCTTGTACATTTTAAAACACCAGGATTGCCTTCCATTATTAGACAAGTTGAAACAGTTTGCTTGTACAGCCATTTCAAAATCAATGCCACTAATTCTCAGTGCTTAGATATTTCTTTACCCCCTGGGGAGTGGGACTACCTACAGGACAGATTCCCCTTCACTTGGGCTCAGGGTGCACTCAAATACTTAGGGGTTCAAATCTCCACACAATTGGATAAATTATATGATCTTAATCACTTCAATATCAACATTTTCACCCCCTTCCTGCCCAGGCCAATTTTCAGCTTTCAGCACTGTCACGCTTTGAATGACAATTGTGTGGCTCCCAAACAAAATTGACGTCGTTTTTTTCCCACAAATAGAGCTTTCTTTTGGTGGTATTTGATCATCTCTGCGGTTTTTATTTTTTGCGCTAAAAAAACTGAAATAAAAAAAAAAATAACTTTTTTACTTTTTTTTATAATAAATATCCCATTTTTTTTTGTCTCAGTTTAGGCTGATATGTATTCTTCTACATATTTTTGAAAAAAAAAATCGCAATAAGCGTATAGTGATTGGTTTGCGGAAAAGTTATAGCACCTACAAAATAGGGGATAGATTTATGACATTTTTTTATTATTTGTATTTTTTACTAGTAATGGCGGTTATCTGCAGTTTTTGTCAGGACTGCGATATTGCGGCGGACAGTTCGGACACTTTTGACACTATTTTGAGACCATTCACATTTATACAGCGAACAGTGCTATAAATATGCACCGATTACGGTATAAATGTGACTGGCAGGAAAAGGGGTTAACACTAGGGGGCAATCAAGGGGTTAAATGTGTGCCCTAGGGAGTGATTATAATGGTGGGGGGAGGGGACTGACTGGGGAAGGTGACCGATTGGTGTCCCTATGTACAGGGCACACCATCGGTCTCCTCTCCCTGACTGGACACAGAGATCCACATCCCTGGCTCTTTAACTGCCGATCGCGTCAACCTGGCGGACATCGCAGCCGCCAGGAACGTGCATCGGCACCCGCGGAATGCGGCACATGCGCACCCCCTAGTGGCCAGGAGGCCCGGGACATCATATGACGTCCACCCAGGATGGCAGAGCCACCTTGTGGACATCATATGACAACACGCCGGTATTGAAGTGGTTAATTATCTTCCTCTCCTGGATGCGACTCAGCATAGTTTGCGTCAGTGGTCATCCATCTGGCACTCGTGGCTGAGGCAGATCGTGCTCTATAAAATGGACATCTTACCGCGCTATTTATATGTCTTTTATATGCGATTGTTTTTCAGGTCGGCCAGAACAGCACTGCTTTGCTATCTATGATCAGGGAAACATGTACGCCTTCACCATGACATCTTAGTCAAATGAAAGACTGTTTTTGAAAGGCCGTTTTTCAGCTTTCAGCGCTCTCGCATTTTCAATGACAATTGCGCGGTCATGCTACGCTATACCCAAATGACATTTTTATCATTTTGTTCGCACAAATAGAGCTTTCTTTTGGTGGTATTTATTCATTTCCGATATAAGCAAAAAAGAGCGTGAATTTGGGGAAAAAAAACATATTTTCTTTATTCTATTTTAAAAGAAATCAAATAAAGTTGAATTTTGTCATAACTTTAAGCCAAAATTTATTCTGATACATGTCTTTGGTAAACAAAATATGTGTGCACATAATCATTGGGACATGTGATTTTACTGTTACATATGTGGGGGACAGGTGTTTTTACTATGTGGGGACATGTGTTTTGGTGACGTGTTTTGGGTGTTACTTGGCTGGTGATCAGTGTGTAAAACTGATCACCACCAAGCTGCAGCGATCCGCTCTCCTCACCGACAATGAGGAGAGGAGAGGAGAGCCGATCGCCTAGCAACAGGCTCTCTGTTTACATCACATGACAGCTGTGATTGGCCGTGTCCAAACACAGAGTCCTTCTGATCTGAGATGCACTATGACCAGGTGACATGAGCGCATCCGGCTGCGCGGGCACACGCAAAAAAAATAACCGACACTTGTGGCAGAATAGAAAATATTCCTTGGATTCAACATGTCTATCATCAAATTGCTTGGGGTGTCTACTTTCCAAAAAAGGGTCATTTGGGGGCTTTTGAACTGTCCTGGCATTTTATGCACAACACTAGAAGCTTATGCCACACATCACCCACCCAAAAAAAAAATTTTTGGATAGAAAATTACGTTGAACCCCCAAACATATATATATACAGGTGGTTCTCAAAAAATTTGCATATTGTGATAAAGTTCATTATTTTCTGTAATGTACTGATAAACATTAGACTTTCATATATTTTAGATTCATTACACACAACTGAAGTAGTTCAAGCCTTTTTATTGTTTTAATATTGATGATTTTGGCATACAGCTCATGAAAACCCCAAATTCAAAAAATCTCAAAAATCTCAAAAAATTAGCATATTTCATCCGACTAATAAAAGAAAAGTGTTTTTAATAAAAAAAAGTCAACCTTCAAATAATTATGTTCAGTTATGCACTCAATACTTGGTTGGGAATCCTTTTGCAGAAATGACTGCTTCAATGCGGCGTGGCATGGAGGCAATCAGCCTGTGGCACTGCTGAGGTGTTATGGAGGCCCAGGATGCTTCGGTAGCGGCCTTAAGCTCATCCAGAGTGCTGGGTCTTGCGTCTCTCAACTTTCTCTTCCCAATATCCCACAGATTCTCTATGGGGTTCAGGTCAGGAGAGTTGGCAGGCCAATTGAGCACAGTAATACCATGGTCAGTAAACCATTTACCAGTGGTTTTGGCACTGTGAGCAGGTGCCAGGTCGTGCTGAAAAATGAAATCTTCATCTCCATAAAGCTTTTCAGCAGATATAAGCATGAAGTGCTCCAAAATCTCCTGATAGCTAGCTGCATTCACCCTGCCCTTGATAAAACACAGTGGACCAACACCAGCAGCTGACATGGCACCCCAGACCATCACTGACTGTGGGTACTTGACACTGGACTTCAGGCATTTTGGCATTTCCCTCTCCCCAGTCTTCCTCCAGACTCTGGCACCTTGATTACCGAATGACATGCAAAATTTGCTTTCATCCTAAAAAAGTACTTTGGACCACTGGGCAACAGTCCAGTGTTGCTTCTCTGTAGCCCAGGTCAGGCGCTTCTGCCGCTGTTTCTGGTTCAAAAGTGGCTTGACCTGGGGAATGCGGCACCTGTAGCCCATTTCCTGCACACGCATGTACACGGTGGCTCTGGATGTTTCTACTCCAGACTCAGTCCACTGCTTCCGCAGGTCCCCCAAGGTCTGGAATCGGTCCTTCTCCACAATCTTCCTCAGGGTCCGGTTAACTCTTCTCGTTGTGCAGCGTTTTCTGCCACACTTTTTCCTTCCCACAGACTTCCCACTGAGGTGCCTTGATACAGCACTCTGGGAACAGCCTATTCGTTCAGAAATTTCTTTCTGTGTCTTACCCTCTTGCTTGAGGGTGTCAATGATGGCCTTTTGGACAGCAGTCAGGTCGGCAGTCTTACCCATGATTGCGGTTTGGAGTAATGAACCAGGCTGGGAGTTTTTAAAAGCCTCAGGAATCTTTTGTAGGTGTTTAGAGTTAATTAGTTGATTCAGATGATTAGGTTAAGAGCTCGTTTAGAGAACCTTTTCATGATATGCTAATTTGGGGTTTTCATGAGCTTTATGCCAAAATCATCAATATTAAAACAATAAAAAGGCTTGAACTACTTCAGTTGTGTGTAATGAATCTAAAATATATGAAAGTCTAATGTTTATCATTACATTACATATATATATATATATATATATATATATATATATATATATATAAATAAAGGGCCAGATCCACATTAGATGGGCGCAGCGTATCAGAGATACGCTATGCCGCCGTACCTTACCTGGCGGGTCTTCGAATCCTCAAAGAATTTGCGCCTTAAGTTATGACGGCGTAGTGTATTTCTGGCGGCGGAATTCAAATCGGCGGGTAGGGGGCGTGATTCATTTAAATGAAGCGCGTCCCCGCGCCGAATGAACTGCGCATGCGTCGTTCCGAAATTTCCTGCCGTGCATTGCGCTAAATGACGTCGATAGGACGTCATTTTTTTAACTTAGACGTGAGTTACGTCCATCCCTATTCACGGCCGACTTACGCAAAAAAAAAATCAAATTTTGACGCGGGAACGGCGGCCATACTTAACATGGCAAGTCTATCTATACGCCGCAAAATACCAGCTTTAACTATACGCCGGAAAAAGCCGACTACAGACGACGTTAGAAAATGCGGCGGCCGCGCGTACGTTCGTGGATCGTCGTAAATCGCTAATTTGCATACCAGACGCGGAAAACGATGTGAACTCCACCTAGCGGGCGCGGAAGTATTGCACCTACGATCCGAAGGCGTACAAAGCCGTACGCCTGTCGGATCGAACCCAGAAGCCGTCGTATCTTGGTTTGAGGATTCAAACTAAAGATACGACGCGGGTAATTTGAAAGTAAGCTATCTGTAGATACGCCGGCATACTCCCTATGTGGATCCTGCCCATACAGTGGGGCAAAAATTTATTTAGTCAGGCACCAATTGTGCAAGTTCTCCCACTTAAAAAGATGAGAGGCCTGTAATTGTCATCATAGGTATACCTCAACTATGAGAGACAAAATGTGGAAACAAATCCAGACAATCACATTGTCTGATTTGGAAAGAACTTATTTGCAAATTATGGTGGAAAATAAGTTTTTGGTCACCTACAAACAAGCAAGATTTCTGGCTCTCACAGACCTGTATCTTCTTCTTTAAGAGGTTCCTCTGTCCTTCACTCATTACCTGTATTAATGGCACCTGTTTGAACTTGTTATCAGTATAAAAGACACCTGTCCACAACCTCAAACAGTCACACTCCAAACTCCACTATGGTGAAGACCAAAGAGCTGTCAAAGGACACCAGAAACAAAATTGTAGACCTGTACCAGGCTGGGAAGACTAAATCTGCAATAGGCAATCAGCTTGGTGTGAAAAAATCAGCTGTGGGAGCAATAATTAAAAAATAGAAGACATACAAGCCCACTGATAATCTCCCTCGGTCTGGGGCTCCACGCAAGATCTCACCCCATGGGGTCGAAATGATCACAAGAACGGTGAGCAAAAATCCCAGAACCACACGGGGGACCTAGTGAATATCCTGCAGAGAGCTCAGATCCTGGACAAGGCCGGGCCTACACAAAGGAAGTCGTCCAAATTATGGATAATGGAATTCACTCCCGACACATCCCTAACCACCCATTCCACAAAAGAGCTGAACTGCTCAAACAGAGCACAAGAAATGAAGCAACCCATCGGAAGACACTGATCGACATAGAACTCCCCATTCCATTGACAACCTAGCAACCGAAAGCTGTTAGGGTGAACCGGCAACAGTTTAATATCGGCTTTCGCCATCAATGCCCCTTGCCCGTACCGACGCACCCAGCCCACTGCAGCACCGAAGGAAGATTAACTCGCTGTACACTCTTCCGGGTCAATGGCATCATTGACCGACCCAACCTTAAGGAAAGAAAGGTGGTGTATCAGCCTGAATTTATTAGGCTCCTTCTTTGGCATGAACCCCAACGGGGAAACCACCAAGTCAACCAAGGAAGGGGATGGGAAAGGACCGCCCATGCAACCCAACGCAACTTCCTTAAGCAGTTTCTCAGAAACTACATCCGAATGTTGCAGGGCCGAACGTAAATTCCGGGACAGTGGGGGAATCGCATCCAAAGAACACGGTATATGAAACCCCTCTGAAAAACCCTTATCCAACAATTGAGCCACTAACCTATCAGGATACCTACCGAGAAATGGTAGCAAGCAAGGCAGTACACTTGGCAGGGGGCCCCGAAGGGGGACTCCCATGATGCCGCTGAGCTCGGGGAAGGGGCCCAGTGAAAAGCGCTCCAGAGGCCGGGACCTCCGACCTCCGAGCTCGTCCAGCCTCCCTCCCCACGGTACCTGTATTGGTAGCTGGACCCATGAACATTGGCCCCAGGGTCTCCTGGAGGCAACCTGCGCCCCATGTCACTGCCTCTGCCCGAAGCTGGGCCAGAAGTTTCTCCACCTCAGACATAGCTCCTGCTCTCAGAACTTTCCCTCACGCTGTGGTGCACTGGGGAAGGGGCCATTGACTTTTAACCACTCCTGCCCCTTCCCACTCTACCTCTTACCCAATAATAAACCTCTTAATATCCATGTACCTTGTTAACACTGTCATGTCTGCCCTCCGCTCATTACATTATTTTCCTTTTGCTCTGGGCCTTTCTGTACAGCTGCCACAACCTGATTAGAACTCCCTTAATCTTTTTCTTATTGCTTTAATGTCGTACATCTTCTGTCCTCACAGGTATTATGGACACTGCATTTTTCAAAGAGCATATAGTCACCAACGCGCTGGTTCCATACCTAAAGCAAGTATACCCAGACGGATGCCGTGTGATAATGGACAATGATCCGAAATATTCCTGTGCTGCACCATTTATAGCCAGTAATGGGGTTAACTGGTTTCAGACACCCCCAGAGTTAGAATTAATTTTTTTTTTTTTTTTTTTTACAGTATGTAATTTCAAATACATTTATGTCCATTTGTTTTGACATTTTGAACATTTGGTCTCCGTGTTTCATTTGCCACTTTTATTTTTTAACCAATTATTATTACAAATACTTTTAGACAGGGCTTTTTTTCAGCGGGAACGTGGGGGAACGCAGTTCCGGCACCTCCTGGACTGACTGTATGTAATGGCAAGTGGTGCTGGGGTGTGCTGCAGGGTATTGATGCTCACTGCTGGGGATCTATTTTTGCAGGGGGGTCTGTTGTTGCTGGGAAGGTCTATTGTTGCTGGTGGGGGACCTGTTGTTTCTGGGGGGGGTCTTATGTTGCTGGGGGGGCAGTTGTTGCTGAAAGATCTACTGTTGGGGGAGGGGTCTATTGTTGATGGCAGCCAGAGAGTCTATTAATGCTGGCTGTGCAGAGATTTGTTGATGCTGCTGGGAGTCTATTGTTGCTGGGGGGGAAATTTTGTTGTGGGTGGTCCATTGTTGTTAGGGGTAGAGTTGAGCGGACACCTGTATGTTCGGGTTCGGGTCCGAACCCGAACTTTAAAAAAAAAGTTTGGGTTCGGGAACCCGAACCCGAACTCCGAACCCCATTGTAGTCAATGGGACACGGACTTTTAGAAAAAGCGCGGAGGTCCCCGCAAATTCAATAACCAGACCCTTTAAGTCTGGTATGGATATTAAGGGGAACCCTGCCGTCAATTAAAAAATAAAATTACGTGCAGTTCCCCCTAAATATCCATAACCAGACCCGTTATCCGAGCACGTTGACCTGGCCAGCCGCAGAAAAGAGGGGGGGACAGAGTGCGGCCCCCCCTCTCCTGAACCGCACCAGGCCACATGCCCTCAACATTGGGAGGATGTCCCCATGTTGATGGGGACAAGGGTCCCATCCCCACAACCCTTGCCCGGTGGTTGTGGGGGTATGCGGGCGGGAGGCTTATCAGAATCTGGAAGACTCCTTTAACAAAGGGGACCCCCAGATCCTGACCCCCCTGTGTGAAATGGTAATGGGGTACACTGTAACCCTACCATTTCACGAAGGAAGTGTAAATTCTTGTAAAAAAACACACACACCGTAGAATAAAGTCTTTTATTAATTAAAAAAAAAAAAACTCCAGCAGTGATAATCCACTCGTTCCCGGCTTCCTGCTCCAACGTTGTCCTGATCCAGCGACGGGTGCGGGTGATCTCCAGCGATGAGAAGATCCAGCGACAGATGCGGGTGATCTCCAGCGATGAGAAGATCCATCCATCCAGAGAGCAGCATCGCCGACCTCCTCTCACCGCTGGACACAGCCCAGCGAATGACGCGCTGAAGCTGTGACATTACTTATATAGGGGAGGCAGGGCCACCCGTCACGTGACCCCTCACCCTCTGCTAAGTCACTGGTGAAGCCCAGGAAGAGGGAAGACTGGGCATCGCTGGAGATCACCCGCATCCATCGCTGGATCTTCTCATCGCTGGAGATCACCCGTCGCTGGATCAGGACAACGTTGGAGCAGGAAGCCGGGAACGAGTGGATTATCACCGCTGGAGTTTTTTTCCTTTCTTTTTTTATTAATACAGGACTTTATTCTACTGTGTGTGTTTTTTTTTTACAAGAATTTACACTTCCTTCGTGAAATGGTAGTGGTACAGTGTACCCCATTACCATTTCACACAGGGGGGGGGTCAGGATCTGGGGGTCCCCTTTGTTAAAGGGGTCTTCCAGATTCTGATAAGCCTCCCCCCGCATACCCCCACAACCACCGGGCAAGGGATGAGACGCTTGTCCCCATCAACATGGGGGACATCCTCCCCATGTTGAGGGCATGTGGCCTGGTGCGGTTCAGGAGAGGAGGGCCGCACTCTGTGCCCCCCTCTTTTCTGCGGCCGGCCAGGTCAACGTGCTCGGATAACGGGTCTGGTTATGGATATTTAGGGGGGACCGCACGTAATTTTTTTTTAAATTGACGGTGGGGTTCCCCTTAATATCCATACCAGATGGATATTTAGGGGGAACCGCACGTCATTTTTTTTTTAAATTGACGGCGGGGTTCCCCTTAATATCCATACCAGACCTAAAGGGTCTGGTTATTGAATTTGCAGGGACCTCCGCGCATTTTTTTTCCCGAACTCCGAACCCGGACCCGAACTTTTTCCAATTATTCGGGTTCGGGAAAAACCCAAAGTCCGTACCGAACCCAAACTTTACAGTTCGGGTTCGCTCAACTCTAGTTAGGGGGATCTATTGTTGCTGGCTGCAGGGGATCTACTGTATTTTACTGCTTTTCTTGATATCATTACCAAAATTCATACAAATTACTTAGCACCACAAAATTATAATTGGTTCTATAGTGTCTAAAAGAGATGGTACTGGGAGGTTGGTAGGGGGTGGAGAAAAAGGGGTGACTTGGAAAGGGGGAGTTCCTGCACCTATTGTCTGAGAAAAAAAGCCCTGATTTTAGATGAGAATTACATACAAATCAATTCGTACAGTACACTATTGTGTAGCAAGGGATAGACGTCCAACGGTTAGGTTGCTAAGTGCATTAACAGTGCTAAACATACTGTACTGTACTGTACATGTCATGTGCTTACTGTATATACAGTAGTGAACCATCCCCAAAACACAGTACTGTACTTCAATGCCTCGTACACACAACCAGTTTTCCTATCGGGAAAACTGCCATGACAGCTTTTGGCCAGGAAAACTGGCCGTGTGTATGCTCCATCGCAATTTTCCAGACGAGAAAACTGTGGGGGAAAAAAAGAACTTTTTCCCGTCATGAAAACCGGTCATGTGTATGCTTTTCCGAGGGAGAAAAAAACACGCATGCTCAGAATCAAGTATGAGACGGGAGCGCCAACTTCAGTATAACATTTATTTTAAGGAGTATTTAAAGACAAAAATATAAGGTCCACTTATCTGATTCCTCACCCCCTCTGATGGCCCATTGTAAAAATTTGAGGGGGGGTTCTAGATGAGTTTGGGGCCCTCAAAAATAAAGGCTCTGGCACTCTACCTGAAATAAATGAGAACAATAACATTTGTACACATTTTAGTGTGGGGGGGGGGGGTCCTAGCTGAGTTTGGGAGCCCAAAAAAAGCCTCTGCCACTCTACCTGAAAAAAATGAGAACAATAACATTTGTACACATTTTAGGGGGTGATTAGGGTAAAGCACTATGTAACGGTCACCACCGTTTACGACCTTCCATCCCATCCAAGACAGCTTATCGACACTCCACAATCAGGCAAACGAACACGACCGCTAATAATCCCCCCCAGAAACGAGACACACAGCTCTTGTTTGAGGTTCAAAACAGGGAATGAATCTTTATTATCTGCACATGGTAACACATTCCTCTTCAAAATACATCCCTCTCACCCTTGGGAAACAGGGTGGGTTAAATTGTCCAATGACAATGGTGATACAGGTCAGGTGTGTTCAAACTTCTCCTTCAGTAAACAGTCTTAGCAGGGGGGGGGGGGTTGCTGGAGTGATTCCCCCCCTTTCCTCACAGCAAGACGCTTTAACATCCCATAATAGGTATGCAGACTGCCTACCAAGCTCCAATCCACATAGCAGACTTAATTACCACAATAGACAATGGAATGCAATCACACCCCACCCCTTTCATCACAGCAAGCTTACTAGTATACATCAGCCAACACACAATATATATACAATATCTGACCGCATTAAATGTGACTAGCACAGACCATAGTGGGGTTCTCATTCACCTTGTGCCCCTAAATGACTCCCGTTACATGGCTCCCCCCTTGTGGAACACTCTGGCAGACCCGGCTTGATCCTTTTCGGGTCAACTTGGGGATGTCCGGAACTAGGAGGCCGGGATAACGTCTGTTTGCCGGGATAACCCATCAGCATTGCCATTTGGCTTACCAGGTCTGTAGCTGATGGTGAAGGTGAATAATGGAATTCAGTTCAGGAAAAGTCACTTGCTTTGCTCTCTCAATGGCTCCCAAAACCTGTTGCTGATGCTCTTGGGACAGATAAGGCACAACCTGGATGCAAATCCCATTTAATCTTTTGACAATTTCAGCCTGTTTGTGCATTTCAATGTTCAAGCCACGGGACATCTCATAATACATGACATAGTGTCGTTGCATCTCTGATTTCTCACTGGCCAACTTGTCACATTCCCATTTTAGACTGTGATATTGTGCCGGATCTACAGTACATGTCGGGGAAGGTAGTCTTACCCGGGTCTCAGCAGCAAGCAAGTTGGTTCCAGCAACGCGGGTCTGGGCACAGGTAGTCACTGTGTGGGCTTCAGCGGGGCACATCGGGGCGTACGCAGAAACAAGGGGGGCCAAATCATTCCCCAGTAGTACATCTGCTGGCAAATCCTTCATCACCCCCACATTCACATGTCCCGAACCAACCCCCCAATCCAGGTGAACCCGGGCAACGGGTAGCCGGAAGACGGTGCCTCCCGCTACTCTTACGGCTACAGTGTCTCTGGTGTGCTGGCTCTCTGGGATGAGTTTCTTCTGTAGCAGGGTCATCGTGGCCCCAGAATCGCGTAGTCCATTGGCTACCTTTCCATTGACCCAGACAGTCTGCCTGTGTTGCTGCCTGTTGTCCTGGTTAGCTGCTTGTATCTAATCTGCCTCGTGCAGAACGCCCCAATGTTCTTCCTCCTCAACGCAGTGTGCCGCAGGCATGGATGTGCGGGGGTTCCCCCTTTCTGGCTGTCTCCATGACTGTGACTGCCTGGGTGGATTCAATGGACAGTCTAGCTTTCTGTGTCCTAGCTGTTTACACCCAAAACACCTGATGGACTGTGAGTTGTCCTGGGAGTTGAACCTAGGCTTCTGAGGATAAGTGGCCGCTGGAGGTGGTGTTGTAGGATGGTCCGACTGGGGTTTGTAGGCAATAGCCGGCAGGGGTGCCGCTGATCGATAATCCACCCGAGCTGTGGTCTTGACCACAGAGTTGTCCAGTTTGCGGGCATCTGTGTATTCGTCCGCCAGGCGAGCTGCTTCAGACAAGGAGAAAGGGTTTCTGTCCCGGACAAAAAAAAAAAAAAAGGCAAGGAGAGAGGCGCCTCTGGGTGTAGTAGCTTAAAAACAATTTACTGGTTAAAAACAGATACATGTGGTTGTTACACTCACATTTGAGCAGTATGGAACAGGCATGTAATGGTTTCTTTAAGCTGGGTGAGCAGTCATCCGAGGAGGTGAGTTCCTTTTCCAGTCAGAGGGAGCGCTGTGCGGGGAGGTCACTGCTTCATCAGAAGGATGGCATCCATGGGGATGTAGACGGTTCTCAACCCGAGGTCTGGAGCGCACGTGGAGGGCTGGCGAGGGCGGATGACGTCACTGGTATGCGACGCATTTCAGAGTCTCAAAAGCAGCTGATGGATTTTGCTGCTTACACTCCTTTCTCAAGCATAGCGGAGGAGGGGCACGGAGCTAGTATTTATTAGTGTTGAGGGGGCGGAGCAAGGCGACAGTAGAGCCGTCCCGCCCTACTGTCGCCTTGCTCCGCCCCCTCCACACTAATAAATACTAGCTCCGTGCCCCTCCTCCGCTATGCTTGAGAAAGGAGTGTAAGCAGCAAAATCCATCAGCTGCTTTTGAGACTCTGAAACGCGTCGCATACCAGTGACATCATCCGCCCTCGCCAGCCCTCCACGTGCGCTCCAGACCTCGGGTTGAGAACCATCTACATCCCTATGGATGCCATCCTTCTGATGAAGCAGTGACCTCCCCGCACAGCGCTCCCTCTGACTGGAAAAGGAACTCACCTCCTCGGATGACTGCTCACCCAGCTTAAAGAAACCATTACATGCCTGTTCCATACTGCTCAAATGTGAGTGTAACAACCACATGTATCTGTTTTTAACCATTAAATTGTTTTTAAGCTACTACACCCAGAGGCGCCTCTCTCCTTGCCTTTTTTCTAGAAATTGGAACATGGTCTCTGTTCCCCTCTGATGGCAGCCCTGGAAGTGTTTTTACCCACCTCAATTTTAAACACAGACTTCCTGATCAGTTTATCCCAAACTGTCACCTTCTGACTTTTATTACCATCTCCCGCTACCTCATATTTGATATTTATGCTGTATCTGACACCTAAGGTTTATGTGTACCTATGCGCATTATTTACTTGTTCCTTTCTGTCCCGGACCCATTCTCTGACTTCCCGGGACAGTTTGTCAAAGAAGTGCTCCAGCAGGAACACCTGCAGCACCTCTTCCCCGGATTCTGCTTGGCATCCATCGACCCAGTGGGATGCTGTGCGGTGTAGGTGGCATGCCCACTCGGTATATGAGTCTCCAGTCTGCTTGCTCATCTCTCGGAACCGCCTCCGGTATGCCTCCGGTGTGACGGCATACCTGGCCAAAAGTGCTTCTTTAACCAGTCCATAGTTCATAATATCCTTGTCTGGGATGGCCCTGAACGCTTCACTGGCCCGGCCGGACAATTTCCCAGACAAAATGGTAACCCATTCCTCTGTGGGCTGGCGGTGTAGGGCACATTGCCGTTCAAAATCAGCAAGGTACCCATCAATCTCCCCTTCAGTTTCAATGAAGTTCTTAAAAGCAGCAAAATGTATCTTTCTCCTTTCAGCTGGTGCTGCTGTGACTTCTGCTGCTGCGGAACCTCTTTGCCGTAGCCAATTTGCATCCACAGCAGCTATAACCCGGTCTATGATCTCCGGTGGAGGGTTAGGACCATAGTGTGCCAGTCTTAGTTTGACAGCCCGATCAAAGCTTGCCTCCTCCGGGGTCCTGTCTGTTACGCTGGGCCTTTCCGTTATGTTGGGTCTTTCCGCTCCATCCATTTGGACAAGTTCTGTGATCATGTCCATCTTTTTACGGTTGCTGGCCGGTCTGCCCCGGCTCTTCAGTAAGTCCTTGAGGGTGGAGCGCTTCAGCCGTGCATACTGAGACTCCATTGTCCTGTGTCCTTGTAGCTGTCCTTTAAGCGATAGAATTATCCCACTGCTGTGCCACCACTGTAACGGTCACCACCGTTTACGACCTTCCATCCCATCCAAGACAGCTTATCGACACTCCACAATCAGGCAAACGAACACGACCGCTAATAATCCCCCCCAGAAACGAGACACACAGCTCTTGTTTGAGGTTCAAAACAGGGAATGAATCTTTTTTATCTGCACATGGTAACACATTCCTCTTCAAAATACATCCCTCCCACCCTTGGGAAACAGGGTGGGTTAAATTGTCCAATGACAATGGTGATACAGGTCAGGTGTGTTCAAACTTCTCCTTCAGTAAACAGTCTTAGCAGGGGGGGGGGGTTGCTGGAGTGATTCCCCCCCTTTCCTCACAGCAAGACGCTTTAACATCCCATAATAGGTATGCAGACTGCCTACCAAGCTCCAATCCACATAGCAGACTTAATTACCACAATAGACAATGGAATGCAATCACACCCCACCCCTTTGATCACAGCAAGCTTACTAGTATACATCAGCCAACACACAATATATATACAATATCTGACCGCATTAAATGTGACTAGCACAGACCATAGTGGGGTTCTCATTCACCTTGTGCCCCTAAAGTGACTCCCGTTACACACTACAATGTAGCTGACAAAATACATTGTTATGTGACTAGGCTAGGTGTGTATGGGCCCAAGATAGCATGCTGGAGAGGTTTGTGAAGGCCGATATGCATGAAGGCCAAAAAAGGAGCATTTAAAACTTACAGCATGCATGGGGACAAAGGGGACATTCACAGCATATTACAATCATGGTAATTAGGGAATGATGAAAGAGATACAATACATTAGCAAACATTAAATACCGTATTTATCGGCGTATAACGCACACTTTTTTCCCCTTAAAATAGCGGGTGCGCGTTATACGCCGATCCTCGCTGTCTCTGAGCGCCGCCGACAAAGGCTGAGCCGAGTGTATTGCGCACTCGGCTCCGCCCGCAGCCACCCGAGAGGAGCCGAGAGAAGCCGAACACACCGGAAATCCGGCTCTGCACAGCTCGACCGAGGCGCCAAATTCAAACACACAACGCTGCAACCCCCGGCAGACGGACGCGACAGACACCGACCAGGCTGGACGGACCGGCAGACGGACGCCATGGACACCGACAAGGCTGGATGGACCCCACACAAGGCCGCAGATGGACGCCGGAACAAGGCCGCCGATGGACGCCGGGCAAGACAGCAGACGGACACCGACAAGGCTGGACGGACCCCGCGTAAGGCCGCAGACGGACGCCGGACAAGGCCGCCGACAGCAGACGAACACCGACAAGGCTGAGCATCCAAAATGTACGTTTTTTCCTAAACTTCCCTTCTAAGCTTGGGGTGCGCGTTATACGCCGGCGCACGGTATACCCCGATAAATACAGTACATATAATGTGATATTAAAGGAGAAAACTTACCTTAATATAGTCCTTCTGCAGGACTTTATTAATGGTAGAACAGGTATCTGGTTTAATGATCCCAGAGCCTGGGGGGAGATGCCTGTCTATAACTTAAGGTCCTGCAGACTTCTCCCAGTCGCCAGGTTTCTCAACGTGGCGACTAGCCTCTGCTCGGTAGTGATGGCTTCCCGCATGACAGTGTCCTGCCTCGTGATTTAGGGGGAGACCAAAGCCAACAGGTAGTTAAAAATGGGGTCCGTCATCTGAAGAAAATTCCTGAAGTCATCAGATTTATTCTCCTGGATCTCCTGCAGCAGAGGCATGTGACAGAATTGGTTCCGCTGGAGCAACCAATTCTTCATCCATGAACTCCTCCTCACCCTGTTCATGGACTGGACTTGGGTTAAAGCATAAACCCCCAAACCAAGCCCACATGCAGCACGAACTCTACGATGAGTACGTACCCGCAACATGGCTAGAAACCAGTCGGCTGGTCAGATCGAACTAACGGAACGCACTGAAGAACAGCAAGGTCTATGAAGAACGACCTGAAAATCAGAAACAAGCGGACAAGAATGCACTGAAAGAACAGATACAAACTCACTACATGCACTGAAAGACAGATATGAACCCACAAGCACCTACCGAACAGCAGAAAACTATCTGGAAAGCACTGAAAAGCGCAAATCGTCTCTCACCAAACTTCTACTAACACGCAATAACACGAGATCAGCAAAAGCAGCCCAAAGGGTGGCTCAGTTTGAATGGAACTTCCCCGTTATAGTCACGTCATACGTGTTGTACGTCATCGTGCTTTGGACGGGCAGTATTTTGCCTAAACATGTGTATGCAAGGCAGGCTTGAGAGGAATCCTGTCTGGAAAAACGTTGTTTTTTTTTCATGCTGAGAAAAACAGTCATGTGTACGAGACATAAGTGTCCAAAGACATGTGAAACACTTACCCGTATTTGCCGGCGTATAAGGCGACCAGGCGTATAAGACGACCCCCTAATTTTATTTTTTTTAAAGATTTTTTTGCCTGTACTCACCGTATAAGACGACCCCCATTCTGATGCTTCATATTTCTTTCTTCTGGAGCCATAATCTTCTTCATTCTTGCTGGAGATGGAGCCAATCATGGTGAGCGATGTATTCTATTAATGAATACAAAGCCTGCTTGGATTGGCAGAGGCTGTAACATCATCAGCCCACGCCTCTCTGACTTTCAAAGCCAATCTGTATGTAGGCACTCGGATTGGCAGAGGTTGTTACCCCAATCCGAGCAGGCTCTGTATTAATTTGAATACATAGCTCACCGGGATTGGCTTAGTGGTATATACTGTATGTAGCCAAAGCTACATACAGTATTACCGCACATCCAGCAGGCATCCGAGCAGCTGACCCGGCGTATAAGACGACCCCTGCTTTTTGGCCAGTTTTTTTAAGTGTAAAAGGTAGTCTTATACGCCAGCAAATACAGTAATTATTAACAAACATGCTCAGTCATTTTCCACTTTTGACACTGTACAAAGATTGCAATTTGAACCTTTTTGCTTGTGTACTTACAGTACTGTATGCTCACTATTAGGGATGAGCTTTGAGTTCGAGTCGAACTCATGTTCGACTCGAACATTGCCTGTTCGGCGAACAACGAACGATTAGGGGTGTTCGCGGCAAATTCGAAAAGCCGCGGAACACCCTGTTAAAGTCTATGGGAGAAATCTAAAGTGCTAATTTGAAAGGCTAATATGCAAGTTATTGTCCTAAAAAGTGTTTGGGGACCTGGGTCCTGTCCCAGGGGACATGTATCAATGCAAAAAAAAGTTTTAAAAGCAGACATTTTTTCGGGAGCAGTGAATTTAATAATGCTAAAAGTGAAACAATAAAAGTGAAATATTACTTTAAATTTCGTACCAAGGGGGCGGTGTAAAGTTAGCATGTGAAATAGCACATGTTTCCAGTACTTAGAACTGTCCCTGCACAAAGTGTCATTTCTGAAAGGAAAAAGTCTTTTAAAACCGGACTTGCGGCTATAATGAATTGTCGGCTCTGGCAATTCAGAGCAAATTCATTTATAAAAATAAAATAGCGTGGGGGTACCCCCAAATTCCATTACCAGGCCCTTCAGGTCTGGAATGGATATTAAGGGGAACCCCGCCGTCAATTTAAAAAAAATAATGACGTGGGGTTCCCCCCAAATATCCATTCCAGACCCTTCAGGTCTGGTGTGGATTTTAAGGGGAACTCCACCCCAAATTTAAAAAAAATATATGGCGTGGAGTTCCCCCAAAAATTCTCACCAGACCCCTTATCCGAGCATGTTAACCTGGCCGGCCGCAGAAAAGAGGGGGGGACAGAGTGCGCCCCCCCTCTCCTGAACCGTACCAGGCCACATGCCTTCAACATGGGGAGGATGTCCCCATGTTAATGGGGACAAGGGCCTCATCCCCACAACCCTTGCCCGGTGGTTGTGGGGGTCTGCGGGCGGGGGGCTTATCAGAATCTGGAAGACCCCTTTAACAAAGGGGACCCCCAGATCCTGGCCCCCCCTTTGTGAATTGGTAATGGGGTACATTGTACCCCTACCATTTCACGAAGCAAGTGTAAATAGTTAAAAAAAACACGCACACCGTAGAAAAAAGTCCTTTATTAATAAAAAAAAATAAAAAAGATCCAGCGGTGACACTCGTTCCCGGCTTCCTGCTCCAACGTTGTCTGTATCCAGCGATGGGTGCGGGTGATCTCCGGTCCAGCGATGAGAAGATCCATCCATCCAGAGCGCAGCATCGCCGACCACCTCTCACCGCTGGACACAGCCCATCGAATAAGCAGATGAAGCTGTGACATTTCTTATATAGGGGATGCGGGCCACCCGTCACGTGACCCCGCACCCTCTGCTACGTCACTGGGGAAGCCCAGTCTTCCCCCTTGCTGGCTTCCCCAGTGACGTAGCAGAGGGTGCGGGTTATGTGACGGGTGGCCCCGCCCCCCCTATATAAGAAATGTCACAGCTTCAGCCGCTCATTCGCTGGGCTGTGTCCAGCGGTGAGAGGAGGTCGGCGATGCTGCGCTCTGGATGGATGGATCTTCTCTAAGCGCTGGGACCGGAGATCACATCCCCATGTTGAGGGCATGTGGCCGGGTACGGTTCAGGAGAGGGGGGGCGCACTCTGTCCCCCCCTCTTTTCTGGCCGGCCGGCCAGGTTAACGTGCTCGGATAAGGGGTCTGGTGAGAATTTTTGGGGGAACTCCACGCCATTTTTTTTGAATTGGGGTGGAGTTCCCCTTAAAATCCACACCAGACCTGAAGGTCCTGGAATGATATTTGGGGGGAACCCACGTCATTATTTTTTTTAAATTGACGGCGGGGTTCCCCTTAAATCCATTCCAGACCCTGAAGGGCCTGGTAATGGAATTTGGGGGTACCCCCACGCTATTTTATTTTTATAAATGAATTCGCCTCTGAATTGCCAGAGCCGACAATTCATTATAGCCGCAAAGCCGGTTTTAAAAGGACTTTTTTCCTTTCAGAAATGACACTTTGTGCAGGGACAGTTCTATGTACGGGAAACATGCGCTATTTCACCATGCTAACTTTACACCCCCCAGGTACGAAATTTTAAAGTAATATTTCACTTTTATTGATTCACTTTTAAGCATTATTAAATTCACTGCCTCCCGAAAAAACGGCCGTTTTTAAAACTTTTTTTGCATTGATACATGTCCCCTTGGACAGACCCAGGTCCCCAAAAACACTTTTTAGGACAATAAATTGCATATTAGCCTTTAAAAATAGCACTTTAGATTTCAAATGTTCGAGTCCCATAGACTTTAATAGGGTTCTAAAGTTCACATGAACATTTGGTGTGTTCGCAAGTTCTGGTGCGAACCGAACAGGGGGGTGTTCGGCTCATCCCTACTCACTATGTTTACAGATCGCCGGATATGAACCCCATTGAGATGGTGTGGGCACATCTGAAGGGGTACCTCAAAAGGGTACACAAACCGACAAACAAGACAGAGCTGATTGATGGGATTCTAAAGTCTTGACCATTGAGACATTCTGACCATTCAAATCTGCTGTACCACAATTGACCACATAAAGAAGGTAGGTCTTCCCGGTGGTGATTGAGAGGAATGGTGCAGCAACCAATATGTAATTACTTTACTGTACATGATCACTGAATTTACAGATCGCCAGATATGATCCCCATTGAGATGGTGTGGTACTACTGTAAGCAACAGTACTGTACCTACAGTATACTGTACAAGTGTCGTACTACTATAATTAAACATCCCAATATGTGCAGTTTATTTTTGCTGGACTACGTCAAATAAAAATAGTTTATAAACAGTATGAGAGAAAATATACTGTATTTTTTCACTTTGCCAACCTTACTACAGTACAGTATTTGAAATTGGCTAACCTTTAGCTTATGGCATGAGCCAGACCTTGGGGCACAGGCAAACCTTTCGAGTCACAGAGAACTGTACTGAACCTGTTTGTCAGGTGGAAAACCTTACACCAAATACTCTACATATTAAACATAAATAAAAAAAACACACAAATACTCTAAAGTACAGGTATCTTTAAAATGTAGCTTTTTTTTTTTTTTTCCGAAAAGAATACCTAAATAAAACCTGTCTATAAAATCTGAATACAAATAATTACTATACAAAAAAAAAAACAGTCTATATGAAATCTGTCTAATAAAAAAATAAATAAAATTAGAACACAAAAGTGACAAATTCACACACCCACCCCAAAAATGTTCTAAATAAACACCACTTGACTTCGGGTGTGCTGGTGAATAGGCTGAATGGTTTCTGCGTCGCTGCTTTTGCCTCCAAGTACAGTAGTCATAGAGCGAAGAATATGCATGATAATCTAAAGCCTTTTTACCCTTAATGCAAACAGCATGGAAAAGGCAACACTACTGTACAGGCAGCGGAGAAGGAACATGGACAAAGGTCGCAGCGATTTCATCATCCGTTCGGATAGACCCTCCGGTCAGTAAATAAAAGCAATCTGTACACCCTAGGAGGAATGGAAAAAGGGTTTTAAGGATTTTATTTTAATAGTGAATAACATTAAACCTGTTAACTGCACTTATCGTACAGATAAACCTTTCCACACATACAGTATCCCAGAAACAGCCTTATCTCAGGTCTTCAATACAGTACGTTTTTATATAATTTGTGACATGGAAACATCTCCAAAGCTCCCTGTGGAGGAGCAATGCAGATCTGAGAAACGCATTACAAGTCTGGAGTGCAGCAGTGTACTGTAGATTAAGGTAAATCTGTAGCCAAAACTAGAGTACAGAAAAGGGAAGCGCCCTGTCAGATTTGTTCTATGACTCGGATGAAGAAAAAAAAAATAAAACATCCAAGAGGCACTGAGACTTAGGCCGCGTACACACAATCGGTTAAACCGATGAGAACGGTCTGATGGACTGTTTTCATCGGTCCAAACCGATCGTGTGTGGGCGCCATCGGTTATTTATTCATCGGTTAAAAAAAAGCCAACTTGTTTTAAATTTACCCGATGGATACCTAACCGATAGCAAAAAAAGATCGTTTGTAGGTACGACCATCGATTAAAAATCCACGCATGCTCAGAGTTAAGTCGACGCATGCTTGGAAGCATTGAACTTCATTTTTTTCAGCACGTCGTTGTGTTTTACGTCACCGCGTTCTGACACGATCAGTTTTTTAACCGAAGGTGTGTAGGCGCGACTCACCATCAGTCAGCTTCATTGGTTAACCAATGGAAAAATCCATCAGATCATTCTCATCGGATGGACCGATTGTGTGGACAGGGCTTAACTGTACTTTCAGTTTATATAAGGTTTTGAGAAGAAAAAAAAAATTCAGTTTGCTTGCTGGCTTACTGTAGGTAGGCTGCTTTTAAAAGACAGCGATAACTTCCAGTGGGTTCCCCTTAAGGTTACCAGAAAACAAATATGTACCAATAGGTGTGCCAGACCAATGATAAGAGTCCAAATTGATATATTGGCTTGAATGAAAGACATTCAACACGTTTGAGAGACCTGAAGACCCCCCAAACTTCATCACAGCATAAGGAAGTTACTTGCTGGACCAGGAGAGTTACAGTACTAGCCAACAACTGGTGAACAGCAGTAAAGATCTTTTTGCAATTTTTTTTTTCTTTTGCATATACCCCTGTATATATTTATCATTATTTCATTTTCATTTCATTTTCAAACAATAGATAATCACTTACAATAGAGTTTCATTAATGATCTAGTAGGCCCAGGAGTTTCTGGGGCCTACTGGTCCAGGGGTGGTCCTGTGTTGACTTGCCTGCAGAGAAGAAGCCGAACAATTGGTGATCCAATTGGAGGATGCACCCTGGCCAATTTACCTCACCGTGCGGCCAGTTTGGCTGAAAGATCCTGGCACCATGAGCTGTGTAATTTCTTTGAACTTTGCAAAGTGTGTTTGTAGTTACATGATCCTGTGGCAGAGGACCGTGCACTTATCAAGTCTGTGGCAGAGACTTTTGAGCAAGCTTTACACCAGGCTGCTAGGTCAGTGAGAGAGGCCTATACGGTGGTTGCCTGAATCCAGTGTGGAAACGTTTTGTCCTCTGGATCCAAGATCATACCCGTCATCTGCAAAGCAAGGTACCTGAATGTTCCCTACCCTCGATCCCTCTGGCAGAACTTGTTTAATAAAATTCTTGTAGAAAAAGAAACGTAGTGTTGGTGTGGAAATTTTTTAACTCTTCAAGAAGGAACCCTAGGACAAGCATTTAATGGAAGGAAAGACGGGATGGACAGCCGCACTCCAAAAAAAACATAAGGTTGTCTTTAGTAAAAAATGGATAAAAAAATGCACTACTAAACAAGCAGAACACAGGGAAAACAGCCTACAATTTTTCACACTACAAATTAGTGCTTAATCATGGCTAGCCTAAGGAGAAAAACACACTTCAAATATATATGATTACAGCATAAAACATGTGATAGACACTGACCAACCGCAGGTAATACCTAATTAGTGAAAGGAACTCCCAAAAACACAGATCGGAAAGTGTCTTCACATGTGTGCATAGAGATTACCCAAATACAAAATTAAACTCTCCTCTAAAAAAACACCCATGGATATACGTATATAAAGTAAAGGGTAAAAATGTTAAATGTGCAAAACATTCCCCTTGTTAGGATAAGTAACAGTTATGTGAAAACATAGGGCCATATTCACAAAGAATTGCCCCTGGCGCAGCGTATCAGAGATACGCTACCGCCGCCGTATCTTACCTGGCTCTAAGTCGATTCCAGGAAGATTTTGGCGCCGGTAAGTTACGTCGGGCTAGTGTATTTCTCGGCGCGTATTTCAAATTGGAGCGGGTAGGGGGCGTGATTCCATTTAAGTGAAGCGTTCCCCCGCCGCGATTTGAAATGCGCATGCTCCGTTTCGAATTCTTCCCCGCCGTGCTTTGCGTGAAATGACGTCGCACCGACGTCATTTTTTGAACTTGGACGTGAGTTAGTACAACCATGAGATCAAATCCGCCAGAGGATTGATCCTCTCGTGTGTACTAGGCCTTAGATACGCCGGTCAATGCCTTCGACGTGAACGTAACCTACGCCCATTCCGTACGACTTACGCAAACGACGTGAAATCAGATCGGCTGTTCCGACGTCTATACCCTAACATGACTTACCCCTGCTTTATGAGGCTTAACTTTACGCCGGACGTACGCCTTACGGTAAACGCGTAGATTACAGCGACGAGCGTAAGAACGTTTGTGAATCCGGTCGTATCTAGGTCATTTACATATTCGACGCGTAAATCAATGGAAGCGCCCCTTGCGGCCAGCGTAAATATGCGCCCAAGATACGACGGCGTAGGAGACTTACGTCGGTCGTATCAAGCCAAAATTTAGGCGTATCTTGTTTCCTGAATAAGGCGCATATATACGACGGCGCATCTGTGGACTTACGTGGCGTATCCGAAGATACGTCGGCGTAAGTCCTTTCTGAATCTGGCCCTATGTTTTCTATATAGAATGGTGGTTATGTGAATAGACCAATAAACATATTATGTAATTCGTGAGAAAATTGTGGTATGGATATTTATGTGTGTATGTATCCGACCACATAAAATGCAAAAAAGAAGATGTATTCATATTGTGGGTAATGGTTGTGGGTCGGAAATAATCCAACGTGTCATAAGTGTATTAACCCCAAATGAACCAAAGTGGAGGTACGGGAAAAAAAGTTTAAATTAAATAAAGCCGAATCATAGCATGCATATAGATGTATATGTGTGAAGTAAAACTTGAAAAAAGTATTTATAGATGTAAAGATGTGTATAATTGTATATATTATATCATAGGCATGTGCAAAAGGGAAAAATTTGTTTAGTTTCGTTTCGTTTTTTTTTTTTTTTTTTTTTTTTTTTTTTTTTTTTTTTTTTTTTTTTTTTTTGTTTTTGTTTTTTTTTTTTTTTTTTTACCACCTCAGCTTTTTCCAAATCCTAGAGACCGGCTCATGGTTTGATGCGTCTTACGTCTCATTTTGTGGTTTGCATCATGTGTGGTATATTTACTGTGCACCTTATGTTTTTTTTTTTTTTGTTTTTTTTAAATATAGGCCAACACTATAATAATAGCGGGAATGGGTCATTACAATAGCTTGGCATTGTGCCCTATATTATTTAACGCCCCCCCCCCCCCTCTTGGCTCCCAGGAATCTCCAAACTTTCCTTCGCAAACTAAAACAATCTTTAACGTTCATTGATCATGAATAGTATATGACTCGCTCTAGGGAGCGACCCTAGCCTGGGAAGTGTTATAATTTCCATGTTGCCAGCCCATGGCTTGTTAGTAGCATACCCTAACTCTTTCTGCATAACTCCATGTTTTTTTATACTCCCTCCATTTTTCCCATTTTTCCCTATGTCCGCCACTCGTCTCTAGGTGACTATCTTTTAACTCTTCCAGCCTGTACGTTTCCTCCACTTCGTCTATCCAGTTCCAAACGTGTGGACTTTCCGTCTCCTGCCACTTTTTGGGTATAAGTTTCTTAGCGGCGTTTAGAAGATGAGGAATTAAAGACTGCTTATATTTTTTTTTCCCCTCTTGGCTACAATGAAAGAGCACGACCCAGGGGTCTTTCTTTAAATCTTTACCCGTAATAACTTTAATTTGACTCAAAATTATGTCCCAGTAAGTTTGTATTTTTGGGCATAACCACCAAAGGTGGGCCATCGTGCCTCTTTCAGAGCAGCCCCGCCAACACTCTGCGGTCTGATCTGCTTTATATTTATTTGCTTTGTCTGGTGTAATATACCACCCTGAGATACACTTATAATTAGTTTCGGCGGTTCGTATGTCAATTGCGGATGAATGGGTAAGATGCATAATCCTCTTGTAACTGTTTGTCCCTCTTGTGATTCCTAACTCCCTTTCCCATTTGCCTATAAAGGGAGCTTCGCTCCGTGAACCTATCTTTACCAATAATCCATATAATTTAGTGATAGTGCCCTTAGTATTCTTAGATTTACAAATCTTCTCGAGTGGAGTAAGTTCCGCCTCCGTCCGTAATGGACGGGGGAGGTGCCTCACAAAGTGATGCAACTGGGAGTAATGCCACCTATCCAAGTTCCAAAAATCCGTTTTGGATCTCAGATCTTCATAGGTCATTATCTCTCCCTCTTTAATAATATCCCCTAAATATACCGTGTCAACCTTAATCCAATTCCCTCCAATTTTTTTTTCCCCTGGTGCAAAATAAGGATTTTCTTTAAGGTTCATTAATGGGGAATTAAATTTACCCTCTATTTGTGTCAGGGTCTTGTCCCACATTCTTAAAGTGTCCCGTGTTAAATCATGTGTTTTGTGGTCTAGTGATCTGTGTTGTGCAGGGATCCAAATAATATTATTCAAATATTTACTAGTTAGTGCTTTCTCAATTTGCACCCACCTTTTATCCTTCCTATCCCGTGCCCATTCTACCGCACGTGCTAAAACCGCCGCCTTATAGTAACTTTTAATATCCGGAACTGCCAGACCGCCGAGTGGCTTACCCTGTTTTAGGATAGAGAGGGATATTCTGTGCTTCTTATTTTTCCAGACATAGTTTAGTAACAAGGAATTAAGAATTCTCAAAAATTGCTGAGGGAGTGTTATGGGGAGTAATAAAAATTTATAAAGAATTTTTGGGACTACAACCATCTTCAGCATATTAATGCGTCCGATCCACGAAATGGGTTTATTAACCGTTCTTTTTAATTCGCTCTTGATCTCATTTAGTAAGGGAATATAAT
The DNA here is from genome assembly GCF_905171775.1 of Rana temporaria. Classification (NCBI taxonomy): domain Eukaryota; kingdom Metazoa; phylum Chordata; class Amphibia; order Anura; family Ranidae; genus Rana; species Rana temporaria. Next base: position 91,211,566 of record NC_053499.1, on the reverse strand, counting down.
TTATTTTGTACATCTTCTGGGTTGTATTGGCCAGTTTGACTCCTAGATACTTTAATTCTTTGGTCCAGGGGAACACACAGATCTCCTTGACCCGACCCACCTCCTTTTTGTTTAAATTAATATTCAGAATTTCAGATTTAGTTTCGTTAATTTTAAAATTAGAAATGGCACCATATTGTTGCAACACTTTGGAAAGCTTTGGGATAGATTTGGCCGGATTGGTTAGATAAAACAAAATATCGTCGGCAAAAGCCGATAATTTATGTTCCTCCCCTTCTACTCTGACTCCATTAATGTCAGGGTCGTTACGAATAGTAGACAACAGAGGCTCTAAAGAAAGAATAAAAAGGAGGGGGGACAGGGGGCATCCCTGCCTTGTCCCATTTTTCATCTCGAAGGGGTCCGATAGTGTCCCATTAATTTTTATTTTTGCTGAAGGGTGATGGTAAAGTGTCTTAATCCAGCGGGACATCCTTTTTCCTATTCCCATTGCATTGAGAGTCTCCATCATGAGCCCCCAGTCTACCCTGTCAAAAGCTTTTTCAGCATCAACTGACAGGAATAGACCTGGGGGCCCATTCTGCCTTATGGTCTGAAGCAGGAGGATAGCCCTGAGACTATTATCTTTGCCCTCTCTGTTGGGCACAAATCCTACCTGGTCGGGGTGAATCAAAACGTGCATGGCCCCTTTTAATCGCCCCGCCAGAATCTTGGCAAAGAGCTTAGTGTCTGTATTTAACAAAGAGATAGGTCTGTACGCCGAACAGAGAGAGCTATCTTTCCCTTCCTTTAAAATTATTGCGACCATAGCTGCAGTAGCATCCCTGCTGATTTCGAATTCAGATCCTAGCCCGTTGAAGTATTTGCACATCTTTGGGATCAAGATGTTGCTAAATCTCTTATAATACTGGGGGGAAAACCCATCCGGCCCCGGGCTTTTACCCCCCGTGGTGGAATTTAGAGCTTCTTTTATTTCTTCTTCAGTTATGGGGCGGTCCATATTTAAACTTTCCATCTCCTCTAAACTAGGAAGTCCTGCCCTGTCTAGAAATTCTCGGATCTTCCCCTCCCTTTCCCCTGCCTGCCACCCTGGATTTTTTAGTGTATAAAGTTCCTCATAATAATTTTTAAAAGTATCCGCTATTTCTCTATTTGCGTGCACCATGTTCCCGTCTTTCCTTTTTATTTTTTCGATATAGTTTCTAGCTTTCTTTTTTTGAGCCATTTTAGCTAGTTGCTTGCTTGGTTTGTTACCCCATACGTATCTCTCTTTAGAGATACAGTTAAGTTTATTTCTCGCTTCCTGTTCCATGGTCTCCTTGAGGGCGTCCCTCTTTATTGTTAAGTTGAGGTATGTTTCTTTTAATCCCTGTGCTTTATGTTCGCGTTCTAATGTCTCTATCTCTTTAGTCAGGGTGTTTGCTTTACTTTTCAGCTCTTTTTTTTTTTTTAATGCCCTCCGCAATTAGAATTCCTCTAATGTAGGCTTTGTGTGTCTCCCAAAGGGTTGCGCTGGTTATCCCTTCTGTATCGTTAATGAGGAAGAATTGTTTTAATTCCTCTTCCACCCTGCTTGCCCCTCCTTCATCGCGAATCAGGCTATCATCCAGGCGCCACACCGGCCTCTGTCTCTTTTGTGTGGACAATTTAATTTTCATAGAGATTGGCGCGTGATCTGACACCGTCATAATTCCTATGTCCGTTTCCGTTATAGAGTCCAGAAGCCTGTGATCCGCCAAGATGTAGTCGATTCTGGAATACGTTCCGTGGGGGGGGGAGTAAAACGTGTAGTCATGTTCCTTAGGATGAAGAATCCGCCAGGCATCGACTAATTGGTGGTCATGAATCTTTTGTTTAATTCTTTGTAGAGGCCCATTTTTTTGTCTCCCTCCCACGGAACGTACTATCCTCTTTCGGATCCAGGACGAAATTTAAGTCCCCCATCAGGATCGTATAACCCTCGGCGAAGTCTTTTAACTTTCCCAGAATTTTCCCTAAGTATTGGGTTTGATGAACATTTGGGGCGTAGATATTTGCTAAGGTATAGACAATGTTGTCAATCCTTACCCTAAGGAATATAAATCTCCCTTCTGGGTCTGTCTTCCTTGCCTCTAGGGTAAATCCAAACCCCCTTGAGAACCCAATTGCCACGCCCCTAGCGCGTTTCGAGATAGAATCCCCATAAAACCAAGTGGGATATGCGGATGAAAAAAGCTTAATATTCGCCTCTATGGTTAAATGGGATTCCTGAATAAACACGACATCCGCTTTAAGTTGTTCAATCTCTGCGAGGACCTTGAGTCTTTTAACTGCTGAGTTCAAACCCTTAACATTGTAGGATAGAAATTTTACTTCAGTCATTATTCTATGCCTTGATCATTTCTTGATGATCTGTCCGTGAGATTCCTTGGGAGCCAAGTTCCCTTTTCCCTTCCCCATCCCCCACCCCCCACCCTCCTCCTCCCTCTCCCTCCCCCCCTACCCAGGCCAATACCTCGCCTCTGAACCGAAGGGATCCTTGGTACCCCCTACCCATCGGCTTCTATGGCTGAGGTGGAGCTCCTCTACGCCCCTCCCACCCTCTTTTCTCCCGAAATTCCGGGGACTTGATCTTTAGTGGGTGGGGTAACAGATCTGCCCTCCCCCCTCCTCCCTCCACTCATCCCCCCCCTACCCCACCCCCTCCCCCCAATACCGGATAGTATCCCCAAGGACCCATCCCCCAGGACCACTCTGGGGGTCGAGCGTCTTTCTACTAGCTATTCCTCCCATCCGGGCAAGTCCACCACAGGCATATCGAATTTACGGCAAAATCCCGCCAGGTCCTCTGGAAATATTAATTTAGCTGACACCCCTTCCTTATGGCCTATCAAGCAGGCCGGGAATCCCCACTGGTAATTAATATTACGTGCACGCATCTGTTCCAATAAGGGTTTTTGGTGTCTTCTCCTGGCCAGGGTTTCCCAGGCCAGGTCCGAGAAGATCTGAATCTCAGTCCCAGCATAGGATATCGGCGGTTTTTTTCTCAGTTTTCGCCAAATCTCCTCTTTATGTTCAAAATGTCTGAACCTAGCAATAATATCCCTATGCCAATTTCCTCCTCCCTCTCTGATCTTTCCCACCCTATGGACCCGTTCTAATTTGAGGGGACCCTCCGAGGCTTTTTCGAGGAGGGGGAGGAGCAGGTCATCGAGAATTTTTCTCAGGTCTTCGCCCTTCTCCTCCTTAATAGAACGTATTCTTAAGTTCTGCCTTCTGTTACGGTTCTCTTGGTCTTCTATTCGATATTGCAACCACCTCTGGTTTTGTTTCAACGACAGATGTTGGTTTTTTATTTCAATAAGGTCAAGGTCCTGCTTTTCAATCTTTTTCTCGGCTTCCTCTATTCGTTCTAACACGTGATGTAAATCCGTTCTTAATGTGCCGATTTCCTCTCTTATTACATTCTCCAACCTCCTTAACATGGCCTCCATTTCTCCCATAGTGGGAACGTGAGACTCCCGGCTGATGTCATGCATTTGACTGGTTGCTTGTTCTGATTCAATTGAAATGTCAGCAATTGGGGTGGCCACCTCCCCCGCTCCCTTTTTCATTGTCCCTGATTTTTCCATCTTTTTTAACTGACCTGGGCTCTTGGTACTCCCGTCCGGAGTCATGTAATGTCTGATCGTACTTGTGGAGGAGGTCTCTTTAGGGATTTTCGGGGCCGCCCCCCTAGTTGACCTGTTCATATTATATTTTTTTGTCTGTCTGATGCGTTTCCCCAGTTTGAAAAAAAAAAAAAAAAAAAAAAGAAGCAAAGGAAAGATGTTTTGACCCAGCAATTCCGGACGACCTTAAAAGTTGAGTATTTCTTTAATTTCCCACATACATTTGGGTAAACTCATAAGGGAGGGGTTGCGTACGTTTTACATCAAAGGTAATACTACCCCCGTTTGAACCAGCCTTCTTTAGGGATCGTCTTCAATAGGGATCCAGCAATCTTTCCGCAACGGCGCAACAACAGGCCGAGTAGGGGGGCTATATCTCCTCCTCCCCCTTATATGCCACTTATTTCCTTCTTTTTCTTATCTCTTCTCTCCTCTCTTATAGGACCCCTCCTTTCTCCTTCTGTAATAACCCGAAACCACAAAATCAATTGGGCTGTTACGCCCTGTGCCCTGTTGTTTACCTCTGCTCTTAGGTTACTAAATGTCCCTCGGGCTTTCCAGCGCGTCAGTCCAACATTCCGGGCCTGGCCCGATGGGGGGGGTAAAAAAATAAATATAAAAAAAATATATATTTCTCTGATTTTGTCTCTTGTATGCCGATCAAGTCCCCCAGTAATTTCGTAGAGGTCTGCGGAGGTAAGTGAGGTATCTCCTGGGTGACTAGAACTTGCCGGCTAACACCTAAGTGGCGGTTCCTATAGGTGCGTGTGGTATGCAAACCTATAGGGCATAGATTCTTATGCTCCTCTAGTATAGGAAATTTTTCTTTTCCTTAATCATATTCTTTTGTTTTTGGTAGACAGCCAAGCTTAATCAGAGCATTATGCATATTTAGTGAGATTAATGTAAGCCTCTGATGTTTGTCTACAGTATCTAGTGCCAAGCTCCCAACCCTGGGTGCCCTACATGTTTTTTTTTTTTTTTAAATATATATAGTTTTTAGCAGAGGTAGGTACGGTGACACCAGGGTGTCTGATTTTTAACCGCTAAGTAACCACATTGAAGTCCACGTCTAACAGGGCTATATATATTTTTTAACAGAGGTAGATACAGTGACACCAGGGTGTCTGGTATTTAACCACTATGTGACCGCGTTAAATTCCACGTCAAACAGGGCTGAAAATTTTTTAAACCATCAGCGTTTAAACTCTTGGGGAATATATTGAGAAAAGGTATATATAAGAAAAAAAGGAAAAACCAAGTTTGCAAGTCACTTTTATGCCGTTTGAAGTGTAACACATAGGGTAAATAGCTAGGTTCCACTTTCTCACCCTGTCTCCGCTGCTTGGGCTAGGTCCAGATCCACATGCTGCCTTCACAGGGTCATATACCAAAGACAAAAGGGTTAATATTACCTTATTCGCTGGTCTTCTTTGCAAAGGAAACTTTTGTTTTTACCCTTTCCTTTGTTCCTCCTGGAGCCTGGGTTTCCAGGGATCTGATCCGAGCAGGAGGGGGGGGGGGCGGGCAGCCAACCAACGTCCCCCAGCTTGAAGCTGGAAGCCTCTCAGCTGTTCCCTCCTGGTGAGCTTCCCCTGCTGCCGGGGGGGGGACGGTGGGGGGGCGGAGGACGAGAGAAGATTTCCGGAGAGCGGAGGAGGTCAGCGTGGGCTGCTGGGTGAACGGACTACCCGCTCGGTGATCGCCTTCCCTGCGAGGCATCCGCCGTCGCTGGAACAACGCCGGGTCGAGGTCCCTCCATCCCTCGCAGCCTCGAGGGTCAGACCCGTGGCGCTTGCAGCTCCTCCCTCCGGCGTGCGTGCGTCACGTGCACCACGCCATCCCGCTTACCACACCAATGTTTCGTTTCGTTTTAATTCGTTATTTAATTAATTTAGTTAAGTTAGATTCGTTACATGTATTAAATTAGTTTTCGGAATTCGTTTGTTTTCGACCGAATTTCAAAAAATCCGGTCAGATTCGAAAACATTTCGACCGGATTCGATAATATTTCAATCGGATTCGAAAACAAATTCTATTCGAATCGAATTCGAAAACAATTCGATTCTAAAACAAATTCGAATGAAAATTGAAAGCAAATTTGAATCAAAATCTAAAAAATATAAATCGATTTCTAAAAAAGAATACAATAAAATAGAATATAAAATAATAAAACAATAGAATGAAAATCAAAGAATAGTAAAGAACAGAATGGAATTTAATAGAATGTAATCAAATACAATAGAATATGACCTGGCTTCTTCTATCCATCTTCCATTTTCTGAAATTCGAAATTCATACCTGTATAGAATGAACTCAAATTCGAATAGAAAAATAAATATATTTTTTTCTGCTCTATTCTAATATTTTTCTATTCGAATTTGAGTTCATTCTATATGAATTTCGAATTTCAGAAAATGGTTTTATATATATAAATGTAATTTTATATATATATATATATATATATATATATATATATATATATATATATATATATATATATATATACACACACACTATACATATATATATATATATATATATATATATATATATATATATATAACCATTTTCTGAAATTCGAAATTCATATAGAATGAACTCAAATTCGAATAGAAAAATATTAGAATAGAGCAGAAAAAAATATATTTATTTTTCTATTCGAATTTGAGTTCATTCTATATGAATTTCGAATTTCAGAAAATGGAAGATAGATAGAAGAAGCCAGGTCATATTCTATTGTATTTGATTACATTCTATTAAATTCCATTCTGTTCTTTACTATTCTTTGATTTTCATCCTATTGTTTTATTATTTTATTTTCTATTTTATTGTATTCTTTTTTAGAAATCGATTTATATATTTTTTAGATTTTGATTCAAATTTGCTTTCAATTTTCATTCGAATTTGTTTTCGAATCAAATTCTTTTCGAATTTGTTTTCGAATCGAATTGTTTTCGAATTTGATTCGAATAGAATTTGTTTTCGAATTCGAGTCGAATTTCATCCGTGGGCTTTCGATTCGAAAACGTTCGTTCAGATTCGGTTAAATTCTTTATATTACAATTCGGGAATTCGTATGCATCCGAATGTCCGAATAATGAAAAATGTGTCCGAATTTCGATTTGGAATGAAACGAAATGCACATGCCTATTATATCAATCCAGTGTGTAGATACGAGTGTATTGTAGTGTGAATTACATATATTAGTCTCTGCTTGCAATCATATGTAGATGTTTAGAAAAGAACATATGCCCATTCATCGAGTAGTAAATACTCTGGGAAAAATGGATGCTAAAAAATACAAAAAGAGAGATATATATGTAGCGCTACCCCCGAAGGAGCCGCTGATTTGTTACTGGGATCTACTCTCTTGGTCTGGCTCACCCCTATTTAATCAGCTCGAACCCTCCCTTGACACATCAGAAGTCTGGTGGGTACGGTATTGCGACCTCTGTTGGACTGGAGGTCGCAATATACAGTGATAATAAAACAGTAGTATTACCTACTCTCATGGAAGGTCCCTCCAGACGGGAAAAATACACTCCACACAGTGAATATATTTAAACCAGAACAATAAGTTTACTTTATGTGAACTCGAAGAAGCACAAATGGGTTTAGGTTACAGATAAACAACTGCTAGACAATACCTCACTATGATTCCGCAAGGGCCCTTGCAGGAATCAGCAATTAATATCAGTGATAAGAATTTAAACCAAAGAATAGTACCATTCACTTTAAGCTAGGTAGGAAGTCTATGCTCGTGAGCTCCCTCTAACAAGCAGTTCTGCAGAACGGTTAATGTCCACGTTGCATATAAAAAACAAGTGAAAATAATGGCCCAATTCACTATCTCGGCGCTATGGGGCTACAGTTAATTGCAGCATATGCAGTAAAGGACAATATAAATCACTGATGAATATTGCCACAGCAGCCACTTAAAATATAGAACAAATGCAACAATGATATAATTATAAGAAATCCACTAGTGACTTCATTAAACCATACAGCGGCGCTAAAAATCATTAAAGTCAAGCCCTCAGAGGAAGTCAGAACGACGAAACGTTAGGGCTTGATCTTACGACACACAGGCAGTGCACGTAGGACAGCTGAGCTCCTTCAGCGATACATTCTCAAGGTGAAAGAGCCGGGACTATTAGCGGTGGACTTGGTCAGACCCAAGCTCTCCAGCCCCGTTTGTTATCTGGAGCCAGCCCCTCTAGCTCACTGCAGTTAATTTGTTTTAATACAAATTTTTATTGAAATGCTGTGAATCTGCTTTGATACAGCTTGTTAAAAAAAGTCTGGATAAGTTGAAACTATATCACACTATTCAGTCTTTTTATTTTGGGGCATTCTGACATCTGGTGGATGAAAGACGAACTACAAGCTTATGTGCTGGCAGATTCCTGTAGATCGAGAGGTCCTTGAGGATTTAATGTTCAGAGCCTATATTACTCAACTTTCTGGTGAGTAGACCCCCTTGAGGGGACCCTGGAGTTGTGGTTTTGCACGCGTGTTCACACTGGCTGCTGAGAGCTGAACATTGTTTTAAGGAACACCCTTCTTACTGGACTCTATCCATCTACCAATTTCTGGAGATCCTGCTTTTAACTTTTATGTACACTCACACATAAGAAAGATTAATCATTTCAAAGACTTTAATGATTTTTAGCACCGCTGTATGGTTTAATGAAGTCACTAATGTCCACGTTGCGGCCAGTCTGAGTTACAGCCGGAGGCCGAACATATGTTTGCGGCCTGTGGGGTGGCGCTAGGGTGTCTGTCTAAGTGGAAGTCAAAACTTGAGCATGTGCTCTCTCACCCGACAGGCTGATCCGCCTGAATTCTCCTCAGAAGGGCGCGTTGGTAAAACACTGCTCCACAGCACAAGGGTTCCGGTCGAGGATGCTCCACTGTTTCAGTTGTCAGCTGGGCTGTCTCTTCGATCTCCGGGAACACGTGCTGGATACTGGAGTCTTGCTTCCTTCTGGATGGCTGGTCTCTTGGTGAATTTAGGCCCAGGCTTGTGGCCTGGTAGCGCGGCTGGGCTGTGTCAGCAGCTCCGCAGAGCAGGTCCCAAGAGACCGAAATCAGCCGCGCCCTTCCTTTAAGTAACCTCCCCCATAAGTCTGTGCGGAGGTGTCACATGTTCCAACACCTCAGAGCATTGTGGGATGTGTAGTCTGTTTCTCCTAGGAGTCAATGGAGTCCATATCTCCCGCTACTTGCATTCCCACAATGCATAACTCCTTAAAGGTAACTCACATGTTTACAAGCATGAATGAAAGTCCAACAATGAAAGCCTGTCATTAGATTCTGACAGGATGACCCCGCTACACACTCCCCCCACCTGAAATCTTTGGTCCCCAAAGAAGACAAAGTATGTATCCTGTTACATGCTGTCAAAAATACAAGCGGAAAAAAGTTTGTTCGAGCATGCAGGGCAATAAATACTGCACATCATTCCTTACTTTATTCAAAGCCATACAACTCATGGTCTGACAAAGAGTGGACAGAGGATCTTCCCAACAATCAACAGGCATGGGCAGGCTGCTCTGTCCTCCATTTACCAACATTAAGGTACTAGCTACAGATGTGTCAGGGGGTGAGCAGGGGTTATCCTCCACTAAATGGGAAACTGGAGGATCAGACAAAGCATTAGATCTTTTGGAGGTGAGGATAGTTTCTTCAGAACATTCCCCCAATTGTCTATAGGTCAGCATCTTTGGAGGATGGATAACTCGTCTTTCGTTGTGTTCTTCCAGTGTGAAAGGGTTAGGAAGAACGGGGCCTGGTTCAACAGTCTGAGGGGCAGTATCATCCTCTGTGTCTGACACAATAGACTCCTCATCTCCTGAAGCGTTTAAGTCTCTATTTGATGGGATTGAGGCCTCCATGAATTCTTCTGCAGAGTATAAATCAACATCACCCTCTGATTCTTCGTCAAGCACATTTTGGGGTATGAATTCAGGCACCTCTGGCCGAAGAGTCCCGCTACTTGTCGCTTCAGATGAGGGCAGGAACGAAGTACTAGGCTCTGGTTGTTGAGAAGACCATAACCACTCTGACCCTATCCATTCATCTGAGGACTCTTCATCTTCTGAATCTGGATATGATATTTAAGACCTAGTAACTGGCCCAGAGGGCTTGGATGTAGAGGGTAGGTCCAGAGGGTCAGAAACCGAGGGCAGACGAACAGCTTCAGTGAGGGGCAGTAGATGATTTCTATGCCAGGTTTTTAAAGGGCCCACACTTCCTTCAGGTCTGACCTGGTATACGGGAAAGTCAGGCAGTTTTTTACAGATGACATAAGGCTGAGACTTCCATCAGTCAGCTAATTTATGTTTCCCCGGAATGCCTAGGTTTCTTAGCAAAACTCGGTCTCCTGGCTGTAGATCCTGAATCCGGACTTTCAAGTCGAAATTCCCTTTATTCCTTTGTTCCCGTTTTCAGAAGTAGCCTGTGCTTGTTCATAGGCAGTCTTCAGGCTCTTTCTTAAACGGTCTACGTAACCTTTGTGAGAGGCTGTGGAAGTATGATCTAAAGATAGTCCGAAAGCCAAGTCAACCGGCAGTCGAACCTCTCTACCAAACATTAACCGATATGGCGAGTACCCAGTTGCGCCGCTCGTAGTGCAGTTGTATGCATGCACAATGGCAGCCACATGCTTACTCCAGTGTTGTTTCTTTTCCGAACTCAAGGTTCCCAGCATGTTCAAAAGGGTCCAATTGAATCGTTCAGGCTGAGCATCTCCCTGGGGATGATAAGGCGTGGTTCTGGTCTTATCTATGTTCAATATGCCCAATAGTTTGTGTATTAACTTGCTTTCAAAGTCTCTCCCTTGATCAGAGTGAATCTGTTGGGGCAATCCATAATGAACAAAAAACTTCTCCACCAAAACATTAGCCACTGTGGAAGCTTTCTGGTCTTTGGTTGGGTATAGACATGTGCAGGATGAAAAAAATGTTTTGTTTCGTTTCGTTATTTAAGTAAATTTGTTTAGTTAGGTTTGTTGCATTCATTACATTCGTTTTCGGGATTCATTTCGTATTCGAAAAAATTCTACTGCATTCGAAAAAACTCAACCGCATTCGAAAAAACTCTACCGCATTCAAAATAATTCTAACGCATTCAAAAACAAATCTACCACAGAATAGAATAAAATCGAATATATGTTTTTTTAGTTTATTCTTTTCTATTATTTTTTATACTAATCTTTTGTATTCAAATTCAAATTCATTCTATATGAAATTAGAATTTTGGAAGATGTTATATATAAACATCTTCCAAAATTCGAATTTGGATAGAAAAGATTAGGATAGAATTTTAAATAATAGAAAAACAACAGAACAGAAAAAGAAAAATTATATTATATATAATATATAATATATATATATATATATATATATATATATATATATATATATATATATATATATATATATATATATATATATATAATTTTTCTTTTTCTGTATATATATATAAAAAACATCTTCCGAAATTCAAATTTTGTATACAAAGAATTAGAATTCAAATAGAAAAGGTTAGAATAGAGTAGAAAAGATAGACTAGAAAAAACAATAGAATAGAATACAATATATATATATATATTATATTTTATTCTGTTCTATTGTTTTTCTAGTCCATTCTTTTCTACTCTATTCTAATCTTTTGTATTCAAATTCATTCTATACGAAATTCGAATTTCGGAAAATGGTTTTATATATATATATATATATATATATATATATATATATATATTTATATATAATATATATATTTATATATATATTATATATATATATATATGGGTTAGGTTTAATCCTAACCCTAATATTTACACATATATCAATTAGTGTTTAAATTTGTTTTATTCAATTTTTTAAAACACAGAAATAATTTACATTTCATTTCCAATAAGCGTACAAAAGGAATCACTTTTTAAAATGAATTTGACATTACATGAACATAAATAACAACAATATGGGTCAATCCTACATCCTCCAGATTTTATCTCACTTCTACCTCTGCCCTCTCCTTTCCTTCCCCCCTCCCAAAAAGGGGAGAGAGAAAAAAAAAAAACCTATAACCATATAAACATATATATCCATTATTCGAAAATTTGAATTTCGTATAGAATGATTTTGAATTGGAAAAGAAAAGATTAAAATAGAAAATAGAAATTGAATAGAAAAACAATAGAACAGAATAGAATACAATATAACATAATATATTTCATTCTAGTCTGTTCTATTGTTTTTCTAGTCTATTATTTTCTATTTGTTTCTATCCTAATCTTTTCTATTCAGATTCATTCTATACGAAATTCCAATTTGCTTTTTCTTTTGCTATATATATATATATATATATATATATATATATATATATATATATATATATATATATATATATATATATATATATATATATATATAAAGATATAGAATAGAAATACAATAGAACAGAAAATAATTAAATTTAATTTGTTTTTCTAGTTTATTTTTTTCTATTATTTTCTATACTAATATTTTGTATTCATATTTGAAATCATTATATGCAAAATTCGAATTTTGGAAGATGTTTTATATATATATATATATATATAATATATATATATATATATATATATATATATATATATATATATATATATATATATATATATTACATTTTTTCTAACATTTTCCAAAATTCGAATTTCATATACTGTAGAACGAATTTGGATAGAAAAAATTAGGATAGAATCTAAAATAATAGAAAAACAATTGAACAGAACTTATAAAAACATCTTCCGCAATTCAAATTTCATATACAATGAATTTGAATAGAGAAGATTAGAATAGAGTACAAAAGAATAGACTAGAAAAACAATAGAACAAAAGCGAATAAAATATTCTATTTTATTCTATTCTGTTCTATTGTTTTTTCTAGTTTATTAACTTTTCTATTCTGTTCTAATCTTTTCTATTCCAATTCTATTTCATTCTATATGAAATTTGAATTGTGGAAAATGGTCAGATGTAAAAAAAAAAAAAATCGAATGTGGTAGTTTTTTCTAATTTAGTAGATTTTTTTTAAATGCAGTAGTTTTTTCTAATTCAGTAGATTTTTTTTCAAATGCGGTAGAATTTTTTAAAATGCAGTAGATTTTTTCTAATCGAATTAAATTTTTCAAATTTGATCGACTTTTTAGGAATTCTTTAAAAAAAAAAAATTCAAATTCTAATATGAAACTAATCTTTTATAATCTTTTTCATTCAAATTCGATTTCATTCAATAAGAAATTCGAATTTCGTATAAAATGAATTCAAATTAGAATAGAAAAGATTAGAATGGAATAGAAAAGAAAAACAAGAGAATAGAAAAAATATAATATATATTATAATTGATTCTATTCTGTTCTATTTGTCTATTCTTTTATATTTTAGTTTCCATACATTTTAATTATTTTCCAATCTATTCTAGAATTCAAATTTATACTATTCGAATTTCTGAAGACTGTCATGTTCTATTTTATTACATTTTATTAACTTCTATTCTATTTTTTTTTATTCTATTGCTTTATATTCTATTTTGTAGTTTTTAGAAAATCGATTTCTATTTTTTCAAATTCTATTCAAATTTGTTTTCAAATTCGATTCCAATTTTTTTTAAATTCGATTCCAATTTTTTTTAAATTTGATTCCAATTTGTATTCGATTTCGATTCGAATTCGAATTTCATTCGCATTTTTTCTAATTTGTTTAAATTTGTTAATTTTGTAATTCGAAAATTCGGATGCATACGAATTTCCGAAAAATGAAAAATTTGTCCGAATTCGTAACGAAACGAAATGCACATGTCTAGTTGGGTATGCTTGGGCGTACCTGGTGAAGTGGTCAGTCACTACCAGAACATTTCCTATGCCACTTAGATCAGGCTCCACACAAAGAAAATCTATGCACACTAATTCCAGTGGGCCCTGACTTTGGAGATGGCCCATTGGAGCGGCTGGGCGGGGTAAAGTTTTTCTCTGGATACACCGGATACAGGAATGGCAATATCCTTCGACTTCGGCCCTCATGCCAGGCCAGTAAAATCTGTCCCTAACCAACTGGAAAGTTCTCTCGGGGCCCAGATGGCCATGCTGGTCATGAAGCGCAGCTAGTACAGTCTCTCTGTGCCTGCTGGGCAGGAACAACTGCCATTTCTCTTCGGCTCCATCAGAGGGGCCCCTTTGGTAGACCACCCCTTCATGGAGTTGCAGCCTGTCCCTCTCTTTACGCACCAGCCGTGCTTCTTTTGAAAGGCTGGTAAGGAGCAACTTCGAAAATCGATTCTCCAATGCTTCCAGGACTAGCTTACCCAGAGGATCTTATTTTTGATCCTGTCTTAGTTCCTTCTTCGTTAACTGAGGCAAATCCCCACTCTTCATTTGGATCACATCACAATAGAACTTGGGCACTCCTGCCGTCAGAATTCCCATCTCTTCAGCTCGGGACCCTCCTTTTTCCTGTAGCTCAGTCCCTTTGCACAGTGCCCGCACACCTTTGGAGGATATTTGTGTCCATTCCATTTCTGGGTGAAATGACCCATGGGGTCTCCTGGAGAGAGCGTCTGCATTTTTTGTTTCCCGCTCCTGGGCGGTACTTCAGGCCGAAATTGAAACCTGAAAGGGCCGCCAGCCACCGGTGTCCTGTTGCATCCAGCTTGGCGGTGGTGAACAGGTAGGTGAGGGCATTGTTATCGAATTCAGCTCCGTAAAGATAATCTCTCAGTTTGTCTACGACAGCCCACTTTAATGCTAGGAATTCGAGTTTATGGGTGGGATAGTTCTTCTCAGATGGGGTTAAACTCCTGCTCACATAAGCCACTGGGCATAGACAACCACTGTGTTCTTGGTATAACACTCCTCCTAGCCCCTCTCTACTGGCATCCACATGTAGCTCATAGGGTTTAGACGTATCTGCGTAAGCCAAAACAGGGGCAGTGGTCAGGTTCTTCTTGAGCTGAACAAATGCCCCCTCACAGTCAGGAGTTCATTGATCACGAATGGATTCTTTGGGTTTTCGAGGGCTCTGGTGAAGTTTCACCGGTTTTGCAGATTCAGGAGTATCATTCTCATTCTCTGTCTTCAACAACTCATTCAGGGGTTTGGCGATTTTTGCAAATCCCTCGACAAATCTCCTGTAATAAGAACAGAATCCCAGGAACAACCGCAACTCAGTCACATTGGTGGGTCTGGGCCAGGAAGTGACTGCTTCTAGTTTTTCTGGGTCTGTCGATATCCCTTCTGCAGAGACTATGTGTCCCAGGTAGTGAAGAGACGACTGGTAGAACTGGCATTTCTCTTTGGACAGCTTCAGACCCTCATCATGTAATCGCTTCAGCACTTTTTCCAATCTCTGTTTGTGTTCTTCCAGAGTCTTCCCAAACACGATGATATCATCCAAGTATACTAACACTTCGATCAGGTTCATGTCTCCCACAGTTTTCTCCATTAATCTCTGGAAAGTGGCTGGGGCACCCGAAAGCCTTGGGGCATACGGTTAAATTCAAAGAAACCCACTGTGGTCATGGAGGCCGTCTTTTCTCTATCTTCTGGGTGCATGGGAATTTGGTAATAACCACTCTTCAGGTCCATAACACTGAACCACTTAGCTCCTGACAGGCTTTGCAAGGCATCCTCAATCCGAGGAGTAGTGTACTGGTCAGGAATAGTCCGTTTGTTGAGGGTTCGGTAATCTATGCACAATCTCAGAGAACCATTTTTCTTCCTCACCACCACTATGGGTGAAGCATATGGACTCCTGGATTCTCAAAAGGTTCTGGTCCTTTTCAACTCTGCAAGCTGTTCCCTGAGATCTTCCAAATCTGTCAGAACTCTCCTCTCCCGCTCCCTGAAAGGCTTGTCCCCTTTAAGCCGGATTCGGTGGGTGGCACTTTTTGCGCATCCGACATCAAACTCAGTCTTCGAGAATATCTTCTGCCACCTATTAAGTTGTGCCTCCATTCTCTCCTTCCATCCTGGTGGAAGCTCAGCACCATCAGGTTGGTGACTCTTCTTGGAGTCTTCCACCCCCTTTCTTTTTCCCGCCAGATCAGAAGGACCAACTGGGGTGGCTTGGTGTACCTGGCCCAGTAGCACTCTGGCTGGCACTCTCACAGGGCTGGTGATGGGGTTCCAGATGTTTACGGATACCCATCCACGATTTTTCTCCAGCACCTTCAATGGGATCACTTCAGGTATCACCTCCAATCCCTCCGAGGGTCCTGTCGGGTCGGGTTCAAGGACAAGAAACGGGCCTGGCTGAGACCAGGTAAGTTTTACTGAGGCCCTGAGGCAGGTTACTTCTCCCGGCTGTAGGGTTCTCACGGATTTTCCTAACCGCCAGATTCTTCCCATTCTTTCTTCAGGGGCATTTCTCTCCATCACCAACTAGTGAAACACCCTCCTTAACATTGGGTGGACCATTTGAATTGAGGCCCCTGCTGCTTCGGTTAAGGGGGTTAGAAGTCTTCGGACTAAGGCCGTGTTTGTCCCTATGATGAGAGAGCTCTTATGGGCCCCTGGGGGCCGAGGGCAGACTATTGCCAGGGTGTCAAAAGTCTCGGTGACTCCGGCGGTTGAAGGATCAAAAGTCAGGCATATTGGTAAATACCCATCATAGGGGAAGCTCTGAGTTCCGATGCCCCATATCTCCAACTCCTCTAACTTCTGTAAAGGCAAGTGCGAAAGGTACTTATCGTAGAAGTCTCTGTACAGGAGAGTCACTTGTGCTCCGGTATCCAGGAGGGCCTTGGTGTAGATTCCTTCTACTTGAATGGGCACTAACGGGGAGGGCTCCGCCAAATTCTCAGGGAACTTTCGAATTGTAGCTCTCTCTCTCTCCTGTAACTTGTACTCTCAGCCCTCCCTTGCAAGGACTTCTTTTGGGCCCCATCCAATCACGTGAGCTGGGATGGGGGGGCGTTCTTGGAGGGGTTTTTCCCTTTGATCTGTCCGCCTCTTGTTTCACATTGGAGCAATCTGTGTTGAGTGGGCCCCCGGTTGACTCCTTCACCGGGACCCTTTGAAGTTTTCCGCCGGCTGAAATGCGGGTTGGTAGATAGAGATGTATAGAACAGTTCGCCCGCGAACTATTCGCGGCGATTTTGGCATGTCGGCGTTCGCCGCTGTGGGCGAACATATGCAATGTTCGACCCGCCCCCTATTAATTAACATTGAGCAAACTTTGACCCTCTATCTCACAGTCAGCAGACACATTTCAGCCAATCAGCAGCATACCCTCCCTAGTAGACCCTCCCACCTGTAGGGCAGCATCCATTTTACGTTTGAATAAAGAATGATGAGCGCAAACTAAAAATCTAAAAGTGAATATAAAGACAGTCCATAGGGGGCTGATAGCAATCAATAAAGATATGCAGTGAATTCAAAATTGGTGAAATAACCCAAAACTGATAATAAATCCAAAAATAAAAGTCCAAATATATAAATCAAAGTTTGGATAAATCAATCTGGTGTGCCAGTGATAAACAAAACTTCTGCACTTCGGGCATCAATGTGGACAATCTTGATAACTCTTTGCTTAGCCTGGGCTCACAGAGCGCTTACCTCCAGACACTAGGTCATGCGTATCAACGAAATCCTCCCAAAACTGGAACAAAATCCAAACAGTGGGTAACTCGTGTTGCACGGAATCTTCCCAGTGCTGAGATAGAGTCGAGGGGCGTTCTCTGTATCCAATACCAGTATCGGTCCAGGCACAGCGAAGTCGACTCCACAGGATAGCCACAAGGTGTATCAAGAGCAAATGTAGAAATAAAAAGCTCTCATGGTGAAGTATGCAAGCACTTAAAATTTAATAAAGGTAAAAATGTGCTTACATTGAAAAAACGAATAAAACGCCAAACAGCGGCACTTCCGGTGGACGGCCAGGGTGTCACGTCACTTCCGGTCACGTCTAACCTTATGCATTACGTCACGACACGTGACTTCATCAGAGGTTACTGAGTGACTAATGGATACTGCCTTATATTGATACAAACAGGAAATGGTCCAGCAGCCATTTTAGATTACAAAATGGCATTTGAACACAGCTAGGCTGCGGCCATTTTGAAGAAGGGCAAAGATAAGGGAAAAAAATACTTATTTATTTGAACTGGTGACGTAACAGAAATACGGACCAGAACATGTCACGCTAAAAACAACGGACATATTGAATATGAACAACTCAAAATGCCAAAAAAAAATATATTATATTAAATTAAATGTAAAACCCACATTAAAACTTGTCAAAATAAAATATGTATATAAATGACAAGATAACAGACTAAGGACTCCTATATTGGATAGATAAACGTTTCATAACAATTAGCTAGTGGGGTCCTAAACATTATTTAATTATTAATTGATGGTAGTCTGTAAATTTTAATAACCTTTCAAGATAAATTTAAAATATTAGAATGTAAAATACATAAAATCTTGGATTGTGAATGAGGTACTGGACTAGACTGGAGTGAGTGATACCCCTTGCGTTTACAAGTGAATACCCCTCCAATGAATAGATCACATCATTGCATTCTAAACCAGAAATCTAAAACAACTAAAAATTGCTTAAAAAACAGTTGACATCGAACTCAACATTTAACCCATTAGGCACTAAAGTATTTAAAGAGTGAATCCACTGAGATTCTTTCTGACTTATTGTCCTAACCAAATGGGCTCCTCTCCATGGCTTGTTAAATTTATCTATCCCCCAAAACATTAGTTGTTTAGGATCTTTATTATGTTTCTCCGCAAAATGCCTACTAACGTTGTGCTTCGGGAAGCCATTTTCTATATTAACAACATGCTCCTTTATTCGAACCATTAATGCTCTCTTCGTTCTTCCTACATATTGCAAGTTGCAGGAGCACTGGAGAACATATACCAACTGGCAACTAATGAAGTCATTAATAGTATGACATTCATTTGTATGGGTGGAGATGAACTCAGTCCTTTTCTTTTGAGGACCTTTAGAATGTTTACAGGCATAACAATATTTACAGGGAACAAAGCCCTTCGTATTAAAGAACGTATAACCA
Source organism: Rana temporaria (assembly GCF_905171775.1). Classification (NCBI taxonomy): domain Eukaryota; kingdom Metazoa; phylum Chordata; class Amphibia; order Anura; family Ranidae; genus Rana; species Rana temporaria. The sequence continues at coordinate 91,192,844 of NC_053499.1, read as the reverse complement.
CTCTTAGGTGGGGGGTCAACCACATTTTTCACCAAAATGTATTTTATGGTTGGGGCTCTTTTATACACAATATTAGGTTTTTCTGGCAATATGGATTTTAAATGCCTGTCTTCTTTCAAAACATGCCATTGTCTTTTGATCAATTTTTCCACATCTTTATGCTGAATATTGTAATCCAAAATAATGGCAGGGGCCATCATATCCCGCTGTTTCTTAATATTTCCCTGTAGCATCGTATTTCGATCTAGACCCGCAACTGATTGAATTTGTTCATCAATAAAGTTATCTGAGTATCCTTTGTTTTTAAATCTTGCACCTATGAACTCTGCCTGAGTCAAAAAATCCGTATTGTTTGTGCAATTCCGTTTAATACGAACCAGCTGTCCCTTAGGAATATTTAGCAACCATGATTTATGATGACAGCTAATCAGTGACAAATAACTATTAGAATCAACACTTTTAAAGTGTGTGTTTGGTAATCAATTTGTTGGTTGATATAGTAATATCTAGATCCAAAAAATTAACTGATTTGTCACTAATATTGAACACCAAATTAATGTTTTGATCATTAATATTTAATTCTGCACAGAAATTCTCAAATGTTTCCTTGGTACCTTTCCACACCATGAGCACATCATCGATGTATCTTTTGTAGAATACTAATTGAGTGGGGGTATTGGAATAAATAACACTCTCCTCCCACTGTGCCATGAAGGCATTAGCCACCGAGGGTGCAAATTTTGCGCCCATGGCGATGCCGGTTCTTTGGTTATAGTACGATTGATTGTACCAGAAATAATTAGATTTCAGACAGAATTCCAAGCATTTAATGAGAAATTTCCGTTGCTTGCAAATGAGCATAGTATAATTTCTCAAAAGCCACTTCGTAGCACTACAAGCTTGGTGATGTTTTACTATTGTATATAAAGAGGATACATCTGCCGTGGCAATCCAGGTGTGTCCCTCCACAACAGGTACCTCTTCTAATAGCTGCAAAACATGTTTAGTGTCTCTTAGATATGCTTTGGTTTGCTGAATAGCTGGTTGCAAAAATTGGTCAAGGTATTGACCCATCCTGGCTGTGAGGGAGTCAATACCATTGACGATGGGTCTGCCTGGTGGGTTGACCTTATCTTTATGTATTTTCGGAATGATGTATATTATCGGTATTCTACAAACTTCCGGTAATAAAAATACGGATTCTTTTTTATTGAGGATATCACCTTTCACTCCCAAATGAATAAGTTGTTTCAATTGCTCCTTGTATTTGGAGGTGGGATTTCCTAATAATTTGGTGTAGGTCTCAGTATCTTCCAGTTGTCTCAGGAGTTCTGTATTATATTGTTCTTTGGATAGAACCACAACTCCTCCTCCCTTATCGGCAGGTCTAATTACAATGTCTTTGCGTTTTTTCAGGGACTGCATTCCCTTTTTGAGATGTATGGGATCACTCGCTTTTTTCAGTTTTAGTCCATCAAGGTCCTGAAGGACTAATTTTTTGAAAACTTCAATATTTGGATTATTGCTGACCTGTGGATTAAACACAGAATTATTGCGGAGTGTACTATGTTGAATGGGATTTGTGGATGTCAATGTGGAGGATCCATGTTTGATTGGATTACCTAAAAAATATTTTTTAATGTTCATTTTCCTGATATATTTTTGTATGCCTATAAAAGTTTCGAATTTATTAAGGTTCTTCACTGGTGCATGTTTAAGACCGCCCTCTAATACCAAAATTTCTTCTGCGGTCAGCTCCTTGCCACTTAGGTTGAAGACCCCCTCCCCCCTTCCACTCTTTCTTTTTGGATCTCTTTTCTCCTCTACATCCCCGTTTTCTTTGGGAATTCGGGTTTCCTTTACGTTGTGAGGCTTTCTTGGGGATCTCTGATATTCCTTTGTTCTTCTTGGATCAATCTTCAAGAAGAACAAAGGAATATCAGAGATGTGGAAAGGTACCAAGGAAACATTTGAGAATTTCTGTGCAGAATTAAATATTAATGATCAAAACATTAATTTGGTGTTCAATATTAGTGACAAATCAGTTAATTTTTTGGATCTAGATATTACTATATCAACCAACAAATTGATTACCAAAACACACTTTAAAAGTGTTGATTCTAATAGTTATTTGTCACTGAATAGCTGTCATCATAAATCATGGTTGCTAAATATTCCTAAGGGACAGCTGGTTTGTATTAAACGGAATTGCACAAACAATACGGATTTTTTGACTCAGGCAGAGTTCATAGGTGCAAGATTTAAAAACAAAGGATACTCAGATAACTTTATTGATGAACAAATTCAATCAGTTGCGGGTCTAGATCGAAATACGATGCTACAGGGAAATATTAAGAAACAGCGGGATATGATGGCCCCTGCCATTATTTTGGATTACAATATTCAGCATAAAGATGTGGAAAAATTGATCAAAAGACATTGGCATGTTTTGAAAGAAGACAGGCATTTAAAATCCATATTGCCAGAAAAACCTAATATTGTGTATAAAAGAGCCCCAACCATAAAAGACATTTTGGTGAAAAATGTGGTTGACCCACCTAAGAGTGGTTATACGTTCTTTTTTTTTTTAAATCAAAAAAGGTGTTTATTGAGCAAAACAGCAACATACAGGGCATGTAGAAGGCGTACAGTCATAGTATACAACAAGTGTTCACGAACAAAGTACAAGCTTAGGTATCTCGATTATAGGTGACAGAGGGTACAGTAATATTTATGTCTAGTCTCCCCTCGATGCCGGCCCAGTATAGTAGGGTAAGTAATCCTCCAGCCCGCGCCCCTCCCCTTCCCCTCCCATGAGTTCAGTGCTTTCCTGGTCATGTTATCCCTCCCGGGAGCAGGTCGCAGATGAATTTAGCCATTTTCCCCAGATTTTTTCGTACTTGGCCGCGCAGCCCCTGTGCGAGTTTACCAATTTTTTATAGGGCAGCGTGCTGTTGACCTCTGTCAGCCAATGGGACAACTCTGGGGGTTCCGACCTCATCCAGACCCGTGCTATTACTTTTCGGGCTATAAAAAGTGTCTCGTGCAGAAAAATCTTAAGATATTTATTGATTTCAGTGTCTGGAAAAATGCCCAAAAGGCATATATTGGGCTGTAGCGTAATGGGGGATCCCATATTGTCATGGAGAAATTTCACGACCTGCTCCCAGAAGGTCTGGACCCTAGCGCACTGCCACAGTAAGTGAAAAAAGGTGCCCGGTTCACGACTGCACATTGGGCATACGGCGGAGCAGTCTCTCTTATACTTAGAAATCCTAAGGGGTGTAAGGTAGGCCCTGTTTATGATGAAGGTTTGCGTAAGGCGGTCTGACAGTTTTGGGGATACCAGCTTGCATGCGTCTAGAGCATCACTCCACTCATCGTCCTCCATTGGGCCCACCTCCCCCTCCCATCTGGGCTTCAGGGCGTAAGCCGACACCGTCGCCCTCGGGAGCGTGATCATGGTGTGGAATTGGGTGATCAGCTTTTTGGGGTCTGGATACTTGACAGCGGCCATAAGGGGGTTATCGGCCAGGGCTAGATCGTCCTGAGGGAATTGAGCTCTAAAGGCATGCCGCAGTTGGGCGTAACGGAATAACATGTGATCTGGCAGATTATACTCAGTTTGTAACACCGGGAAGGGTTTCAGTTTTCCGCTCCTGGTGACATGGGACAAGTAATAAATTCCCCTAGCGCTCCATACCTCAGTATCTTCAATGCGCCCCAACTCCGGTAGTGCGGGGTTGTGCCACAGGGAAGTGTATCCATGCAGGGGCGATATATTTAGTCTGTCTGACACTATATTCCACACCCTCCGGTAATGGTACAACAGGGAGTATCGTCCCTCATGTATCTTTGACCCCCCGCAATAGCCACCAGGGGATCGCCTATCGATTGAGTCCACGCCGGGCAGAGCAGGCGAAGGAACCTAGTCCTGTCGACTTTGTCCACGTGGAAGAGTTGTGACAGTTGGGCAGCCAAATAATATGCATTGAGGTCGGGCAGCGCCAGCCCGGCCAAGTCAGTCAGGTTTTTCAGTCTGTGCCAGGGGAGTTTGTGCCTCGCGGTGCCCCACACAAACGGCCTTAGGATAGTTTCCATAAGCCTGAAGCACCGGAGCACCAGGTACACCGGTGAATGCCACACCATGTAGAGAATCTTGGGCAACAGGACCATCTTTATTAAATTTACGCGGCCTGAGACTCCAAGCGGGAGTCTAGTCCAAGCTTGTGTTCTGGACTTTAGCATTTCGTACAATGGCGTGACATTCAGCGTAATGTAGTCTGCCGGATCCCTGGTTGTTCGAATCCCAAGATACTTAATGTCAGCCACCCTCTGTAAGGGGAGAGTGGCCCTGTCCCTGGTCACCGGGTAGCTATCTAGTGGAAGTATTTGGGATTTGTCCCAGTTGATCCTGAGTCCCGAGAAGGCGCCGAAACGCTCTATCAGGGTCAGGGCCAGTGAGAGGGAGTCCGTGTAGTCATCTAGATATAGAAGTGTATCGTCCGCGTATGTACTTATCCTCTCTTCCACCCCACATCTCTGTAGGCCCGTTATGTCTGGGTGTGAGCGTATGGCGATTGCCAGTGGTTCTGCCGCCAGGGCATACAGCAGCGGCGACAGGGGGCAGCCCTGCCTCGTGCCACGCCGCAGGGGGAACTGGTCCGAGGGCCATCCATTGGCCAGTACTCTTGCCACCGGGGCCTGGTAAAGGAGCTTCACCCAGTGGATGAATTTGGGGCCTAACCCGAATTTAGCAAGGCACGTCCATAAGTACCTCCACTCCACCGAGTCGAACGCTTTGGCGGTGTCCAATGCGACAATAATTCTAGCCCCCGGGTTGTCGTGTCTGGCCTGTAGGTTGATGAACAGCCTCCTCAGGTTAAAGGAGGTGTTCCGGCCGGGCATGAAGCCTGCTTGGTCAGCGTGCACGAGGGAAAGGATCACGGTGTTGAGGCGAGCTGAGAGCACCTTGGCCAGAATTTATATCTACCTGTAATAGAGAGATGGGGCGATATGACTCTGGTAAGTGTGGGTCCTTGCCTGGTTTGGGGATTAATACTATGGTGGCTTCTCTCATCGAGGGCGGGAGTTCGGAGTTGTCAAAAATTGATTTGTATAGGGCAAGGAGTCTAGGGACCAGCGTTCCTGCGTAGGTGGAATAAAACTCGGCTGGCAAGCCATCCGACCCCGGGGCTTTGGATTTCGGGAGGCCAGCAACTGCAGCGGATATTTCCTCTGCCGTCAGTGGTTCCTCTAGCGTTCGGGCCTGTTGCGTAGTCAGTCGTGGGATCTGCAGGCCGGCGAGGAAGTCTTCCGACAGTGAGTCGGTGTCTGGGGCCATCGTGTCATACAAGGTAGAGAAAAAGTCGTGGAACATACTAGCTACTCGCTCCGGTTCGGTTATTAAATCCCCAGCTGGAGAGTGCAGGGAGATCACCACTGGGGGTCTCTCCTCACAGTGTACCAAGTAGGCTAGTAATTTCCCTGCTCTCTCCCCGTGTTCAAACGTCCGCTGTCTGAGAAAGAAAAGCTTGCGCTTCGATTTCTCGTAATGCAGCTGGTCAGCCGCCCTAGTGCAGAGCTGTAGCTCAGCAGCCAGGTCAGCGGTCGGGTTAGCAGTGTATTCTCTCTCTTTGGCTGCAACTAGTTCCGTGGCCCTATCCAGTGTCTCTGCAGAGGCGGTTTTAAGGGAATTAATGCGGGACGAGAGTTTCATGCGGGCATGGAGTTTAAAGGCCTCCCAGACTGCCCGGGGGGACGCAGACCCGGAGTTATTCGTAAAGTAGTGTTCCCACTCCGTGGCTAGGTCCGCGTCCCCCGGGAGCAGGGTCAGCCAGAACGGGTTCAACCGCCAGGAGGGCGGCGGGCGGGCCCGAGGCAGCGACATTTCTGTCCAGCATGCACAGTGGTCTGAGAGGGACCGAGGGGAGAAGCCTGACTCTCTTACTCTATGGAGAAGCGTTTTAGACACTAGGATCAGGTCTATGCGGGACATTGAGTGGTGCGAGGCCGAAAAGCATGTATACGCCCGGTCCGTGGGGTGCCCGTTTCTCCATGTATCAACTAGGTTGAAATCCGCGAGAAGTCTCGCGAATCTCGTGGGGCGCGATCCCGCGGGTCCAGCCTGGTCCCTGACCATCCTGTCTAGGGAGGGATCCAGAACTGTATTAAAATCTCCTAGCCAAATTGCCGGCGTGTCAGGGTGTAGGGCCATATAATCAAAGCCGGAAACCACTATAGTGGACTGAAACGGGGGTGGGACGTAGAATGCCATAAGAAGGACCTGATCCCCATACAGTTTAGCTTTCAGAAAGACGTACCTGCCCTGCGGGTCTATTACTGAATCCCGGAGTTCAAAGTGTGCCGTTTTGGCAATTAATATAGAGACCCCTCTAGAATGGGAGGTGTGGACCGAATGGAAGCCCCAGCCCACCCACGGTCGTCTAAGCGTTCGCTGGGCTAGACCCTCCGCATGCGTCTCAACTAGGACTACGACATCTGCCCTTTGTTTTTTGAGTATTGCAAATATTGCAGAGCGCTTGATCGAATCCCTCATCCCTCGGACATTCCAAGTTAGTAGCTTCAGTGTGGCCATGGGATATACCAGGGGTGGCTCTGAACTCCAGGATCCAGACTACTTTTAATTACACACTTCTTTACCCCGTGGCCGCCGTCACAAACATCCCCACATGCCAACAATAACACAGTGAAACTTGTCCCATGTACGTTTTGCTCAAATAAAATACATAACAAGAGGTAACCGTTAACAACCCAGTGTCTCTGTATCCCTCCCTCCCCCCACCCCGCCCTGCACATTCCCCAACCGGTGCGGGCTTGAACCCAAAACTGCCAACATGGCAAAAGCGGCACCCTTTGCATAGTAATAGAGAACATTCTAGCTGTCCAGAGTATACACAGGAAGACCACCAGCACAGTCCCGGATAGTATCCAGCCGGGCCATCCAGGATGAAACTGTGTAGTGGCGGTCCCCCATGGTTGATAATGGGCTGCCGCGAGTGGGGCGGAATTCCGCTGCGTGCACATGCACGGTCCAGGACCTGACACGCTGTCCGTTGCGTGCCTTTTATAGCATGCCTCCCTCCGCCGGGAGAGGGAAAATGATAAACAAGAAAAATCGAATGAAAAATTAATAGAGAAAAATATATGGAGAATAAAAACTAATACTAAAAAAAAGGAAAAAAAAAGGGGGGGTTAAGGAAAATGGGGTGAATAGTAAACGTGGAGATTTTCAAGTGCATCTGGTACTAGATACATCAGACCAGTGTTCAAAAGTACAGGTTTGAGAACGCGTCCCCCCTGTTCAGCCCAGTGTGCCGCTCGCTCCCTCAGGGGGGGATCCAATCATGTGGGCAGTACAGGGTCTTAGATCTCTGCGTGCTGTAAGGGTAACCTGGGCATCGCAGGGGCTCCGGGTGTCAGAGAGCAATGTCAGGATGCGGTTTGGAGCCCTCTGGAGCCCGCAGAGAGGGGAGTGGACCCCAGGCCAAAGGCAGCCATGGGGGGCAGGTTATGTTAGGACTGGGCACACACCAGGGGGGTCAACAGGGGGAAGGATAGGGGGAGATCTTCCCACACATGGGGGCGTCTGAGGGCCGCGGGATCCCCGCGGCGGTGACCAAAATAAAAAAATTAAAAAATGCTTCAGGGCCCAGGCGCCATTATCGGCAATACAACAGGGGACAGGGGGAGCTGAGTACTTATCTGCGTCTGTCCTGCTGCTCTATCCAGGCCAGCACCTCCTCCGGATGTTCGAAGAAGTAGGCTCGGTCCTCACCCTCCACGCGAAGTCGGGCCGGGAACAGCATGGCGTACTTCACGTTTGATCCGCAGGCGTCGCTTGGCCTCCATGAAGGTCTTCCTCCTGCGCTGAACTTCAGCCGAAAAGTCCAGATACGCGGCCACCATCTTGTTATCAAAGGGGATGTTGCCCCTCTCCCTGCTCAGCCGGAGGATTGCATCCCTGTCCCTGTAGTTCAGGAATTTGGCGATGAACGTGCGGGGAGGCGCCCCGGGCGGTGGCTGCCTGCCCGACATCCGATGAGCCCGCTCTACTGCAAACATGGGGGAGAAGGCCTCTCTGCCATAGGCATCTCGGAGCAACTTTTCCAGGAAATCCTGTGGGTCTCTCCCCTCCACCCCCTCAGGGAGGCCGACAAACCTCAAGTTGCACCTGCGACTTCTGTTCTCGAGGTCGTCCTGCTTCTGTAGCAGCTGGTTGATTTGCAGCTGCATGGCCTCGGAGGACTGCTGGATGGGGGGAGGGAGTCCTCCACTGTGCTCAGTCTCACCTCCGCCTCGGTCACCCTCTCTCTCAGCCTCTGCATGTCCCGACGCACCAGCGAGATGTCCACCTTTACCTCCTCGATCTTCGCCGTGAGGGTAGTTTGGCAGGTCGCCACCGCCTCCTGGCAGGAGGTAATGGCCAGCAGCACCTTGGCTATGTCCGCGCCGGTCGTGGCGTCTTCCGACCTCGTGGCACCGCCATCTTGCGCCGGGGGGGTCCTTCTCCTGACGGAGGTACTGGTCAATTTTTGGGCCAGCCGATTTGTTTGTCTTCGGTGGGGCCATTATTACCGAGGTATCCGGGGTCTGTTGGAGCGTTTTAGTGAGGAAAATCTCGGGTGGGATTGTAGGATAAGGCAGTAAGGATAAACGGCCGGCGGAGCTCTGCAGACTAGCGTCCTATCCCATGTCGCTCCAGGCCACGCCCCGGTTATACGTTCTTTAATACGAAGGGCTTTGTTACCTGTAAATATTGTTATGCCTGTAAACATTCTAAAGGTCCTCAAAAGAAAAGGATTGAGTTCATCTCCACCCATACAAATGAATGTCATACTATTAATGACTTCATTAGTTGCCATACTGAAGGGGTGGTATATGTTCTCCAGTGCTCCTGCAACTTGCAATATGTAGGAAGAACGAAGAGAGCATTAATGGTTCGAATAAAGGAGCATGTTGTTAATATAGAAAATGGCTTCCCGAAGCACAACGTTAGTAGGCATTTTGCGGAGAAACATAATAAAGATCCTAAACAACTAATGTTTTGGGGGATATATAAATTTAACAAGCCATGGAGAGGAGCCCATTTGGTTAGGACAATAAGTCAGAAAGAATCTCAGTGGATTCACTCTTTAAATACTTTAGTGCCTAATGGGTTAAATGTTGAGTTCGACGTCAACTGTTTTTTAAGCAATTTTTAGTTGTTTTAGATTTCTGGTTTAGAATGCAATGATGTGATCTATTCATTGGAGGGGTATTCACTTGTAAACGCAAGGGGTATCACTCACTCCAGTCTAGTCCAGTACCTCATTCACAATCCAAGATTTTATGTATTTTACATTCTAATATTTTAAATTTTATCTTGAAAGGTTATTAAAATTTACAGACTACCATCAATTAATAATTAAATAATGTTTAGGACCCCACTAGCTAATTGTTATGAAACGTTTATCTATCCAATATAGGAGTCCTTAGTCTGTTATCTTGTCATTTATATACATATTTTATTTTGACAAGTTTTAATGTGGGTTTTACATTTAATTTAATATAATATATTTTTTTTTGGCATTTTGAGTTGTTCATATTCAATATGTCCGTTGTTTTTAGCGTGACATGTTCTGGTCCGTATTTCTGTTACGTCACCAGTTCAAATAAATAAGTATTTTTTTCCCTTATCTTTGCCCTTCTTCAAAATGGCCGCAGCCTAGCTGTGTTCAAATGCCATTTTGTAATCTAAAATGGCTGCTGGACCATTTCCTGTTTGTATCAATATAAGGCAGTATCCATTAGTCACTCAGTAACCTCTGATGAAGTCACGTGTCGTGACGTAATGCATAAGGTTAGACGTGACCGGAAGTGACGTGACACCCTGGCCGTCCACCGGAAGTGCCGCTGTTTGGCGTTTTATTCGTTTTTTCAATGTAAGCACATTTTTACCTTTATTAAATTTTAAGTGCTTGCATACTTCACCATGAGAGCTTTTTATTTCTACATTTGCTCTTGATACACCTTGTGGCTATCCTGTGGAGTCGACTTCACTGCGCCTGGACCGATACTGGTATTGGATACAGAGAACGCCCCTCGACTCTATCTCAGCACTGGGAAGATTCCGTGCGACACGAGTTACCCACTGTTTGGATTTTGTTCCAGTTTTGGGAGGATTTCGTTGATACGCATGACCTAGTGTCTGGAGGTAAGCGCTCTGTGAGCCCAGGCTAAGCAAAGAGTTATCAAGATTGTCCACATTGATGCCCGAAGTGCAGAAGTTTTGTTTATCACTGGCACACCAGATTGATTTATCCAAACTTTGATTTATATATTTGGACTTTTATTTTTGGATTTATTATCAGTTTTGGGTTATTTCACCAATTTTGAATTCACTGCATATCTTTATTGATTGCTATCAGTCCCCTATGGACTGTCTTTATATTCACTTTTAGATTTTTAATTTGCGCTCATCATTCTTTATTCAGACCTTTATTTGTTGTTAGCACATTTTAGATTTGAGCAGCATTTTGTTTTTCACTGGTCACTTTAATTTTCACTGTTGGCCAGCGCTTTAGTCACCCACTTGTTTAATCCATTTTACATTCATTCTGCAGCTGTTTCTGCTGCCGATTTCATAGGGAAAGTCTTAGGCCCCGTACACACGATAGAATCCATCCGCAGATAAATCCCAGCAAATGGGTTTCTGCGGATAGATCCTATGGTGTGTACACGCCAGCGGATCTGTTTCCGCGGAGAAATCTCCTCTGGGATGGATTCCAGCAGATCGAATATTTGTTGTGCTGCACAACATATCCATCTGCTGGAATCCATTCCAACGGATGGATCCGCTCGTCTGTACAGACTTACCGGATCCATTCGTCCAAAGGGATTCCCCGCACGCGTCGTAATGATTTGACGCATGCGTGGAATTCCTTATATGACAGCGTCGCGCCCGTCGCCGCGTCATAATCGCGGCGACGGCGCGACACGTCATCGGCAGAGGATTTCCGCGCGGATTTCAATGGGATGGTGTGTACACTCCATCCCATCGAAATCAGCGGATATCTTTGAGAGGATTTATCCGTGGAAACGGTCCGCTGGACCGTATCTGCGGATAAATCCTCTCGTGTGTATGGGGCCTTAGGGCTCCAGAACTCCAGTCCTGAAAGATTAATCTGATCTCTGCTGTTAGGGCTAATGAATCAGCAATCATTTTTTTTCTCTGTAATCAGTGCTGCATGGTTTACAGAGAGAGACAGAGACAGAGACAGAGACAGAGAGAGAGAGAGAGAGAGACTGTAATTGCTTGTAGTTGGATAGATAGAGCAGCAGGTTAGTCAGTTAATCTTACAGTGTGTAGAGAATATATATACATCTCAAAAGTTGTACATATATTTATATACTGTATAGTTTAGTTAGATTAGAGGTGTGGGGTGCTGTGCTATGTAAAGGGGTACAGTGTTGCAAGCTGCTGTGTAATATACAGGGATCCAGTGGTGCAGAGTGCTGTGTAATATACAGGGATCCAGTGGTGCAGAGTGCTGTGTAATATAAAGGGATCCACTGTTGCAGGGTGCTATGTAATGTGGCCGAGAGCTGTGGGGTGCTGTGCTATGTAAAGGGGTACAGTGTTGCAAGCTGCTCTGTATTCCAGTACTCCAGTCCTGAAATAATCATCTGATCTCTGCTGTTATAACAGCACCCCCAAACAGCCCTTGTTAGGGGTAATGAATCAGCAATCATTTTTTTTAACTGCAATAGAGAATAGCAGTTAGTTGTCTGCGAGTGTTTTTTTGTCAGGCCTACAGCGTCTACTCTGCCAGCCTCTGCCAGTGTCACCAGTGCCACTCAGATCTGGTGGCACAGTACATTACATGTGGAAATAAACCACAATTTTAACTGCAATAGAGAATAGCAGTTAGTTTTCTGCAAGTGTTTTTGTCAGGCCTATAGCGTCTACTCTGCCAGCCTCTGCCAGTGTCACCAGTGCCACTAAGATCTGGTGGCACAGTACATTACATCTCGACCCTAACTGTAACCCTAACTGTAACCCTAACCCTAACTAACCCTAACCCTAACTCTAACCCTAGCCCTATCTGTAACCCTAACTCTAACCCTAACCCTAACTGTAACCCTAATCCTTACACTGCCTGATAGATACAACATCATACGTGATGTTTTAAAGCACGTTATTCCAAACAATTTAGGGATGTTAGGTGATTTATGCCCTTTATGGATTAAAAATGGACTCTGCGACAACTACGTAATTTTCCATGGGAGTTTTGCCATGGATCCCCCTCCGGCATGCCACAGTCCAGGTGTTAGTCCCCTTGAAACAACTTTTCCATCACTTTTGTGGCCAGAAAGAGTCCCTGTGTGTTTAAAAATTTGCCTGTACATTGAAGTCTATGGCGGTTCGCGGACATTTGCGGAAGTTCGCGATTCGTGAACGGGAAAATGTAGGTTTGCGACATCACTATTGGTAGACACTGACCGGGCTAGGACAAACTTCTTTGCATGTCCTATCCCTCCACAGTTGAAACAGACAGTGAACCTCCTTGGTTTATTTTGCAAATTGTAAGACCCATAGGTGGGTTTTTCAGCCTTATCTCTCCTAGGTTGGCACTGGGAAAACCCCGCTTGGCCGGTCAGAGCGGCTACTATCTCCGTCAACTGAGACACTTGGGTCTTTAAAAGTTCAACTTGGGGGTTGTTGTCCTCATTGGCCACAACACGTACTTGTGCAGGAGTTTCTGTGGCTTGGTATTTCTTTTGATCTAGGAGGTCCTCTTCCTGCCGAATGATCCTGATCAGATCAGGATATTTCAACACTCCATTTTCTTTCTGAGTTCGCAAATGAAAGACAATGGGATCCATGGGTTGGGCTTACCACTTGTTGGAAGCATGTTTTTTATCCACATCCTTTGGCTCTATCCCTTTCTTTAACAGCATCTGGTGCAGGATCTTGTCCAGGCGGCTGACAAATTCAGAGAGTTTTTCACCCTTCTTTTGAAAGCAGTGTTCCAGTTGGCAACGGAGCTCACTAATGTCTTCAATCCTCCAGAACACATTCTGGAGGACGCCCAGATAGTCTTGGGCGGTGCAATCACCTTTACTTAGTTTGAAGTTACGTATGGCCTCTAGGGCTGGTCCTCTGAGGCTTTCCATGATCCTCTGTTTCTTACTCTTCTCTGGGATTGCCCACTCTTCCAAAGCTTGGGTGGCCTGATCCATCCATTCTTCAAAACCATCCTCTGAGGCCCCGTACTCACGACCAAACATGTCTGCGGAAACTGGTCCGCAGACCAGTTTCAGCAGACATGTTTGGCCGTGTGTAGGCCCGAGCGGACCATTTTCGGGCGGATCGGACAGGTTTCCAGCGGACAACTGTTTCCTGGACTTGCTTTAAAACAGTCCGCTGGAAACCTGTCCCCCCGACATGTACGGTCGTCTGTACAGACCTACCGTACATGTCCGGCCGCCCGCCATCCCTCGCATGCGTCGAATGCATTTTAAAGGCAGGCCGCCCATGTCGCCACGTCATTGTCGCGGCGACACCGCGTCATCGACGCGGCGACACCGCGGACACGCCCCGCGTATTGTTTACGCGCGGACCTCTGTTCGATGGTGTGTACAGCCATCGAACAGAAGTCCCCGGGCAGACATGTCCGATGAAAACGGTCTGCGGACCGGTTTCATCGGACATTTCTGCTCGTGAGTACTCGGCCTGAGGATGGCACAGGGTGTCTCCCAGGGAAAGCTCAAAGTTTTCTGTATCCTGAAATCAAACAGTCTGTAGAATCCTTCTTGCACTGGACTACCATCTCTTCCAAAACAGCACACAACCCTGGGTTGAGGTCTTTAAGTGGTGCTTTGGCTGATCTTTTTACGTTTTTTCCCGAGGCCCCACTGGGTGCCAGAGTACTGGGAGAAGTAGAAGAGGCTGCGCTAGAGGAGAAAGGAACAGCTGACTCTTGCTCAGGCAGCACCAGGAAAAGTTCTTTGCCATTTGTGATCTTCACACTAGAGACTTTTAAGAAGTCTGGAACTCTGTCTCGCCATTCACATAGGGCATGGGTGTGTGGGTTGGTTGTATCCACCTTCGAGTTCATCACCCAGAACTTCTGGCCTTGGGACAAAGTTTCTAAAACTAAAAAATGTTTGCTTTTCATCCCAAACTTCTCCCCGCACTTCAAATCACTAAGCCTTTCTCTATAGGGACACCTTCGTCTTTGCACCACTTGGCGGCAGCGGCTGCATCCATGGCTGATCTTGGCAAATCCCAGACGAGCCCCCACGTGTAGCGCTACCCCCGAAGGAGCCGCTGATTTGTTATTGGGATCTACTCTCTTGGTCTGGCTCACCCCTATTTAACCAGCTCGAACCCTCCCTTGACACATTAAAAGTCTGGTGGGTACGGTATTGCGACCTCTGTTGGACTGGAGGTCGCAATAGCAGGCACACCATATACAGTGATAATAAAACCGTAGTATTACCTGTTAAAAAATAAGTTTACTTTATGTGAACTCGAAGAAGCACAAATGGGTTTAGGTCACAGATAAACAACTGTTAGACAATACCTCACTATGATTCCGCAAGGGCCCTTGCAGGAATCGGCAATTAATATCAGTGATAAGAATTTAAACCAAAGAATAATACCATTCACTTTAAGCTAAGGTAGGAAGTCTATGCTCGTGAGCTCCCTCTAACAAGCAGTTCTGCAGAACGGTTAATGTCCACATTGCGGCCGGTCGGTGCACATTAAATTTGTAATCCACAAGTGGCGATCAATGAAAGGAATTAAACAACAAAGTATCTGGAACAGTAAACGTTGGTGAGCTGATCGCCCGTCAGCGTCAGTCACTTCTTTGAACACTCAAACAGTTAACTGAGCCTCCGAGTTACAGCCCGAGGCTGAATGTATGTTTGCGGCCTGTGGGGTGGCGCTAGGGTGTCTGTCTAAGTGGAAGTCAAAACTTGAGCATGTGCTCTCTCACCCGACAGGACGATCCGCCTGAATTCTCCTCAGAAGGGCGCGTTGGTAAAACACTGCCCCACAGCACAAGGGTTCCGGTCGAGGATGCTCCACTGTTTCAGTTGTCAGCTGGGCTGTCTCTTAGAACACGGGCTGGATACTGGAGTCTTGCTTCCTTCTGGATGGCTGGTCTCTTGG
The DNA here is from genome assembly GCF_905171775.1 of Rana temporaria. Taxonomy (NCBI): domain Eukaryota; kingdom Metazoa; phylum Chordata; class Amphibia; order Anura; family Ranidae; genus Rana; species Rana temporaria. The sequence continues at coordinate 91,177,660 of NC_053499.1, read as the reverse complement.
TGAATTTAGGCCCAGGCTTGTGGCCTAACAGCACGGCTGGGCTGTGTCAGCAGCTCTGCAGTGGAGAAGATGCAGGTCCCAAGAGGCCGAAATGAGCCGCGCCCTTCCTTTAAGTAACCTCCCCCATAAGTCTGGGCGGAGGTGTCACATGTTCCAACGCTGCAGGGCATTGTGGGATGTGTAGTCTGTTTCTCCTAAGAGTCAATGGAGTCCATATCTCCCGCTACTTGCAATCCCACAATTCATAACTCCTTAAAGGTAACTTGCATATTTACAAGCATGAATGAAAGTCCAGCAAGGAAAGCCTGTCATTAGATTCTGACAGGATGACCCCGCTACACATACATGTACAAAATACTCAAAACCGTTTCAGAATGTCTTCAAAAGAAGTTGACCATACACTGGATGTAAAAGGTGAGATACCTTCAATGGATAAACCATCCTGCAGTATAAATTCCACCCTACAATGTAGTACAATTATACATGTCATCAAGTATATATCACATGATACATTATACATAAAAAGAAAAAAATTGTTAAGCACAGAATTCATCATAATATGTATGTTACGTAAATGGTATTTATGTAGACTGAATGAAATAAAAACAACAAAGTTTTTTAGAAATAAAAAAAAGTGTCCCATAAAAAAAACAAAAAAAAACACAACAATGTGACCTTTTGAGCATACCTGGAGAACTATTTCCAGAGAAATGAAAAGAGGGGAAAAAAAAACATATTTAAACAGATGAATTCTGTGCAGCAGGACCTCTGCATAGATATCTGTCCTAATAGTCAATGACACTGACTGAATAATAGTCTAATTATAAACAAAGACCTATTGTTGGACATATCTAGACTACGAATTACAGCGGGAGACAAAAAATGTCTAATCTAAATGAATAAGAATAATGTACTCGTCGGAGAATGAGTGTCAGTCTGGGGATGTGGATTGGAAGGAGATCATTGTGTGATGTGTGGGTGGGGAGTTTGATTGTTCATGTGCCTTGAAAACTGTATAAAATCTCAGAGTGAACCATTAAAGTTGTCCTACTTGACCCTTCAAAACGTAGCACGTCTCGTTCTTGAAAGGGCATTCTATGGGACTATTATTCTTCTCTTTTTACAGCTGCACCTGACTCTCTCTCTCTCTCTCTGGATCTTGTGGATGGGATTATACCGGCTTCACTCGCATACAACAACTTGCCAGGGAAAAGGACGTCTCCAACGGCTGATACCCCCTCACTAATGGGGTAGCCGTTACATTGGTTGGCAGCGGTGGGATGGTCCTTTTATCCAAAGAGCAAGTTCTGAATGGAGTCTCGGTACGCCAGGCTGAAAAGACCCACACTAAAAGATTTATTGGAGAGTTGTGGTAGGAGTGCCAGTAACAGACCACAGAGGGAGCTGATAGCTGACCTGCTGGAGCTGGACGAAATGGATGGATCCATGGAAGGAACTGAGCCCCTTGCACCTGTCAGTGAGGAAGATGTAATTACTGGTATTGTACAGCGGAGATTATCCTTGTATCCAGAAATGTCCGTGGAACTAATAAACCAGCTGTTCCGGGAAGCAAGGGAGGAGATACAAACTAAGAGGGGACAAGAACTGGAACTGGTAAGAGCTAGACAGCCCATTACACAGGCAGTTCCTACCCCCCCACCTGCTGCTACAGGAAAGAAAATACTGTTCGCTGCATTTAAAGCTTTTGTAGAAACCGAGGAGGAAATAGATGGATATTTGGCTGATTTTGAGAGGCAGTGCTCACTACACCAGGTACCACCAGACCAATGGGTCACTATTTTGTCTGGGAAATTGTCGGGCAAAGCCAATGAAGCCTTTCGGGCTCTCACTCCAGAAGATATTTTACAATATCAGCAAGTTAAAAAGGCGCTGCTAACCCGATATGCCGTAACTCCAGAAGCATACTGCCGTCGCTTCCGGGAGTCCAAGAAGAAGGATGTGGACTCCCACATGGAATGGGCCAACCGGTTACAAAGGGTGGCATCCCTTTGGATCCAAGGGTGCAAAGCCAACACCGGGGAGGAAGTATTGCAGCTGTTCCTAATGGAACATTTCTTCCAAGACCTGGCCGCAGACATACAAGACTGGATACGAGATCGCCGTCCCGCTAACTTAAACGAGGCGGCTCGGCTAGCAGATGAGTACGTGGAAACAAGGAAAGTAAGCCAGGGTACTAGACGGCTGGCTCATAAGGTAGAACTGCATACTCCAACCATCACCCCACGCCCAGAGTTTCGGGCTCCAGTCCCACCAGGACCACCACGTCCTCAGGGGCCTAACAACTACCCCCGGGATTCGTCTAGGGTGACGTGCCATCACTGCAGCAACATGGGACATATTGCTCATTATTGCCCTTTGAGAGCTACAAATAACAACTGGAGACGCACAACACCCAACACAGAGGTCACTCCATCACGTCCCTCTGCGGCCCACTGCCTAGAGACCGAGGTGGGCCCTGAGGAATGTCTGGGAATTTTGTATGAGGCAGACCCAATACAAGCTGCCTCTCCAGATAACCGTCAGCATCACCGTCAGGAGGTACGGGTGAATGGACAAGTAGCACAAGTCTAAGAGATACCGGGACTACTATCACTTTGATTCAAAAACATCTGGTAAAGCCAGAGAACGTGTCCACTCGCACAGTTGCCGTCCGGGTCGCAGGGGGTGCTGTATTTCGCGTACCCACCGCCCGGGTGCACTTAGACTGGGGAGCCGGGTCAGGAAAGACCACAGTTGGTATCATGGACAACCTACCTGCCGAGGTTGTGCTGGGCAACGGCATTGGCCCTCTGACTTCGGCTTATTTACCTTCACCTGCTGCTGCTTGTCCCGTGACCACCCCGCGTTGCTGGAACCCAACTCGCTTGCTGCTGAGACCCGGGTAAGACTACCTTCCCCGACATGTACTGTAGATCGGCACAATATCACAGTCTAAAATGGGAATGTGACAAGTGGCCAGTGAGAAAGCAGAGATGCAACGACACTATGTCATGTATTATGAGATGTCCCGTGGCTTGAACATTGAAATGCACAAACAGGCGGAATTGTCAAAAGATTAAATGGGATTTGCATCTAGGTGGTGCCTTATCTGTCCCAAGAGCATCAGCAACAGGTTTTGGGAGCCATTGAGAGAGCAAAGCAAGTGACTGTTCCAGAACTGAATTCCATTTTTCACCTTCACCATCAGCTACCGACCTGGTAAGCCAGATGGCAATGCTGATGGTTTATCCAGGCAAACGGAACTTTTACCCTAACAGCAGACCGGACATCCCCAAGTTGACCCGAAAAGGATCAATCCGGGTCTGCCGGAGTGTTCCACAAAAGGGGAGCAGTGTAACGGAACTATGTATTCTGCCTGTACATCTATAATAATTAATGTTTGCAGGATGTCTTGAGATATCACAAGTTGTTGGCTATTCAATGTGGGGACACATTCTTTTGAAAGGTGTTAATTGCATCTACTCCTAGACAGTTCATTGTCCCTTGTGTAAAGGTGTTAATCCAGGTCTGCTCCCAGACCTCTAATTATGTATGCTAAATACTGTTTATGTGTGGAATGTACTTGTCGGAGACAGAGCGTCTGTCTGGGGATGTGGATTGGAAGGAGATCATTGTGTGATGTGTGGGTGGGGAGTTTGATTGTTCATGTGCCTTGAAAACTGTATAAAATCTCAGAGTGAACCATTAAAGTTGTCCTACTTGACCCTTCAAAACATAGCCCCGTCTCGTTCTTGAAAGGGAATTCTATGGGACTATTATTCTGCTCTTTTTACAGCTGCACCTGACTCTCTCTCTCTCTCTCTCTCTCTCTCTCTCTCTCTCTCTCTCTCTCTCTCTCTCTCTCTCTGGATCTCGTGGATGGGATTATACCGGCTTCACTCGCATACAACAACTTGCCAGGGAAAAGGACATCTCCAACGGCTGATACCCCTCACTAATGGGGTAGCCGTTACAAAAGGGTTCTTGTGATAGAAGGTCTAAAACTAATTGAAGGTCCCATGGTGGGACATACGATCTTTTCACAGGACGAATTCTCGTGCATGCTTTTAGAAATTGACAGATCAGACACTGCGATGCCCATCTTACTCCCGACAGTGCCGATAGGGCTGAGACCTGTACTCTCAGTGTACTGACACTGAAACCTTTGTCTAAAGGAAACTTAGAACTTGTGGTTTTGAAGGTGTTCTGGGGTTAAACTGTTGTGTCTCTGCAAAAGATTTGAATACTTCCCATATTCTTGAATAGGTTTGGTTAGTGGTGGATGCTCTTGCCTTCAATAGTGTTTTCACCACCTCTGTGGTAAACCCTGCTTCTGTTAGCCTTCTCCCTTCAGCCTCCAGGCAGCTAAGTGTAGGGCTCCCGGGTCTGTATGCATTACCTGACCCTGTTGTAATAGGTCCAGAATATTCGGGAGAGGTATGGGTGGGTCCACTACCAATGACTGCAGCAGTGGGAACCATGGTCTGCGTGACCACATTGGGATTATTGCTATGACTGTCCCTGAATGTGTTCTTACTCTGTTGAGTAATCTGAAGATTATGGGGATCGGAGGAAATACATATGCTAGCTTGCAGATCCATCTGACGTTGAGAGCGTCTATTGCTTCCGCTTCCTGGAACCTTGCCCTTGCTAAGAAACATCTGCACTTTGTATTGGTTGCAGTCGCCATCAGATCCAAGTCTGGATATATCCATTGTTTGCATATCCAATGAAATACTAAACTGGTTCAGTGCCCACTCGTTGGGGTCTAGGGTCCGTCTGCTCAGGGTGTCCGCCACAAAGTTCTGCGGGGCTGGGATTTAGACTGCTGATAGATCGGCTAGGTTTTGTTGTGCCCATTCCATTATGTGTGTCACCTATTTCAGCAGTGACTGGCTTCGCGCTCCACCTTGTCTCTTTATGTACAGTTGTATTCAAAATTATTCAACCCCCACTGAAATTGATTGTTTTGCCCAGTTTGACATTGATTTTGATCATCCTGTCATCCTGCTTACAATTAAATCAAAGAGGCACGTGTAGGTCAGACAAATATAACATAACATTTATAATGAAATAACCACAAATGTCTTTTCCATGCTTTACATCATTATCAGTTTTATTCAACCCCCAATTGACATTCAATCTTAGTACTTAGTACAACATCCTTTTACAGTTATAACCGCTTTTAAACTTGAAGCATAGCTTGACACAAGTGTCTTGCAGCGATCTACGGGTATCTTCGCCCATTCGTCATGGGCAAAAGCCTCCAGTTCAGTCACATTCTTAGGCTTGCGCACTGCAACTGCTTTCTTTAAGTCCCACCAGAGGTTCTCAATTGTATTAAAGTCTGGTGACTGCGATGGCCACTCCAAAATGTTCCAGCCTTTAATCTGCAACCATGCTCTAGTGGACTTGGAGGTATGCTTGGGATCATTGTCCTGTTGAAAGGTCCAATGTCTCCCAAGCCTCAGGTTTGTAACGGACTGCATCACATTGTTATCCACTATCTCCTGGTACTGAAGAGAATTCATGGTACCTTGCACACGCTGAAGCTTCCCTGTACCTGCAGAAGCAAAACAGCCCCAAAGCATGATTGACCCCCCGCCATGCTTCACACTAGGCAAGGTGTTCTTTTCATCATAGGCCTTGTTCTTCCTCCTCCAAACATAGCGTTGATCCATGGGCCCAAACACTTCTAATTTTGTTTCATCAGTCCACAGAACACAATCCCAAAACTTCTGTGGTTTGTCCACATGATTTTTGCATACTGCAGTCTACTCTTCTTATTCTTTGGAGACAGCAAGGGGGTGCGCCTGGGAGTTCTGGCATGGAGGCCTTCATTACGCAGTTTGCGCCGTATTGTCTGAGCAGAAACTTCAGTACCCACATCTGACAAATCTTTTGTCAGTTCCTCAGCAGTCACAAGGGGACTTTTCTCCACTCTACGCTTCAGGTAGCGCTCAGCAGTCGAAGTCAGCATCTTCTTTCTGCCACGACCAGGTAGCGTTTTAACAGTGCCCTTTGGCTTGAATTTGCGAATGATGCTTCCTATGGTGTCTCTTGGTATGTTTAACATCTTTGCAATCTTCTTATAGCCATTGCCCTTCCTGTGAAGAGTAATCACCTCTTCTCTTGTCTTCCCGGACCATTCTCTTGTCTTCACCATGTTTGTAACCACACCAGTAAATGTCTAGAAGGAGCTGAGTATCACAGTCATTTTAAAGCTGCCTGATTGGTGCTTATTAGGCTTTATTGCTGCTCCCTGACATCCACAGGTGTTTTCAATACCTGATTGAAAACACTTCAATGAACCTCTGTTCTTCAGACTGGTAGTCTTTAAGGGGTTGAATAATTGTGTAAATGAAGAATTCACAAAATAAACATTTACTACTGTATTACAAAACCAATTGATGTCATTTTAGTTGCATATGGTTCTTTAAGAAGTCCTTGTAGGATTTCATTCTGAATACAATTACAAATGTACACTAAATTCCCTAAAACCCTTTACAGCATTGGGGGGTTGAATAATTTTGAACACAACTGTAGGTGACTGCTGCCCTGTTGTAAGGAAAGGACGGAGACGCCATTGGCGCGCACATGTGCACATGCACGCGCACATGCGCATGCATGCGCACTTAGACCGCAACAAACTTTGCTGACCAATGGCGCGCATAGGATACAACAGCCACCGCTGCGCGCTACTGCGCATGCTTGTGCTCAACGGACGGCGTGCACATGCAGGAGGCGTCCGGCCTGATGCCTATTTAAAGAGAGCTCTGAGGACCAAGCAGTGCTGACTGGTCTTCAGCAGTTCCCTGATTTCCTCACGCCTGTATTTTCTGCCAGATTCCTGTTACCGACCCAGCTTGCCTTGACTCTCCCTCAGGACTCTGATTCCTCTTGCATTCCTGGCTTCTGATCCCGGCTATCCATTCGACCTTGCTCCTGCTGATCCCTGTGTACCTCGCTGCCTGTCTGTTATCAACCCGGCTATCCTCTGAACACCGCATCCCGGAAGTTCCTGCTACTTGTTCACCCTGACTCTGCAAGTGGGTTGGAGTTCCCTTTTAATTCCAGCTGTTCTCGCCACACCATCTAGCCGATGCCTGCTGCTTTACCAGTGTCTTCTGTCTTTACCTCCACCTGACAGCACTCCAAGCAACACTCACAGGCACTCGTGTTTCTCCTAACCTGAACCGCCATCTGTCTCATCCTCAGAGGGGTTCTGGGCTGGAGATACAAGGGAGGTCGACCTCATCATATCAGACTCCTACCAGGTACGTGACAGTTGTCCATTTGTATTATTACTCTCTTCTCCTGGATCTGTGTCTGGAATGCTTTCAACGCACACAAGGCCGCTCTCAACTCTATGACATTGGAGACTTCCGTCTGTACCTCCACTTGCCTTGGGCTAACAACCCTTCGTGGTGTGCTCCCCACCCTGATGCTGAGGCATCCGAAGTTATTACGTGAGGAGGATCTGTTTCCAATTGGTGACACCTGTGAATGTTTACTGGATCTTTCCACCAGTTCAGGGACCTCTTCAGTTCCCAGGTTAGACAAATCATCTTTGCCATTGTTTGAGGAGACCTTTCTGATATATTCTCATCCTCCAATGTGCCCACTTCACCATTGGGGTTGTTGAGGAGAGTGTCCCCAGGATACTGAGGCAACTTGACGCAGACAGGTATTGCTTGCTGGATACACTTTCTAACCTGTTCAGTAGGGTTATCATCTTTTGTTTGGGAAGTTCCACTGTGTTTTTGTGGGTGTCCAGGATCGCCCCTAGAAACAGTATTCTCTGAGACGGTTCCAACTGGCTTTTCTCCCAATTATTAAGCCACCCAAATTCCTGCAGTGTATCTATTAACGTTTGACGATGATTCAAAAGGACTTGTGGGTCCTTTGCTGTTAATAGAATGATGTCCAAATAATGAAACGCTTGCAGGCCCTTCATGCTTAGAATTGCTATTAATCGGGAGTAGAACCTTGGAGAAGGTTCTGGGTGAAGTTGCTAGGCCAAATGGCAGGCACGTGAATTGAAAATGCTGGTCCGCCACCGTGAACCTTAGGTACTTATGCAGTTGTGCATGCACTGGGACATGCAAATATGCATCCTTCAGGTCGAGGGATAGCATCCACTCGTTCTTTGTGAGGGCTTGCGTTACTGACTGCAATGACTCCATCTTGAAACTCCGAACTGAGATCGTCTTGTTGAGTCCTCTCAGGTCCAATACGGGTCTTAAGTCGCCTGTCTTTTTCTGAATTAAGAAAAGTGGTGAATAGAAACCTTGCCCTCCACTGCATCCTTGTGAAGTAGCGTTTGCACATGTTCGAATAATAATTGATGTTTCCATCTGTCTTGAGGTAAACGTTTGGGTGAAAAATGTGGGGTCACAGGAGGGGATAGAAATCTCCAGTGGTATCCTGCTTGGACAACTCCTGTTACCCAAGACTCCTTGATTTGATCCGTCCAGACACGAGCATACCTGCGTAGTCTGGCCCCCACTGCTCCTGTCTGGACGGAGAAATCTTCAAAAGGGTTTCTGCTGTTCCGACGTTGCGCCTGACTTTGGCATCTGTGCCATTGTTGACTGGGGTGGCTTTGTGCCTTTTCTGTACTCTTTGAGAGGCATAAAGGGTCTGAATTCCCTTACTTTATTGGTGTATTGCTTTCTCCCCGGAAAGCGTCTCTGCCTCGGCTTTACATCTTGTGGGAGCAGCCCTGATTTGCCCCCTGTCACCTTAGATATTGCAGAGTCCATCATGTTTCCGAATAGAGCAGTCCCATTAAAGGGGATGCGACACCAATTTATTTTTGATGAGGTATCTGCCGTCCATGGCTTAAGCCATAGAGCTCTTCTTGCTATGACCGAAGACTGCATGGTCCTTGCTGAGCAACGTAATGAATCAATTGCTGCTTCCCCAACGTAGTCACCAGACTGTATGATATTGTCTATCAACTCGAGGAATGCCGCCATGTCTGCACCCAACTGTATCTCCCCCTTTATGTATTCTGCCCATGCTGTGATGACTTTTGCCAGTGCTGCAAGTGCTAAGACTGGTCTGCATGCATTGCCTGCAGCTAGATAGGTTCTCTTCGTGTCTGCGTCCATCCTTCTGTCTAAAGGGTCCTTGAAGGACACTGCGTCGTCCATCGGAAGCGTTACGTGACGAGCCAATATAATGACTGCGGCATCTACCAGTGGAGGAGTTTCCAAGTTATGCATGTCCTCTGTCTTAAAGGGATACATACGCATACATCTATTGACAGGCGACCCTTTCCTGTCCACCTTTTTCCATTCCTCCTGAATCACTTCCTTTACCTCCTCTATGAGAGGGAACGATAGCGTTGTCTTCTTTAATTGTGGGTAATATTTTCTGGCTTTCGCGGGTTGAGCCACTTCTTCCTCCCACTGAAGTGCCTCTCTCACAGCTTTTATTAATGGTTGCACTGCAGAGTATCTAAAGCTTAGCTTTGTGTCATCCAGTTGGAAATCCTCTCCGGAATCCGAACCTGGGGATGGGTCTCTAGGTCTCTGGGTCGCACCTCGACCCTTGCTGGTACCTTTGGGTTCACTGGCTGTTGGTTTTGAATCATGTATATATTCTTTAACCGTTTGCTTTATTATTTGGATAATTTCAGCCTATACAGAGTGTCTCTGTTCTCATCTCCATGCTAAGTGTGTTCCACTCTGTGCCATCTTTGATCGCGGGCTTTAGAGTGTGTTGCTGGAGACCAGCAACACACTCTAAAGCCCGCGATCAAAGATGGCACAGAGTGGAACACACTTAGCATGGAGATGAGAACAGAGACACTCTGTATAGGCTGAAATTATCCAAATAATAAAGCAAACGGTTAAAGAATATATACATGATTCAAAATCAGAGCTTGAGGTATGTCTGTGCTGTGTCTCCTTGCTCTTGGAGGAATAATGTGGCAACTGTGGGCTGAAACAGATTTACAGCCAATCAGTAAGTGCACTCTTTTAAAGGATATGTCATGCAGACACACATACCTACCTGCCCTCACCTTAAAGCGGGGGTTCACCCCAAAAAAATGTTTTAACATTACATTCAGCCGAGTTGTCAGAATGACAATCAGCTGTTTTTTTTATTTTATTGCCGTACATACCGTATTTTTACCGCCGCTTCTGGGTATGTAATCTGCGGGACTGGGCATTCCTAATTGATTGACATCCTTCCAACTGGCGCATACAGCGCGTCACGAGTTGCCAAAAGAAGCCAAACGTCGGTGCGCAGGCGCCGTATAGAGCCGACTCGCAGTCTGGCTTCTTTCGGCAAATCGTGAAGCACTCTATGCGCCGGTCGGAAGGATGTCAATCAATTAGGAACGCCCAGTCCCGCACATTACATACCCGGAAGCAGCGGTGAAAATCCGGTATGTACGGCAATAAAAAAAATTAAAAAAAAACAGCCGATTGTCATTCTGACAACTCGGCTGAATGTAATGTTAAAACATTTTTTTGGGGTAAACCCCCGCTTTAAGATACGTGGCTGGTCCCTAGGAGAGCTCATGATTCTGAAATTCACAGATAGTCCCACTTAGTTCACTTGTCATATCATTGATACATGAAAATTTCAGTGTTTAAGTTTCCTACCTGGATCCCGTTTTGCGTATTGTAGCGCCTGGTAGCTGCTGCTGGTGCACTAACCTTGTGCTGCGCTCTGCGTACAAACTGTTTTAGAGGTTTATCTTGTGCGCTCCTCTTCCTGAGATGCCCCCAGCGTCTCACCTGACCGGAAGTTCTTCGGCCGCCATCTTGCTTCACCCAGCCGGCCATCCATAGGCTCGTATGTCGCAGGAAGTCCTGTTTCCGCCATCTTGCTGTACCCGGAAGTCGTACCACCGCCATTTTGAGAGTGGGCAGCTGTTCGTGTTTGCTCCGGGATAGCTCTTCCTAGACCAGATACCTGCAACCCATTTTCTGGATCTTGCTGGGGGTGTGGTCTCCCCCATATAGGCGTTTAGGTCTGCCTGTACAGCGGGGAGCTTCGTCACAGGAGAGTCATGAACCTGTGTGGCTTGCCCGGAAGTGTCCGGCAAGGTGAGGGAAAATAAAAAATTCCTGCTTTCTAGCAGTAGCATAACTGCCTATAGCAGTGAGGAAAAAAAAGAGAATACTGCCGTAAGGGAGGAGACCTACTTTTATAGTATAACCGGTCCTGATTGGGCAGGGAGGAGGAGCCTTCCCATACGTATATGCTGTCATGCTGTGTGAGGAAAAATGATTTTGGCTAGAGATACTGTACCCATTGGAGGACTGCGGAGTGTGAACATGAATGGCCCAATTCCAACCCGATGGAGGCTTGAACAAGAATTAGGTTGCCTAGAACTATCTTAAAGGGGGGAAATTTTGTTCTGGTTAATGATCACAAAGATTTTCTGACTTGCTGATAATTTTCTGTAAACACTGGGATTTTAAATCAAACAACATGTGCACCTTAGTCCTTTGGGCTACAGTAGTTGCATGGAGGACAGTGTCAGGTCCTGGCACTATAATTAAAGCGGAATTCCACCCATGATAATACTTTGGGCCTGCCTCCCAATTCTGCTACAGGAGAGCACAGAAACAGTGTTTAGTATACTGTAGCAAGTACTGTGCAGGGTAACAACCCCTCCACAACAAAGACCATGAACAGGTTACTGCATGGCAGAACTACAAAGACCATAACTCATAGCGTTGCCAAATGGTGTCCATTGCCCACTGACTTCAGCTGGCGAGGAAGGGCTGTAGGAGTACAGGTACATACTGTACAGTACAGTAGTGAAACAATCCTGCACGTCATTTCCCCACCGTCTGCAGGCCAGGATCACAGGGGTTCTGTGCTGTAAGACAGTTTGTGTTGAAATGCTTGGTGCATGCATGCATGCATTAAAAAGGACCCTGAAACGGCATTGAGATATTTGATAAGATACTGTACGTTAAAACATCTGTAAAAAAAAGTGTACAGTACAGGCGCTAAATTGTGCAGACATGATTTTCATACAATTACATTTACATTACTCTATTTAATATGCATATATTAGACATTTAAAACATACAGTAACACGTATAAAATACATACAGTACTGTACTCGAATATACTCTATTAAAAAAAAGACAATAAAAAAAGTTAACTGGGGAATCGGACGCTGGGTGTTAAAGGCTAACACGCAGCCGCTGGACCACCTACAGTACAGTAGTTTACTGATTCACACCACTTTCTTTAGCCACAGTAGTAGTGCGACGACACACGAGATGCATCGTCATGAGCCAAAGGGCTCGTAAAGACAAATAGAAAACAAAGCACGCACGACACCTAGTGGTGAAAGTGATTTAGGCAGGAATCCAGAGGAAAAAAATAATGAGTGTCAGAGCTTGGCGCTGGCTCGCGCGACCGGGCTCCAAGGGGGTCATTCTGGCCGATACAGAGCTGATTTTTTTAACAATCTCACGGTCACCTGCTGTATAGAGCAATTTTGTTTGAGATGTGGGACTTTAAAGGTGCATCATATATGAATTCACTCAAAGTTGATGTAAAACTATACAACAATATGTATTAAGAAAGAATTATAAAAGTATTGAATACAGTTTAAACATAGCCATAGGTATATCCACACAGCCTATTGTTGACAATGAAACACTGTAGTCACATACAAATTTGCATCACGTCCAAATATTTCAACATGTTTCGCCGTAGCGGCATCTTCAGGAAAGGACGTAAAAGCTCATTTAGTAGGTATAGAGGAACATAATTCCCTCAGCTTTAGGTGTATATGAAAAACAAACAATTATTATTTCATACTACTATATTTGACAAATTAACATTATACATCTTATACAAACATGGCTGTACAGCGGGGAGTGTGGATAATCCGCGCTACCCCCACTGTGCAAAAATGCTATTATCTGCAAAAAATGCCACAATGTGCAAAAATTTAAATAACCCTAGTAGATACAAAAAAAATACTGGTGACAAAAAAAGTGACAATGCAAAAAAATAAATAAAAAATAAATCTAAAATTAGGCCCCTTTCACACCTGTGGACCGTATGTCCGCTTTTTCATCCATCCGTGTGCGGATGAAAAAGGGACATACATTGGTCCCTATGAGATCGTGGGTGTCAGCGGATCCCTATGAGATCTGCGGATCGGATCGGGTGAACACAGACATACGGTCCATGTTCATCCTTTCCCCCATAGGGGGGAGGGAAGAAAATACAGGGCGGTCCCTGTATGCGGGGACCGCCCTGTCATCTGCCAGCTCAGCGGGGATCAACGGAGCGATCCCGGCTGAGCAAGCGGAGGTTCACGGGGCGGATCATTACTGATCCGCCATGTGTGAAAGGGCCCTAAGAATGTATCTTCCTTAAAAAAAAGGGGGAAGATAAACGAGAAAACTCAATCTATCAGTATGACCGGTGCTGCAATTACAAATTAGCTGGAATAAACAGCTAAAGAGGAAGTGTCAAAAAAATATGTAAAAAAATGTGCAATCAATTAAAGATGCAAATAAAGTGCAAAATAGGTGAACTGTTGTAAACCTGAATCAGTTCAGTATGACTTAAACCAAAACACAACAATGTCCAATTTAAGACGGCTGTGAAACAGAGGCCGACATCCCTGGGGGAGGAGCCACAACATGGCGCTGAGTGAGGAATGAGGAGTAGCACGAGGCGGTGAGCTCCTGTATGCTCCTCCAGGCAGACTACACTAGAGAGCTTAAAGCGGAGGTTCACCCGTATATATGACTATTTCCCCCTAGATGGATGCTCGTTTTGTCTAGGGGAATCGGCTAGATGTTTTAAAATATGAGCAGTACTTACGGTTTACGAGATGCATCTTCTCCGTCGCTTCCGGGTATGGGCTGCGGGACTGGGCGTTCCTATTTTGATTGACAGTCTTCCGAGAGGCTTCCGACGGTCGCATCCATCGCGTCACGATTTTCCGAAAGAAGCCGAACGTCGGTGCGCAGGCGCAGTATAGAGCCGCACCGACGTTCGGCTTCTTTCGGCTACTAGTGACACGATGGATGCGACCGTCGGAAGCCTCTCGGAAGACTGTCAATCAAAAAGGAACGCCCGCTCCCGAAGACCCATACCCCGGAAGCGACGGAGAAGATGCATCTCGAAAACGGATAAGTACTGCTCATATTTTAAAACAACTAGCCGATTCCCCTAGACAAAACGAGCAGGAATCTAAGGGGAAAAGGTCAAAAAACAAATAAATGGGTGAACTCCCGCTTTAAACTCTCAAATAAGAATTAGCCCATACCTTAGTTAGTACCCATCTGACCGGCTTACCTGACCTGTGACCGCGTCCTGCTGGAGAGCCCGACTGGCGGGACTGGAAGGAAGAAAGCGTGGGGGTAATTCAAAGGCGCAAAGGCTCCCGGGAGTCAGTGACGGCAGCGCCGAGGACGCTCGCACGCTACGGAGCGGAGGGGAAGCCGAGACGCTGCTTCCATAGCGAGAGGAGCCGGAGACACGAGCTGAAGCAGAGCGGGGCTTGGTCCGACGGAATCGGTAACCGGAGGAATGGCAGGTTGTAAAATGTATTGAATTGTATTTAATGAGATGAGAACTGTTTACAGACAGAGGAAGTGAGGGAGAGCTGAGGAAAATGTGGATATACTAGGAGCTATTTGAACTGGTGGAATGAGTACATATCCCTGAGCCTCCTTCCCTGTTTAAACTGCAGAGCTGTAAGCGCTCTAAACCTGCATTCACTTTTTGGAGTACCAGCCTGAAGACCTGTAGCCTGTACTCCAGGTAAAGACATTGCAAGCCTATGCTGAATACTTTCCCTATACATTTTCTAAGAACCATTTGTGCATGGGATTTGTACAATCAGGTGCATATTTTGAAGCCGGGTCTGTCACTATAGGACCCCAAGTAACAACCAACTTTAATAATTTAAATAACAGAACTAATTCCGCCCTATGGACTGACAGTATATGTGCATATGAGGTGATATAAGTACATACCGAAGTGCTCCCTTTTTCTTTCCTCTCCTTTTTTTTTTTTTGGTATCTGCAGATTGGCAGGTCTGTGCACCTGTATATATGTACGAGTCACTGTAGGGTCCATTTTTGAACAAAGAGACTGGCTGACCCACTCATAAAAAGTGAAACAGACTGGCCCTTTAAATACATCCATATACCTAAGTTGAAACTTGTATATGCATTTGAACGCAAGTTGAAACAGAGGGTACCAGCGGAATGTCCACACGTTGTCGCGCAGCTAAGCAACTATCAGGTGGTGGGAAAGGTCAGGCAAATGGGCTTAGAGCCTATTAACTGTACAAAATATGGACAAGGGTGGTACAATAAAAAGGACATTGGGGCAAGAGGGGATGAAGCAGGGCTCCCCTGATCCAAAAAGTGTAGTGAAAGTGGCAGGGCAGGACCCCCTAGCCCAGGGACGTGGAGGGGATGGACTAGGGAGAGGTAATACAACACACGCGGTCGAGGACAATCCCCTTTAAACTCAAAGCAAAGTAGTATGACACCCGGAGCAGATTTTAGAGGTGCAGGAGGGGTCATCAGGCTTAGTGACCGGGGGGTAGTTACCCCAGAAGAGGAGCAAGTAGGGGAAAGTCTGAGCCCCGGAAAAGATGAAAGTAGCTTGGGAGGAAGGACAAATATAAAATTTAATAACGATCTGGAATCAACTAATAATGGAGGTGCTACAGGGGTAACATCTACAAAGAAATTGCAGCCTACCAATCCTCAGGAGGAAGACCACAATAAGGATACCACCACAGAAAAAACTAGTGGGCAAATAGAGTTTAGAGTGGACTGGGACTTAAGAGAGCATATGAAGGCATTACCAACAAAGAATGATATAATGTTACTCATAAGTGCTGTAGAGTCATCTTGCAAACAGGCGGTGGAAGAGATTAGAGAAGAAGTGGGAGTCCTGGGACACAGAGTGGAAGAATGGGAGATGGATCAAGAGGATACTAGACAGGCAGTGGTTGATATTCAAGATATGACAAAAAAACAGGATGATGTGCTGAACTTACCGTATTTATCTTCCTATAACGCGCCCCGGCATATAGCGCGCACCCCCAACTTAGAAGAAAAATTCCTGGAAAAAAATAAATACTTAGTTTGGATGCCCCTCGTCTGTGTCTTGCCCGGCTTCCATCGGCGGCCTTGTCCGGTCCGGCGTTCTTCTGCGGCCATCGTGGTGTCCTCCGCTGTGTTCTTCAGCCGATCCTTTTTTTTTCCACTTCAGACTCAACCAGAGAATAAAAAAAGGAACAAAGAAACAAGGAGAGGACCACGCTCCTGGCCCACACTTCACTTGCCCGTATCATCTCCTCTATGGTTTTGCATCATAAGTGGTTCATATTCAATCATTTAATATTTGATTTATTTTCTTCTTTTTTTCCCCTTTTTTCTCTCTTCATACATAATAATTATTAAAACAAGCAAAAAAAAGGAGGAAGAAAGAGAAGAAAAAAAAAAGACAAAAAAAAAAAAAACAGCGCGACAATCCGAATCCGAAGTGGAAAGTGATTACCATCTCTTCCCCTCCCCTCCCCTCTCCTCCCCACCTGAATCCCCCCAACCAGCCTCCTTTTCATAGTTTCGGTGCCATATCTCGCTGTACCTCCCCTCTATAAATTATATCTCTATCTCCTTGAGCACCGGTTTGAATCAGGGCCCCAGATTAATGTGTTATACGCCAATAGCTTCAGCATATCCCATTGTATATTTAAACCTTTTCCATTTCTCCCACTTCTCTTCAAATTCTTCCCATTTCTCTTCATCTCTAAATCTTAAATATTCTAAGCTATAGATTTCCTCTACTCTGTTACACCACCCTCTCAATGATGGACTCTCTGTTCCCTGTCAGTTACGCTTGATCTGATGTTTCGCCGCGTTCAATAGTTGTGGGACCAATGTCTTCAAATATTGTTTTGTAGGGATTCTGGATCCGTGCAATACGCATACCCATGGGTCATCCGGAAGTTCATTATTTGTGATTTCTCTGATTTTTTTGTCTGATCTCCCTCCAGTATATTCTTATTTTAGGGCAAGTCCACCAGACGTGGGCCATAGAACCGACTTCTCCACAACCCCTCCAACATAGTTGTGATGTAGTTCCTGAAAATGTATGTAATTTGTGCGGCGTAAGATACCATCGAACCAAACATTTATAGTTTAGTTCTCTAGTATCATTATTTATTGATGTCTCGTGGACCCTTGTTATTATTTGATTAATCTCAAACTCATTTACCCGTGAACCCAACTCCTCCTCCCATCTCTCAATAAATGGCAGGGCATTCGGTGTTCTTGTTTCGTTTAAAATCTGATATATTTTGCAAATTATGCCCTTTTCGATCTTCCCTTCGCATAATTTTTCGACGAGCAGAAGGTTTGTCTCTGCTTTAACCGGTTGAGGGAGACTTTCAAAAAAATGTTTTAGTTGTGTGTACCGCCATTCGTTAATGAGCATCATTTCCCTTTTGTTTTTTAATTCCTGGATTGTTAGGAGTCTATTAAACTTCATAACATCTTTTAATTTTGTGTTTTCTTGTAATATCCATTTTCCAAACCTATTTTTTTCCCCCGGTGGGAAATATTTTGTGTCCGTTAAAGGAATTAAGGGAGAATTATAAACCCATTTGTTTTTTTTGTGCAATTGATCCCAAAGTTTTAGTTCGTATCTCGTGATATAATGAGTTTCTATGTTAATTCCTCTGTACTGTGTCGGGACCCAGATTAATTTTCCCAATGCTACTTTACTCATTGTGATTTCCAGGTGTACCCACCTCTTTTCTGTATTATATTTGGCCCAATCCGTAACACGTGATATTACAGTCGCATAATGATATTTTCTTAAATACGGTGCCCCTAACCCCCCTTGTGACTTATCTTTAGTCAATGTGCTGAATTTGATATGTGTTTTTTCCCTCTCCAGATACATTTTACGAACATTGATTGTAATTTTTTAAAATAGGCTTGTGGAATTGGGATTGGGAGCATCTGCATTTTATAGAGTATCTTCGGTAAGATTGTCATTTTGAAAATATTTATTCTTCCACTCCAGTACAATTGCCCTGGTGCAATTCTATTTAATTCAGTTTTAACCTCATTTAACAGTGCCATAAAATTTATTTTATATAAGCTTTCTATGGAGGTTGTTATCTTAATTCCCAAATATTTTAATTCTTTTTTCCAGCCAAACGTGAAATCTTCCTGTAGGGCGCTTCTATCTTTTTTCGAGATGTTAATGCCCAATATTTCTGATTTGGCAGGGTTTATCTTGAAATTTGACATTTTACCATATTCTTTAATTGTTTCCATCAGTTTAGGTAACGTTGTCCTGGGGTTTGTTACGTAGAACAGTATATCGTCCGCGTAAGCGGCAAGTTTATGTTCTTCACCCCCTAGTGTTAACCCCTTAATGTCCAAATTTTGCCTTATAGACCTTAACAGGGGTTCTAATGCAAGTGTAAATAACATTGGTGACAAGGGGCATCCCTGTCGGGTGTCGTTTTTCATTTCGAATAACTCCGATAAAATCCCGTTGACTTTGGCTCTTGCAGTGGGTTTGTTATATAATGATCTTACCCAGCCTCTCATTCTGGGACCAAAGCCCATTGACTCTAAAGTATGTTGCATGAAGCCCCAGTCTACCCTATCGAAAGCCTTTTCGGCATCTATGGATAGGAGTAGTCCCGGGGCCCCGCTTTTTCTGATCTCCTCTATCACCAATAGGGTTCTAATCCCGTTATCTCTTCCTTCCCTACCTGTAATGAACCCCACTTGGTCCGTGTGAACAGCATCCTGCATCACTTTTTCCATCCTAACGGCGAGAATTTTTGAAAAAAAATTTAAGTCGGTGTTGAGGAGCGAGATCAGTCTATAGCTAGAGCATAAGGAGTCATCCTTACCCTCTTTGGGAATTACTGATATTATCGCTTCTAGTGCCTCTTTCCTCATCTCCCACTTTTCTCCAATCCCATTAAAATAAGAGCATAATTTTGGAATCAATATATCTGAGAATTTTTTATAATATGAACTAGTCAGACCATCAGGGCAGAGGCTTTTCCCCTTAGGTAATTCTCAAATAATTTTACTTATTTCCTCTTCTCTTATGGGGTTTTCAAGATTATTGTATTTGTCCTCTGAAATCTTATTTAGCTCCACTTTTCTCAGATATGTTTTAATTTTTTCCTCTTTTAATATATCCTCTTCTTTTGAGCTATTCTTATTAATTGAGTAAAGTTTCTCATAAAATTTTAAAAAGCTTTTAACAATATCTGATGTCTTATATCTTATCTCTCTCATATTTGTCTGTATTCTTTCTATATAATTAGCTATTTGTTTTTCAATAAATTTGCCAAGTGTTTCCCTGTCTTGTTACCCCATAGATACCTTTCTTTCTTAACCAGGTTTGAAGCTATTCGAGTTTCCTGTTCAATTAGTCCCCTTATTTCTTCCCTTTTGATATTGAGATTCAGAAGAAGATCTCTGTCCCATCTCTTTGTGTAATTGTTCCAAATCAAGGATTTCTTTAGTTAATCTTAATTTTTTCTCGTTACTTTTTTTAGTTTTTTCTGCTCCCTCTTTGATCAGGATACCCCTAATAAATGCTTTATGGGTCTCCCACACAATTGCTTCGGACATTCCTTCCGTGCTGTTCTCTAAAAAAAACTGTTCTATTTCCTTCCTTAACCTCTTCTCGGGGACTTTATCCGTTAATAATTCTTTGTTTAATCTCCAGTTCCTTTTCCCAAATGCCCTCTCTCCTATCATCAATTGTAGTATGATTGGTGCGTGGTCCGAAAAAGTTGTAATACCTATCTGTGTTTTCCACTACTACCAATAGCCTATGTTCTATCAAAAAATAATTTATTCTTGTGTACGTCCCATGCACAGGGGAGCGGTATGCATAGTCTTTTTGTCTTATATGTTGGGATGTTCATACATCTACAAGTTGGTATTGATACATTTTCCTTTTTAACATTTTCCTCTCCCTAATTCCGGTACCCTGTGCATGCGACGTACTATCCAATTTGGGGTCCAAACACGTGTTAAAATCCCCTCCCATAATAGCATCCCCTATCTTAAAGTTCATAAACTCATCCAGTATTCCTAACTGATATTTAACCGAATTTTTATTTGGTCCGTAAACATTTGCAAAAGAGATCTTGACCCCGTTCAGATTCCCCCTTAAGAAAAGGAAGCGACCTTCTGGGTCTATCTTCATTTTCTCTAAGATAAACCGAACGTTCCTGGAAAATCCTATAGCCATGCCTTTAGCGCGACAAATAGGAGAATCCGCATAGAACCACACAGGGAACTCATCTGAGACGACCCTGCTCTTGGCGTCCCTGCTCAGATGGGTTCCCTGTAGAAAAATAACATCTGCTTTCAAAAATGTTAGTTCCCGCATTATGTTTGCCTTTTTGATTGGCGCATTTATTCCCCGGACATTATATGATATAATGTTAATTTTTGGCATCCGAAACTATGAAAAAACAATCTGTAGCTGAAATCTTGCCAGCCCCTCTACTTCCCTCCCTTATCCCTCCCCCTCCCCCCAACCCATCCCTCCCTCTGTCCCCTCCTACCCCCTCCTCCTCCCCTCCCTCTCTCCCCCCTATGTTGGGGGCTATTGACCTTCCCTAGGTCTATAGATCTGTGGCCCTCCTCTATCTGGCCCTACGGTTCTCCCCCCTCAAGGTTGAGCTCTAGGTAGGCTTGTTTGGGAGTTGTTGTCCTCCCTTTATGGAGGTTCCTGTGCCCCCGTTATCTCATTTCTTTAATTTCCTAAAGTGTCCGCATGCGCTCATCCATTACCCGCGTCTCCCTCCCACCCCCCCTCTCTCCCATTCTTAACATCCTCATTCATTGCCACTACTTGTGAGGTTAATCATTATTTGTTTTTTCTTGCGATCCGTTTCCATGGCTGCTGGTCGTCATTAGACCCTCTCTGTACTTTTTCCCCACCAACCCCGGATCTCTGTCTCTGAAATATTCAGCTTTTTACAGAAGGCCATTGTATCTTCGGGAAATCTTAGAGTTTCCCGAACGTCCTTCCTTTCTTCCAACTAAACAGGCTGGAAAGCCCCAAAAGTATTGAACATCTTGCCGCTTTAGTTGCTCCAGTAATGGTTTTAGTAATCTTTTCCTAGCCAATGTTTCAGCTGCCAGATCAGGAAAAATCTGCAACGTAGATTCTTCAAATTTAACCGGACCATTGGCTTTCAAATATACTCGGATTCGCTGTTTGTCTTGGAAATTGTGAAACCTCACAATTACATCTCTTGGCAATTCCTCCGCTACTCCTGCAGGTTTTCTTATCCTATGGATCCTTTCTAATTTTATTTTTTCTGTTGCAGTTTTGCCTAACATCTGTCCAAATATTTTATTGTTTTTTTCCTGCAGATCTTCAACTTGTTCGTCCGGCAGTCCCCTAATCTTCAAGTTTTTCCTTCTGTTTCGGTTTTCCTGGTCTTCAAGTCTATATTTTAAATACCTTTGTTCTTTCTGTATCTCTTTCATCTGGTCTTTAATAGTGTTGCTCACGAATATTCGCATTGCGAATATTCGACTCGAATATAGCATATTCGAGAAATCGCGCTATATTTCGAAATTCGCAGTGAATATTCGCAATTCCGAATATTCGATTTTTTAAAATTTTTTTTTAAAACAGATCACATCCTAGATATCTCCATCGACGTCTAAAAGCATTGCTGGTATCATTAGAGACCCTGGGCCGAGTAGCTGAAGCGTTCATTGAATTTTCCAGAAAGATCGCAATGCGATTATTCGGCAAACGCAATATCGCGCGATTACTTTCCTCGCCCCGATCTTCCGCATCAGAGCGATTTTTACAGTTTCATTTTTAAAACAGATCACATCCTAGTGATCTCCATAGACGTCTAAGGCCCCATACTCACGAGCAAACATGTCTGCTGAAACTGGCCCGCAGGCCAGTTTCAGCAGACATGTTTGCTCGTGTGTGGGCGCGAGCGGGCCGAATTCCAGCAAACATTTGCCCGCCGGGCCTTTTCCCAGCGGGCAAATATTCCTGGACTTGTTTTAAAACAGCCCGCTGGAATTCAGCCCGCTCGGACATGTACGGTCGTCAGTACAGACCTACCGTACATGTCCAGGCGCCCGCCGTCCCTCGCATGCGTCGAATGACTTCGACGCATGCGTGGAAGCATTTTAAAGGCGGGCCGCCCACGTCGCCGCGTCATTGTCGCGGCGACACCGCGTCATCGACGCGGCGACACCGCGGACACGCCCCGCGTATTGTTTACGCGCGGACTTCTGTACGATGGTGTGTACAACCATCGTACAGAAGCCCTCTGGCAGACATGTATGGTGAAAACGGTCCGACGGACCGCTTTCACCATACATGTTTGTCCGTGTGTACCCGGCCTAAAAGCATTGCTGGTATGATTAGAGCCATTGGGCCGAGTAGCTGAAGCGATCATTTTATATTGCCGAATATTCGCAATGCGAATATTCGGCAATAGGAATATTGCGCGATTATTTGCTCCGCCCTTTTGCATCAGAGTTCTCCTTCCACACTCGTCAGAGGTTAGCAACCAATAGGAACCTGCCTGCATGGACATTATATAAGCTCACTCCCAGCACCATTTCATTGCAGATTCAGAAGCTGGCTATAGAGTGTGGAGGCTGTTTCTGTGTTCCTGTTTTCCTGTGTCTTTGTTCCTGATTGATTTAGATCATCACCAGCATTGCTATTTAGTGATTCCAGTGGATCTTTTCCAGTATATCAACTGCTTTTTTCAAAGCAATAGACCCAAGAGCTTTTTTCAAAGCTACGTTTTGTGCTGTTTTGTGCTGTTTTGTTCATTTGTGTTACTGTTTGATCCTGCAATCCTCGCTGTTCAGTGATATTTGCTAGAGATTTCAGAACACATTTTGCTGAGCTTTCTAAAAGAGCTTTTCTAAAAGCTAAGTTTTGTTCATCTTGTGTTACTGTTAGATCTTGCAGGTTCGCTGTTCAGTGATATTTGCTAGGCATTCTCAGTTCACATTTTGTTTAGTTTTTCCTAAAGAGCTTTTCTAAAAGCTAAGTTTTGTGTTCAGTTTAGTTAAATTTTGTGTAGTAAGTGTACACACTGTTAGTGTACATTTATTTCATCTAGCTTAGCTTAGTGTGTGTTTAGTGTCTGTGTTTTGTGTTTAAAAAAAAAAAAAAAAAAAAAAAAAAAAAAGGTAGTGTTTGTTTAGTGCTTTTTTTTTTTTCTTTAATTTTGTAGTCCTTGTCTTTGGTGTACTACTTTTCTTATAGTTTAGTAGCTGTCTGTGTACGTCTTTGTCTGCGTGCCTGTCTTGTAAAAAATACACAAAAACACATTTTGTTCACATTCCCCCCCCCCAATAAAGTTTACCCCCCCCACACACATATCAGCAATAATGAGCGGCATCCGTGGCCGTGGCAGCAGGGGTAGGGGAGTTACTCCCAGTGCTGGATCGCTGCCAGCACGGGGTACCTCTCGTGCCCCTACTAGTGGTAGAGGATCGGGTGCAAGGGGAGTACGCCTGATCCGGGAGTTCTTCCCATCGGGCAGCCGCCCGATATTGCCATCTCAGGCTGAAGTAGTGGTGGACTACATGGGGCACAGCAGTGCCACTGAGTCGTCGGTCCCGACTCAAAGTAGTACCACCATTACTCCGGTGCCTGTAGTACGCCCCCCCAGCCCCCAAGAGTCCAGCATCTTACTGTTCGACAGCGACAGTGAGAGGGATCTCTTGGGGGAGGCCATGCATCAGGCAGACCTCCAGCTCTGTCCTGATGGTCAGGACCTTTTTGAAGGGATGGATGAGGAGGATGGGATACCTGCTGGCAGTATCCCAGAGACATCCCTTCAAACTGGTGCTGCTGTTTTGGTGCAGGAAACAGCAGCACCTAGTCAGACCCAGGCGTGGGTGAGGGGACAGCGGAGCCAGGCTAGAGGCTCCATGTCAGTTGGTTCCCTCAGACCAACACATTTCAGCCCTTGGTCTGACATCTCTGGGGGCGAAGAGGGTGACCCATCATGGTTGCCATCTGACGCGTCGGCTCACTACGTCAGTGACGACGGGGAAGGTAGGCACCCTGGTGAAACGGTGCGCCAGGTCACCACCAGGGAGACCATCGTCAGGGTCTCCACTGGTGATGGCAGCAGGAGGTGTCAGGAGGAGGAGCAGCAGCAGCAGCAGCAGCAGCAGGCAGCTCCACCTGTGCGCACCGAGTCCCAGCAGGTGCAAGTAAGCATCACCCCATCTGACAGGAGGGCGGTGCTGAAGTCACCTGTCTGGAATTACTTTACCCTGGTGGCAGACAACCCTACCGTGGCCATCTGCCGGATTTGTAAAGTGAGGGTGAAGAGAGGGAAGTGTTTGGCTCGGGTGGGTACCACAGCCCTGAACCAGCACCTGAGGATAAACCACTGGGCGGTGTATGACGAGATGAAGCGTGGTGGTGGTAGCAGCGCCACCACCACAAGTGAGCAGGGTACAGCAGCCCCTGCCACATCTTCATCTCTTTCCAGCAGGTCATGCCCCCCCGCTCCCTCTAGTAGAGGTACTGGTACCGGCAGCCAGACCTCTACTTCCACAGCACCCTCCACGTCTGTGTCCCGCACTGCCGTCCGGCGCCAGGCGTCGATTTCAGACGCCTTTGACCGCACCACTCCCTTCCCCCCTGGAGACCGACGTGTGCGTTCCCTCAATGGGCTCCTGGCAAGGGTTATTGCCCAACATCTGCTGCCCTTCAACATAGTTGACAGCAACCCCTTCAGGCAGATGTTGGAGCAGGCCCAACCCCAATGGCGTGTCCCCAGCCGCCATTTCTTTGCCAGGACTGGTGTCCCTGCCCTACACCAGCACATTGTGCAGAATGTAACCCTGTCGCTGGATCACGCTGTCAGCGACAGGGTTCATCTGACAATGGATGGCTGGACCAGCAGGCATGGGCAGGGGCGCTACATCAGCTTCACGGCCCATTGGGTTTCCCTCCGAGGCGTCGGTGAGGGATCGGCGGCAACCGATCTTGTGGTGCCGCCCCGGGGTGTCCAGGGGAGAACTGCTGGTCTCCCTCAAGCCACTGTCTCCGCAGCTGCTGAGCCTCCCAGCAAGCGCCCCCGTAGCTACTCAAGTGTGGGGCACGTGCGCTGTCAGGCCGTGCTCCAGCTTGTTAGTTTAGGGGACCGGAGACACACTGGAGAAGAAGTGCTGAAAGCACTTCAGGCTCAGGTCCAGAAGTGGCTGACACCCCGAAGGCTCCAGGCAGGTATGGTTGTCTGCGATAACGGCAGCAACCTACTCGCCGCCCTTAGTGCTGGCAGTCTGACCCATGTGCCCTGTCTGGCACATGTCCTCAACCTGGTGGTGCAGAAGTTCCTGCGCACTTATCCAGGGTTGAGTGACATTGTGGCAAAGGCGCGTAGGATTGCCAGCCACTTCAGGCGCTCCCCAACCGCTACCGCGTCCCTGTCCAAGTTGCAGCGGGAGTACAATCTGCCCCTTCACAGGCTGATTGTGGACAGTGTGACGCGGTGGAACTCCACCCTCCACATGCTGAAGAGGTTGTGGGAGCAGCAAAGGGCGGTGAGGGAGTACCTGATGGAACTAGGCACTGAGAGGACTTCACCACAACTCCCTTTCATCGCCTGTGCGGAGTGGGGGCAGATAAACCAGGTCTGCCAAGTGTTGTCCTCCTTCGAGCAGGCGACCAAGATGGTCAGCAGTGAGCAAATCGGCCTCAATAGCGTGCTGCCAATAGTGTTCATGCTGGAGAGGACACTAGATCGCCTGCTCGAGGCTGGGGAGAGTGCCTTGGTGGAGCAGGAGGAGTCAGCAATGCTCCACCGAGACCAGGGCCAGGACGAGGAGGAGGAGGAGGAGGATGATGATGAAGAGGAGGAGGAGGTGGTTGCTGGTGTCGTCCCGGAGTCAGGGCCTGGTCAGGAGGGAGAGCCGGTGTTGGGGGCACCGATAGTCCGGGGGTTGGGCATGTCTGAGTTTGACCAGCAGCGCCTCAGGGATGAAGAGTCGCACCTCATTCACCTGGCCAGCATTGAGGAGTCACAGCGGGCTGTGCTCTTCCCCATGGCTGCCCACATGCTGAGATGCCTCAGGAGGGACCCCCGGGTTAAGACCATCAAGACGAGGGATGATTTCTGGATGGCCACCCTTTTGGATCCCAGGTGCAAGGGGAAACTGGAGCAGTTCATCCCAGCCAGCCGGAGGCAGCACCGGATGGAGGAACTGCAGGCAGCCATTGTCAGACGGTTGGAGCAGGCAACTCCCCGGCCTCCAGTTGTCCCCCCTCATCTCACCCAGCAGGTGGCTGCACCCAGCTGCAGCCGAGCAGGGGACCTAATGGAAGAGATGAGGATGTTCTTCCAAACCGAGCGACCCAGTACCAGCACCAGCAGCAGCAGCAGTCACCACCAGCGGCTGGCCCACATGGTGGCAGACTACATGGCGTCCGTCGGTGCTTCTGACAGTATGAGCACCGACGACCCCATGGAGTACTGGGTTGCCAGATTGGACACCTGCCGCGAGCTCGCTCAGTATGCGCTGGAGTTATTGTCTTGCCCCCCCTCCAGCGTACTATCTGAGCGGACATTCAGCGCGGCAGGTGGGGTGGTCACGGACAAGAGGACCCGTCTGTCCACAGACTCCGTGGACAGACTCACATTCATAAAGATGAATGAGTCCTGGATCGGCGGTGACTTTCTGGCACCCGTCGTCGGTTCAGGGCGCTGAAGGGTCCCTTGTCATGCATTCCCTGATAAAGCCCCGGACCTGATGTATTTACAGTGCTGAATATAACTATTTTAACATCAGAGAAAATCAATGTTAATATTTGGTACAGTAGGCTTTCTTTGCAATTACAGCGGTCAAACCTTTCTTGTAGTTTTACACCAGCTTTGCACACACTGGAGGAGGGATTTTGGCCCACTCCTCCACACAGATCTTCTCTACATCAGTCATGTTTCTGGGCTCTCGCTGAGAAACACGGAGTTTGAGCTCCCTCCAAAGATTCTCTATTGGGTTTAGGTCTGGAGACTGGCTAGGCCACGCCAGAACCTTGATATGCTCCTTACAGAGCCAATCCGTGGTTATCCTGGCTGTGTGCTTTGGGTCATTGTCATGTTGGAAGACCCAGCCTCGACCCATCTTCAAAGCTCTAACTCAGGGAAGGAGGTTGTTGCCCAAAATCTCGCAATACATGGCCACGGTCATCCTCTCCTTAATACAGTGCAGTCACCCTGTCCCATGTGCAGAAAAACACCACCAAAGCATGATGCTACCACCCCCATGCTTCACATTAGGGATGGCGTTCTTGGCATGGTACTCATCATTATTCTTCCTCCGAACACGGTTAGTGAAATTATGATCAAAAAGTTATATTATAGTCTCATCTGACCACATGATTTTCTCCCATGACTCCTCTGGATCAGTCAAGACACCTATGTCAGCAGTTATTTCACACCCTATATACTCTTATTAATACTGCTGTTCATCATGGCACCTCCTGCCCATGTGATATGACTCTGTATCAACTACTACTGTTAATACTACTACTACTGCTGCTGCTGCTGCCCAGTCAAGACACCTATGTCAGCAGTTATTTGACACCCTATATACTCCTATTCCTACTGCTGTTCATCATGGCACCTCCTGCCCATGTGATATGACTCTGTATCAACTACTACTGTTAATACTACTACTGCTGCTTCTGCTGCCCAGTCAAGACACCTATGTCAGCAGTTATTTGACACTCTATATACTCCTATTCCTACTGCTGTTCATCATGGCACCTCCTGCCCATGTGATATGACTCTGTATCAACTACTACTGTTAATACTACTACTGCTGCTGCTGCTGCCCAGTCAAGACACCTATGTCAGCAGTTATTTGACACCCTATATACTCTTAATAATACTGCTGTTCATCATGGCACCTCCTGCCCATGTGATATGACTCTGTATCAACTACTACTGTTAATACTACTACTGCTGCTGCTGCTGCCCAGTCAAGACACCTATGTCAGCAGTTATTTGACACTCTATATACTCCTATTCCTACTGCTGTTCATCATGGCACCTCCTGCCCATGTGATATGACTCTGTATCAACTACTACTGTTAATACTACTACTGCTGCTGCTGCTGCCCAGTCAAGACACCTATGTCAGCAGTTATTTGACACCCTATATACTCCTATTCCTACTGCTGTTCATCATGGCACCTCCTGCCCATGTGATATGACTCTGTATCAACTACTACTGTTAATACTACTACTGCTGCTTCTGCTGCCCAGTCAAGACACCTATGTCAGCAGTTATTTGACACTCTATATACTCCTATTCCTACTGCTGTTCATCATGGCACCTCCTGCCCATGTGATATGACTCTGTATCAACTACTACTGTTAATACTACTACTGCTGCTGCTGCTGCCCAGTCAAGACACCTATGTCAGCAGTTATTTGACACCCTATATACTCTTAATAATACTGCTGTTCATCATGGCACCTCCTGCCCATGTGATATGACTCTGTATCAACTACTACTGTTAATACTACTACTGCTGCTGCTGCTGCCCAGTCAAGACACCTATGTCAGCAGTTATTTGACACTCTATATACTCCTATTCCTACTGCTGTTCATCATGGCACCTCCTGCCCATGTGATATGACTCTGTATCAACTACTACTGTTAATACTACTACTGCTGCTGCTGCTGCCCAGTCAAGACACCTATGTCAGCAGTTATTTGACACCCTATATACTCTTATTAATACTGCTGTTCATCATGGCACCTCCTGCCCATGTGATATGACTCTGTATCAACTACTACTGTTAATACTACTACTGCTGCTGCTGCTGCCCAGTCAAGACACCTATGTCAGCAGTTATTTGACACCCTATATACTCTTATTAATACTGCTGTTCATCATGGCACCTCCTGCCCATGTGATATGACTCTGTATCAACTACTACTGTTAATACTACTACTGCTGCTGCTGCTGCCCAGTCAAGACACCTATGTCAGCAGTTATTTGACACTCTATATACTCCTATTCCTACTGCTGTTCATCATGGCACCTCCTGCCCATGTGATATGACTCTGTATCAACTACTACTGTTAATACTACTACTGCTGCTTCTGCTGCCCAGTCAAGACACCTATGTCAGCAGTTATTTGACACTCTATATACTCCTATTCCTACTGCTGTTCATCATGGCACCTCCTGCCCATGTGATATGACTCTGTATCAACTACTACTGTTAATACTACTACTGCTGCTGCTGCCCAGTCAAGACACCTATGTCAGCAGTTATTTGACACTCTATATACTCCTATTCCTACTGCTGTTCATCATGGCACCTCCTGCCCATGTGATATGACTCTGTATCAACTACTACTGTTAATACTACTACTGCTGCTGCTGCTGCCCAGTCAAGACACCTATGTCAGCAGTTATTTGACACCCTATATACTCCTATTCCTACTGCTGTTCATCATGGCACCTCCTGCCCATGTGATATGACTCTGTATCAACTACTACTGTTAATACTACTACTGCTGCTGCTGCTGCCCAGTCAAGACACCTATGTCAGCAGTTATTTGACACTCTATATACTCCTATTCCTACTGCTGTTCATCATGGCACCTCCTGCCCATGTGATATGACTCTGTATCAACTACTACTGTTAATACTACTACTGCTGCTGCTGCTGCCCAGTCAAGACACCTATGTCAGCAGTTATTTGACACCCTATATACTCTTATTAATACTGCTGTTCATCATGGCACCTCCTGCCCATGTGATATGACTCTGTATCAACTACTACTGTTAATACTACTACTGCTGCTGCTGCTGCCCAGTCAAGACACCTATGTCAGCAGTTATTTGACACCCTATATACTCTTATTAATACTGCTGTTCATCATGGCACCTCCTGCCCATGTGATATGACTCTGTATCAACTACTACTGTTAATACTACTACTGCTGCTGCTGCTGCCCAGTCAAGACACCTATGTCAGCAGTTATTTGACACTCTATATACTCCTATTCCTACTGCTGTTCATCATGGCACCTCCTGCCCATGTGATATGACTCTGTATCAACTACTACTGTTAATACTACTACTGCTGCTGCTGCTGCCCAGTCAAGACACCTATGTCAGCAGTTATTTGACACTCTATATACTCCTATTCCTACTGCTGTTCATCA
Organism: Rana temporaria; assembly: GCF_905171775.1. Classification (NCBI taxonomy): domain Eukaryota; kingdom Metazoa; phylum Chordata; class Amphibia; order Anura; family Ranidae; genus Rana; species Rana temporaria. The sequence continues at coordinate 91,147,418 of NC_053499.1, read as the reverse complement.
TGGCACCTCCTGCCCATGTGATATGACTCTGTATCAACTACTACTGTTAATACTACTACTGCTGCTTCTGCTGCCCAGTCAAGACACCTATGTCAGCAGTTATTTGACACTCTATATACTCCTATTCCTACTGCTGTTCATCATGGCACCTCCTGCCCATGTGATATGACTCTGTATCAACTACTACTGTTAATACTACTACTGCTGCTGCTGCTGCCCAGTCAAGACACCTATGTCAGCAGTTATTTGACACTCTATATACTCCTATTCCTACTGCTGTTCATCATGGCACCTCCTGCCCATGTGATATGACTCTGTATCAACTACTACTGTTAATACTACTACTGCTGCTGCTGCTGCCCAGTCAAGACACCTATGTCAGCAGTTATTTGACACTCTATATACTCCTATTCCTACTGCTGTTCATCATGGCACCTCCTGCCCATGTGATATGACTCTGTATCAACTACTACTGTTAATACTACTACTGCTGCTGCTGCTGCCCAGTCAAGACACCTATGTCAGCAGTTATTTGACACTCTATATACTCCTATTACTACTGCTGTTCATCATGGCACCTCCTGCCCATGTGATATGACTCTGTATCAACTACTACTGTTAATACTACTACTGTTGCTGCTGCTGCCCAGTCAAGACACCTATGTCAGCAGTTATTTGACACCCTATATACTCTTATTAATACTGCTGTTCATCATGGCACCTCCTGCCCATGTGATATGACTCTGTATCAACTACTACTGTTAATACTACTACTGCTGCTGCTGCTGCCCAGTCAAGACACCTATGTCAGCAGTTATTTGACACTCTATATACTCCTATTCCTACTGCTGTTCATCATGGCACCTCCTGCCCATGTGATATGACTCTGTATCAACTACTACTGTTAATACTACTACTGCTGCTGCTGCTGCCCAGTCAAGACACCTATGTCAGCAGTTATTTGACACCCTATATACTCTTATTAATACTGCTGTTCATCATGGCACCTCCTGCCCATGTGATATGACTCTGTATCAACTACTACTGTTAATACTACTACTGCTGCTGCTGCTGCCCAGTCAAGACACCTATGTCAGCAGTTATTTGACACCCTATATACTCTTATTAATACTGCTGTTCATCATGGCACCTCCTGCCCATGTGATATGACTCTGTATCAACTACTACTGTTAATACTACTACTGCTGCTGCTGCTGCCCAGTCAAGACACCTATGTCAGCAGTTATTTGACACTCTATATACTCCTATTCCTACTGCTGTTCATCATGGCACCTCCTGCCCATGTGATATGACTCTGTATCAACTACTACTGTTAATACTACTACTGCTGCTGCTGCTGCCCAGTCAAGACACCTATGTCAGCAGTTATTTGACACTCTATATACTCCTATTCCTACTGCTGTTCATCATGGCACCTCCTGCCCATGTGATATGACTCTGTATCAACTACTACTGTTAATACTACTACTGCTGCTGCTGCTGCCCAGTCAAGACACCTATGTCAGCAGTTATTTGACACTCTATATACTCCTATTCCTACTGCTGTTCATCATGGCACCTCCTGCCCATGTGATATGACTCTGTATCAACTACTACTGTTAATACTACTACTGCTGCTGCTGCTGCCCAGTCAAGACACCTATGTCAGCAGTTATTTGACACCCTATATACTCTTATTAATAATGCTGTTCATCATGGCACCTCCTGCCCATGTGATATGACTCTGTATCAACTACTACTGTTAATACTACTACTGCTGCTGCTGCTGCCCAGTCAAGACACCTATGTCAGCAGTTATTTGACACTCTATATACTCCTATTCCTACTGCTGTTCATCATGGCACCTCCTGCCCATGTGATATGACTCTGTATCAACTACTACTGTTAATACTACTACTGCTGCTGCTGCTGCCCAGTCAAGACACCTATGTCAGCAGTTATTTGACACTCTATATACTCTTATTAATACTGCTGTTCATCATGGCACCTCCTGCCCATGTGATATGACTCTGTATCAACTACTACTGTTAATACTACTACTGCTGCTGCTGCTGCCCAGTCAAGACACCTATGTCAGCAGTTATTTGACACTCTATATACTCCTATTCCTACTGCTGTTCATCATGGCACCTCCTGCCCATGTGATATGACTCTGTATCAACTACTACTGTTAATACTACTACTGCTGCTTCTGCTGCCCAGTCAAGACACCTATGTCAGCAGTTATTTGACACTCTATATACTCCTATTCCTACTGCTGTTCATCATGGCACCTCCTGCCCATGTGATATGACTCTGTATCAACTACTACTGTTAATACTACTACTGCTGCTGCTGCTGCCCAGTCAAGACACCTATGTCAGCAGTTATTTGACACTCTATATACTCCTATTCCTACTGCTGTTCATCATGGCACCTCCTGCCCATGTGATATGACTCTGTATCAACTACTACTGTTAATACTACTACTGCTGCTGCTGCTGCCCAGTCAAGACACCTATGTCAGCAGTTATTTGACACTCTATATACTCCTATTCCTACTGCTGTTCATCATGGCACCTCCTGCCCATGTGATATGACTCTGTATCAACTACTACTGTTAATACTACTACTGCTGCTGCTGCTGCCCAGTCAAGACACCTATGTCAGCAGTTATTTGACACTCTATATACTCCTATTCCTACTGCTGTTCATCATGGCACCTCCTGCCCATGTGATATGACTCTGTATCAACTACTACTGTTAATACTACTACTGCTGCTGCTGCTGCCCAGTCAAGACACCTATGTCAGCAGTTATTTGACACCCTATATACTCTTATTAATACTGCTGTTCATCATGGCACCTCCTGCCCATGTGATATGACTCTGTATCAACTACTACTGTTAATACTACTACTGCTGCTGCTGCTGCCCAGTCAAGACACCTATGTCAGCAGTTATTTGACACCCTATATACTCTTATTAATACTGCTGTTCATCATGGCACCTCCTGCCCATGTGATATGACTCTGTATCAACTACTACTGTTAATACTACTACTGCTGCTGCTGCTGCCCAGTCAAGACACCTATGTCAGCAGTTATTTGACACTCTATATACTCCTATTCCTACTGCTGTTCATCATGGCACCTCCTGCCCATGTGATATGACTCTGTATCAACTACTACTGTTAATACTACTACTGCTGCTGCTGCTGCCCAGTCAAGACACCTATGTCAGCAGTTATTTGACACTCTATATACTCCTATTCCTACTGCTGTTCATCATGGCACCTCCTGCCCATGTGATATGACTCTGTATCAACTACTACTGTTAATACTACTACTGCTGCTGCTGCTGCCCAGTCAAGACACCTATGTCAGCAGTTATTTGACACCCTATATACTCTTATTAATACTGCTGTTCATCATGGCACCTCCTGCCCATGTGATATGACTCTGTATCAACTACTACTGTTAATACTACTACTGCTGCTGCTGCTGCCCAGTCAAGACACCTATGTCAGCAGTTATTTGACACCCTATATACTCTTATTAATACTGCTGTTCATCATGGCACCTCCTGCCCATGTGATGACTCTGTATCAACTACTACTGTTAATACTACTACTGCTGCTGCTGCTGCCCAGTCAAGACACCTATGTCAGCAGTTATTTGACACTCTATATACTCCTATTCCTACTGCTGTTCATCATGGCACCTCCTGCCCATGTGATATGACTCTGTATCAACTACTACTGTTAATACTACTACTGCTGCTGCTGCTGCCCAGTCAAGACACCTATGTCAGCAGTTATTTGACACTCTATATACTCCTATTCCTACTGCTGTTCATCATGGCACCTCCTGCCCATGTGATATGACTCTGTATCAACTACTACTGTTAATACTACTACTGCTGCTTCTGCTGCCCAGTCAAGACACCTATGTCAGCAGTTATTTGACACTCTATATACTCCTATTCCTACTGCTGTTCATCATGGCACCTCCTGCCCATGTGATATGACTCTGTATCAACTACTACTGTTAATACTACTACTGCTGCTGCTGCTGCCCAGTCAAGACACCTATGTCAGCAGTTATTTGACACTCTATATACTCCTATTCCTACTGCTGTTCATCATGGCACCTCCTGCCCATGTGATATGACTCTGTATCAACTACTACTGTTAATACTACTACTGCTGCTGCTGCTGCCCAGTCAAGACACCTATGTCAGCAGTTTTTTGACACTCTATATACTCCTATTCCTACTGCTGTTCATCATGGCACCTCCTGCCCATGTGATATGACTCTGTATCAACTACTACTGTTAATACTACTACTGCTGCTGCTGCTGCCCAGTCAAGACACCTATGTCAGCAGTTATTTGACACTCTATATACTCCTATTCCTACTGCTGTTCATCATGGCACCTCCTGCCCATGTGATATGACTCTGTATCAACTACTACTGTTAATACTACTACTGCTGCTGCTGCTGCCCAGTCAAGACACCTATGTCAGCAGTTATTTGACACCCTATATACTCTTATTAATACTGCTGTTCATCATGGCACCTCCTGCCCATGTGATATGACTCTGTATCAACTACTACTGTTAATACTACTACTGCTGCTGCCCAGTCAAGACACCTATGTCAGCAGTTATTTGACACTCTATATACTCCTATTCCTACTGCTGTTCATCATGGCACCTCCTGCCCATGTGATATGACTCTGTATCAACTACTACTGTTAATACTACTACTGCTGCTGCTGCTGCCCAGTCAAGACACCTATGTCAGCAGTTATTTGACACCCTATATACTCTTATTAATACTGCTGTTCATCATGGCACCTCCTGCCCATGTGATATGACTCTGTATCAACTACTACTGTTAATACTACTACTGCTGCTGCTGCTGCCCAGTCAAGACACCTATGTCAGCAGTTATTTGACACCCTAAATACTCTTATTAATACTGCTGTTCATCATGGCACCTCCTGCCCATGTGATATGACTCTGTATCAACTACTACTGTTAATACTACTACTGCTGCTGCTGCTGCCCAGTCAAGACACCTATGTCAGCAGTTATTTGACACTCTATATACTCCTATTCCTACTGCTGTTCATCATGGCACCTCCTGCCCATGTGATATGACTCTGTATCAACTACTACTGTTAATACTACTACTGCTGCTGCTGCTGCCCAGTCAAGACACCTATGTCAGCAGTTATTTGACACTCTATATACTCCTATTCCTACTGCTGTTCATCATGGCACCTCCTGCCCATGTGATATGACTCTGTATCAACTACTACTGTTAATACTACTACTGCTGCTTCTGCTGCCCAGTCAAGACACCTATGTCAGCAGTTATTTGACACTCTATATACTCCTATTCCTACTGCTGTTCATCATGGCACCTCCTGCCCATGTGATATGACTCTGTATCAACTACTACTGTTAATACTACTACTGCTGCTGCTGCTGCCCAGTCAAGACACCTATGTCAGCAGTTATTTGACACTCTATATACTCCTATTCCTACTGCTGTTCATCATGGCACCTCCTGCCCATGTGATATGACTCTGTATCAACTACTACTGTTAATACTACTACTGCTGCTGCTGCTGCCCAGTCAAGACACCTATGTCAGCAGTTATTTGACACTCTATATACTCCTATTCCTACTGCTGTTCATCATGGCACCTCCTGCCCATGTGATATGACTCTGTATCAACTACTACTGTTAATACTACTACTGCTGCTGCTGCTGCCCAGTCAAGACACCTATGTCAGCAGTTATTTGACACTCTATATACTCCTATTCCTACTGCTGTTCATCATGGCACCTCCTGCCCATGTGATATGACTCTGTATCAACTACTACTGTTAATACTACTACTGCTGCTGCTGCTGCCCAGTCAAGACACCTATGTCAGCAGTTATTTGACACCCTATATACTCTTATTAATACTGCTGTTCATCATGGCACCTCCTGCCCATGTGATATGACTCTGTATCAACTACTACTGTTAATACTACTACTGCTGCTGCTGCTGCCCAGTCAAGACACCTATGTCAGCAGTTATTTGACACCCTATATACTCTTATTAATACTGCTGTTCATCATGGCACCTCCTGCCCATGTGATATGACTCTGTATCAACTACTACTGTTAATACTACTACTGCTGCTGCTGCTGCCCAGTCAAGACACCTATGTCAGCAGTTATTTGTCACTCTATATACTCCTATTCCTACTGCTGTTCATCATGGCACCTCCTGCCCATGTGATATGACTCTGTATCAACTACTACTGTTAATACTACTACTCCTGCTTCTGCTGCCCAGTCAAGACACCTATGTCAGCAGTTATTTGACACTCTATATACTCCTATTCCTACTGCTGTTCATCATGGCACCTCCTGCCCATGTGATATGACTCTGTATCAACTACTACTGTTAATACTACTACTGCTGCTGCTGCTGCCCAGTCAAGACACCTATGTCAGCAGTTATTTGACACTCTATATACTCCTATTCCTACTGCTGTTCATCATGGCACCTCCTGCCCATGTGATATGACTCTGTATCAACTACTACTGTTAATACTACTACTGCTGCTTCTGCTGCCCAGTCAAGACACCTATGTCAGCAGTTATTTCACACCCTATATACTCTTATTAAGACTGCTGTTCATCATGGCACCTCTTGCCCGAGTGATTTGACACTGTATTGTCAATGTCTACTACTACTATTACAGCTCAGTCAAGACACCTGTGTCCCAATTTTTTGGTACACTATTGACTACTATGACCACTACTGATGCTGTAAAGTATTCCCCAAGTGTTTTTATGCTATGTATTACTATTACCACTACTGCTTGTAAATCATGCCTGTGTGATACTTAGTGGGAATGCTTTAATAAGCATTCCCAGTATGGATACCCGTAAATGTATTAATCTTAATTAGTGTGAATGCTTTAATAAACATTTCCAGTATTGATATCCGTAAATTTAGTAATCTTATTATTCCTTACGTTTTTTGGTTCTGCGTAACTTCGGCATACTTTCAGCTATTGAGACCATTCAACTGTAAAAATGTTCGTCTCGTTCAGCTAATGATGGGACTTCTTCAAGTTTTTTTCTACTTTTTACACTTTTATAAATTTTAAGCTTTTAGACCCTTTTTTTTAACATTGAAGTCAATGAGAACATCCTTTTCCCCTTTGAATTCACATGCCCTGCCAAAAGTTTCAGCTACTTCATACTTTCACTTACAGACACTGAAAAAACTTTAAAGCGGTCACAAAATATTTAGCTATCCGGCTATGACTTTTCAGATCGTTATCGTTTACAATTTTTTGGTGAAAACGCAATTTACGTTTTGCGAATTTTTCACAAAAATGCAATAGGTTATAATGTAATCCTATGGAGGGGATTTAGAGTCTGTCATGTGACCTTAACATTGGAGATCTTTGTAATTAAAAATATCTTTACAAAAAGGGTAAACAAATTGGTCTCACGCCCACAAGATCTACTTTTCATACACAATTTTTATATCAAAACGTAGCTATGCTTGTCTGGTTTATGGCAATGTGACCAATTCTGCGATACGTATTTTAGTTTTAGTTATTGGAGCAACTGCCAGAAATTATGTCTCATAGACTCTCATGTGAAATTATCTAAAAAATGTTGCTGCAGAACTCACAAAGACGCTCTTTTCTAAATCGCAGACATGGCCACATTTTTAAGTTTATCTACATAAATTTCATATCGATGCGTTTACAAGGGCCGTGTATT